>NC_065446.1:204170482-204770482 GCF_917563875.1 Diabrotica virgifera virgifera
GCTCTGCTTGACTATTTGCAAGAAGGGCTGTGTCATCTGCGAAACGTAGGTTGTTTATTTTATGACCATTTATTGAGATGCCTTTTTCCCATCCTTCAAGTGCTCTTCTCATAATATGCTCTCCATATATAATGAATAATTGTGGAGATAGTATACATCCCTGTCTGACACCCCGTTCTGGATGAAATTCATTTGAAAGTGCGTCAAGCACTTTAACTGATCCAGTAGTGTGTTCGTATAGTTCAGTTATAAGCGAAATAAGGTGTTGGGGTACGCCTACTTCTTTTAGTATTTGCCATAAGTGTCTCCACTTGACCCTGTCGAACGCCTTACGATAATCTATAAAGCATATGTACAGTGGAATATTGAATTCTTTAGATTTTTCGATTATCTGTCTTATATTCAACAGGTGTTCTCGAGTACCTCTACCTTTGGTAAATCCAGTTTGCTCTTGTGGAATTTCTCTTTGAAGGAATGTTTTTAGTCTGTCGTTGATTATATGTAGCATTATTTTACTGGCATGTGATATAAGAGAAATAGTTCTATAATTGTCTCATTTATGGAAGCTGCCTTTTTTATGAATTGTGGTTATTGTAGATGTTGTCCCGTCTTCAGGCCATTGTTTTGAATGCCATATTTGGTTACAGAGTAGATGAAGTAATTTTACGCCAGTTTCTTTTGTGGCTTTGAGCATTTCTGCTGTTATGATATCTGGACCTGGTGCTTTATTATATTTGAGCTTACTGATCGCGAGTCTTACTTCATTTTCAAGTATATCAGGTCCTTCTTCCACTTCGTCAGAGATTTGGTTAACAGGTTCTTGGCGTTGATCATCTTCATATAGGTCTCTGCAATACGATCTCCATGTCTCTGCTATATCTTCTCTGTTTGTTCTCAGAGTTCCAGTGTTGTCTTCAATGGCCCAAGTTCTGGCTTTAAAGTCTCTTAAGTATTTTTCTAAATAGATCTCTCGGCTGATTATTCTGATCATGTCTCTCAATTCCTTTGCATATACCCTGGTAGTACTGGTTTTTGTCTGTCTTGCATCTTCGTTTTATTTCTCTAAAGAGGTTTCTTAAACTAGCTTTTTCCCTTTCACCATGCACGCCACTTTCGCCAGATCACAGCAACAGAAATAAAAGGTAGCCGCACTGCACTGCTACTGTTTTCATCCTGAAGAACATGCCTGTGAACACGATACAGCAGCCATCGCAAATTGTGTAGCTCGCATACAGTATCCTCGTCTGAAAGGCCCCTTATGATGGTATAATAAGCATACCTGATGTTGTCTGTGCTGCTTCCATTGATCTTGATTCCACCTAGGGCCTCGTCTAATGCTTGTCTGAATACAGACTCCAAATAAAGATTAATTAATAGCGGAGTTGTTCATAAATTGCAGTTTTTCTCCGAATTTTAATCATGTTTTCACAAATTAAATCAGATTTAAAAATGAATAACCATTTTCAATTTAGTTTCAACACGAAACTACACCCGCATCATATTCTAATTCAATCAGAGAGTGCAGCAAGCACCCCTACCGGTTTCGAAACTTATTAGTCTCTCATCTGGAGATACATATGCTGTTCTCTCTGACCCAACCAGGACAAACCCCGTCGTGCAGTTACGGATTGCAACGAACGAAATGGCAGGGATGCCCTAGCGGCAACTGCTAGCAAAAGACTAAGTTTTCAATCTAATAGCACATAAAATAACACCCTAAAATATTACTCAACAGCCCACCAGATTGAAAACAATGGGAACTTTCTCTGGTTACACCTACGAGGCTTCTAAAATTTGCAAGCCATAAGGGTGTTGAGACTAAAGGAAATGAGGAATTTTACGATTTATAATTCACGTCCCATCTCTTCAGCGCGGTAAAGTAATGGACGAAGCAGATGGGACGTGAATTATAAATTGTAAAATTCCCTCATCTTCTTTAGTCTCAGCATCCGTTATGGCTTGCGAATTTTAGAAGCCTCGGAGGTGTAACCAGAGAAGGTTCCCATTGTTTTCAATATGTTGGGATGTAGAGTAATATTTTTCGTGTTATTTTATGTGCTATTAGATTTAAAACTTAGTGTTTTGCTAGCAGTTGCCGCTAGGGCATCCCTGCCATTTCGTTCGTTGCAATCCGTAACTGCACGCCGGGTTTGTCCTGGTTGGGTCAGAGAGAGCAGCATATGTTTCTCCTGATGAGAGACTAATAAGTTTCGAAACGGGTAGGGGTGCTTGCTGCACTCTCTAATTGAACTAGAATATGGTGCGGCAGTAGTTTCGTGTTGCAACGAAACTGAAAATGGTTATTCATTTTTGATTTACATGTTTACTCTGATTGGAATACGAAGGAAACCATTCTCGTTGGAAATTTACCGCGCTGAGCAGATGGGACGTGAATTATAAATTGCAAAATTCCCTCATCTTCTTTAGTCTCAGCATCCGTAATGGCTTGTAATTTTTAGAAGCCTTGGAGGTGTAATCAGAGAAGGTTCCCATTGTTTTCAATCTGGTGGGATGTAGGGTAATATTTTTAGTGTTATTTTATGTGCTATAAGATTGAAAACTTCAATTCGTTTTTTGAATCAGATTCATTTTATTTGTTTTTCTTTGAGAAATTGGTGATTTTCTTCATTTTTTTGCATTTCATGTTTAGTTACGCTTACTCTTTTGTTAGGAAAGTTGTAGAACATACTTATCAGCAAATTTTAGATATTCGTTTGGTAATGTTACTTTCAATCGTTTCGGTATAGCTTTCTAGTTGTCTAAAATCTAGTGAAGGAACTTTTCAGTAAAAATAAATCGAAATATTACTTAACTATAATAAACAATTTTACGGAAGAATGATGCCTAACACAGAAATCTCTTACTTCAATTTGTTCTAAAAAAAAAGAAATTAGTTCAGCACAGAGCACAGCTCTCTCCTTCTTTTACTTTTTCCAGATCAAACAAACAATTTTGAAACAATTCTTTCCGCTGTTGGATTCAACAATGGCTTCTGTGATGGGAACCAAATCCACCATGGGCGTCACGCTAAATTTTATAAGTCGTTGACACCTGCATAAATGACAGAGTTGTTTGAACGGTTTTACTAGTTACTTAACAAATTGCTTTCTCTCGGTTTTTATGAACAAAAATTTTTACCATTACTAGTTTTACTTTAGTTTAAGTAATTATGAAATTGTAACACCGAACATGAAAGTATGAAGGATATAAATATACGAGTTCTTATTCGTTTTCGAACTGGTTTTTCAAGATATATTAACTGATGTTTTGTATGCAGATAGACAAATTAGCAAAGTTATATATTTGGCTGTCATTTCATAGTAAAATAAAATGCTTTAGCTGACTTTGTGTGGTGCTTTATATTTCTCGATATCTTTCTTCGTCAAATTTTTGGCTATCTCTACCAGTAATATTGTCGTCATTTGGTTCTGTAGAAACTATTTCATTATTAGTAGTGTTACTTCCGTTTGCATCTATCTCAAGCTCGGACTGAACCTCAGTGGACTAAACCTCAGTATCATTCTCTGATGTTCATTATCGGTGAAGATATTATTGTCTTCTAGTATGCTATCAACATTCAAATTCATAGTTACTTCTAAGAGTTTTTTATGTTAGAGAGGTCTTTTATCTTCCCACTTACTGCTAGATGCTATCTGAAAACAGGAAAATTAAAAAGCAACTCAAAAATTAAAAAAAAAATGCAAATACCTATCTGTATAATTAACAAATCAAACTTTTGTGAAAACTGAAAGAAATCCTTCTGGTCACCTGACTGTACTTTAGAGTTTATACCAGTTTATTCAATTTTATTAAGAAAATTAATAAAAATATCTAATACTCAGCAATAATAACTATTTCTATATAAAAGAATATTCTTGGAACATAACATAAAAACATTCGCTAGTCCGTAATATCTTCTTCAATAAAATTTACTATTTCAAATCACACTCTAAAAACACAGTGAATCAGCACGAATAATATTTGTCGAAATATCGACGTTGACAGTACATATTACCAACATAATATTTATATTTATTGGACAGTTTGAATATTACGCAAGAGTACAACAGACAATTTCGTATTTTTGTATTTAAAAATTATATATTCTATTGATACTTTTATAAAGTCGTACTTACCGTGGGCCAACAAAGGGATAAATAATATTAGGTCTGGATCCCGCGTATGAAAAAAAAGTTGATTAATAACAAGCTGAAAATTTGTTACTAGCTTAAGGGTGTCTAGTCGGACAAACTTTGATATATGGCAACACTGGAACAGGAACAATTTTAATTGTGGAACAGGTTAAAAATTTAGAACGGTCAGACCACGAAAACGGCACATGTATTTTGTCCGACATAACAGACTTAAACTCTACGAACAGAGATTAAACTCTCATGCAAAAATCAGACTGCTATTTATCACCAAATGGGCGTTTTAATGAGTGAAACATGTAGAATATGTCAAATGACAGGAATTGTGACAAGTGATAAATAGCAGTCTGATTTTTGCATGAAAGTTTAATCTCTGTTCGGAGAGTTTAAGTCTGTTCTGTCGGACAAAATAAATGTGCCGTTTTCATGGTCTGACCGTTCCAAATTTTTAACCTGTTCCACAATTAAAACTGCCCCTGTTCCAGTGTTCCCATATATCAAAGCTTATCCGACTAGACACCCTTAAGCTATTAACAAATTTGCAGCTTGCTATTAATCAACTTTTTTTTCATACGCGGGATCCAGACCTATATAATTTTTGTACCAAATTTAATGTTTTCAAATTTCTTCTCCTTCTTCTTTTTGTGTAGACATGGCTCTGTCTGTTTTTCAATGTGCATCCAGGAAGTTGTCATTTCATCGTTTTCGGTTTTTTTCCACCTATCGTCTTCCTATTGGGAACAGTCTCTCGCCATATTTGTTGTCATTCAGCTTATGTGGTCATTTCATTCTATTCTTCTATTGCTTACCCAGTCCCTTATGTTTTCCGCCTTGCATCTCCGTCGTATAATTGTACTTCTAGCTCTGTCACTTAGTATCTTACCATCAATTTTTCTAAGGGTTTTCATCTTTGCTGTTTCTAGAATTATTTTTGTCCTCTCTGTGTCAGGTCGTGTTTCTGCACTGTGATGCGTCCTCTTCTGAATCCATATTGATATTCTCCTTTGGCGTTATCTATCTTTGTGCCATCTTATTTTTTTATATACAGCAAGTATTTTATATGCAGTGTTTAGTAGCGATATTCCCCTGTGATTATGGCATAAACTTTTTTCGTTTTTTTGTGAATTGGGTGAAGTTTTGCTTCAGTCCATTCTTTTGGTATGTGTTCTTGTTGCCAGATTACTTTTATCAAATTTCCAAATGCTTAATTAGTACTGGTCCTTCATATTTAAACATTTTAGCTGTTACTTCATCCTTTCCTGTGTTCTTGTTTTTCTTTAGTTTCTCTTTTATTTTTTTATTTCTTTTTCTGTTGCGGATATTTCATTTAAAAGCTCTTCGAAGTATTCTTTCCATTTGATCTGTATTTCCTCGTCGCGTATTAAATTCCTTTCATTTTTGCTTTATGTACAGGTTTTCTTTGGTACCTACCTCTTTTCTCATTTTTTACTTCCTGATATAAATTGTAATTTCTCCATGTTCATAGCTTTCTTCTATGCATTTCAATTTATCTTCATTGTATTTTCTTTGCTTTGATTTTATGATTCTTTTGGCTCGTTTTCTTTGTTCGTTGTATTTTATCTCCATCTCTGGTGTTTTTACTTGCACCATTTTGAGTCTTAACTTATTTCTTTCATCTAGTTCTATTTTACATTCTTTATCAAACCATCTTTGTATTTTTCTTTTATATCTCTATTACTGGCTTGCGCTGATTGGGTCATACATACTTTTATTTGAATATTTACTTTGTTCTTCTTCTGACAGTAGTCTAATGAGTTTATTTGCTTTGTACCATTTTTCTGTTGGTTTCTAAGAACTGGTAAAAGCTGTTTAATTTTTATTAAAACTATAAAGTGATCTATGTCTGCGTCTGGTCGACTATACATACAGTATAGCCCGAAATAAACAGTACTGAAACTGAAAAATAGGTTTCTCTTTCTGCACGCTGTTATACCCAAATTAACTTGTATAGACCTGCCAACTAATTCTTAAAAATTAATAATTATTAATAATTGTTAAGAATTACTTGACAGGTCTATACATATTAATTTGGGTATGACAGCGTGCAGAAAGAGAAACCTATGTTTCAGTTTCAGTACTGTTTATTTCGGGCTATATTGTATTATGTTTTTTTATACATTTTTCTGTTTCTGTTTTGACGAGCACATGAACCATTTGGTTTACTGTTTTCCCATCTGGCGATCTCCACGTTCCTTGGTAAATTCTTTTGTGTTGGAAGTACGTGCTCATAATAATGATCATAATCCTTTTCTTTGCAAAATCTATTAAGAAGTGACCATTTACATTAGTTACTTCATCTTCTTTTTTTTTCTTTAAGTACCGTGCCCAAATTTTTAGGCGTGGGTAGCTTCCATAACAATTTGCCGATATCGTTCTCGATCTTGTGCGGCATGTAACAATTGATCTGCTGATAAGCCAGTCCATTGACGAAGGTTTCGGAGCCATGAATATTTCTTTCGACCAATTCCTTTTTTTCCGTCGATCTTTCCATTGAGTATTAACTGCAGCATCCTGTATCTGCTACCTCTCATTATATGCCCCAGATGTTCAAGTTTTCTCTTTTTTATTATCTTCATTAAGTCACCTTCGCCTTGACCTACTCTGTTTAAGACTTCTCTGTTTGAAATGCGTTGAACCCAAGATGTGTCTCGTTTATCCAACATCCTAGGTATTTAAAAGTGAATTAGTGTCTCGTTTATCCAACATCCTAGGTATTTAAAATGGTTAACTTTTGTTATTGATTCATCACTGACAATTAGTTGAATAGGGCCGACGTCTTGTTTACTAACCACAAGTAACTTTGTCTTTGTTGCATTTATGTTAAGTCCGTTACTGGAGCATTCTCTAGTGACTCGATCAATAAGGAATTGAAGATCTTCGATATTTTCAGCCATGATCGCGGTGTCGTCTGCATATCTGATGTTGTTAATAGTTTCTCCCCAGATTCGAACTCCACATTGTCCTTCCAAGGCTTCATTAAAAATTATTTCTGAGTATACGTTAAACAAAGTTGGGGATAACACACAACCCTGTCTGACACCTCTTTGAATGCAAATTTTGTCTGTTTCTTTGCCGTCTACCAGAATAGAAGCTTCTTGATTCCAATATAGATGTTGTAAAAGTCTCAGATCTTTATCATCTATTCCAATCATTTCTAGATATTCAAACAACCTATCATGTTGAACTCTATCAAACGCCTTCTCAAAATCTATAAAGCAGACGTAAATTGGTTTCTGTACTTCGCATGATCGTTGAAATAATGTTAACATCGAGAACAGAGCTTCCCTTGTTCCCAATCCTTCTCTGAAACAGAATTGTTTGTTTCCCATTTTCTCTTCACATTTCTGCTTGATTCTATTAAGAATTATCTTAAGAAGTAGCTTGAGAGAGTGGCTCATGAGACTAATTAGTCTAAAGTCTTTACATGATGATGTATTAGGTTTTTTTGGGAGTGGAATCAATGTAGACTCCAACCATATCTGTGGCATCATTCCAGTCTCGTATATATGGTTATAAATGTTTGTTAATTGTGAGACATTATCGTCATCCAGAAGTTTGAGCCAGTCTGATGGTATTTGATCAGGGCCTGGAGATTTCCCATTTTTGCTCTGTTTGATGGCTTTCTCTACTTCCGCTTTTAAAATACTAGGACCAGTATTCGTATACTTTGTGGTGTTAAGTGGTGGCCTCGTATCCAGGAGGAGCTCTTTTATATAGTTAGTCCATTCTTCCTTTTTTTCATCCAAGTCGAGAATTATGTTACCTTTGGAGTTTCTCATAAAGTGAGGAGTTCTTTTTCTCTGAGTGTATGTAATTTCTTTGAGCTTTTTATGTATATTAAACTCGTCATGTTTTCTTTGTAGTTCTTCCATTTCACGACATCTTTGTTCCATCCAGTCCTCTTTTGCTCGCTTAACCTCATTTAACCTCATTACTTCATGCAGACTATATTTTCCTATGATGGATAGGTACATACATATATTTCTTCTTTTCATATTTTGGCATTAGCATAAGATAATAATATTGTTATATCGTATTTTGGAATATTTTCGAATACTGCAATATATTTGATTATAGAAGCCTTCCTTTATTTCTATGTTTTTCTCTTCAGTCGGTCCATGTGTAGATGTTATTTTTACACCAAAGATCTCACACCGTAAATTAACTTTCCACTTTTAAAGCCGCTTCCTCACTGGTAAATTTTTACGTGCGTATTGACCTAATGGTTCGTCGCAAGAATCTGCGTCGCAAATTTTACTTCACGATCATCGAAAATTTGTTTATCGGTCGTTTACACTGCAAATCGTACGCGACACAAATCCTTTGATCTTCGCTCAAAAACGGACAACCGTTGAAGCGTGTGGGTTGTGAGCTTCGAAAACTCTTGCGTCCGATTTATGCGACGAAAACGTCCGCATTATTAGCTCAAATTTACCTCGAGCACGCAAATATTTGCGACGAACAGCTGGTTTGTCCCAAATTTTTACCAGTAAGGACGCGGCTTTATAAATAAATCAGACTATTTGTATTTGTCTTTTTCATAATGGAGTTATAATAAAAGTATCTTATATATTCGTAAGTATAATATAACATAGATATTTAATTACTTAAAACTTGTTTTTTCTTTTATTGTTATATTTTTATCATCTACAGATCTTATTATGTTATATCGTAACATTCAGATGGTAATTATTATGCATACTTCGTTAAGTTTTTATATTCCTAATTTAAAACTTTGTATTTAAATTAACACTGAACTGAAGGTTCTTGCTAAATTTTATCAAAATTGTGTATCTCCGTTAGGAAACCGTTAAAAATGTTTAGTCTACCTGTTGACAATATCACAATTACTTCACAATAAACAGGTAGATTAAATGTGCCATGGACAAAACAAAATATTTCAGTTTCCTTTTTTTGGTCATTAAAAACAATTACAAAATTCTATAGAGGGAAACAAAATACAAAGAGGTAATTGCACTTCCTGTGACACTTCGTAAAAACCGTGAACGTATGTGGTTGTAATTTTTTTTCCAGTACAGGACTTCCGCTTCTAGGTCACTGAAGCGTGGCAGTCACATTTGAAAACGAGTCGAATAAAAATAACACAAAATCTGACAGTGGCAGTACCGGAAAGGTACAGTTTGTTAATAGACGAAGGAATAAAGCACTAAAATCGGCCTTACTTCCGAAAAAAAAAACGACAAGACGGATCTTAATAATTCTTTTTGCATTCGATTCGTGAATGCGCCAAGAAACTTTGTGAACCGGAGCCATGATATAATATTGAAAAACTGCATACAAAAAATGCATTATTAAAGTGCATCTCAAACAGACAATAAAAAAAGTTCAGAACTCGTCAATTATTATCGGCGGAAATGAGTTCAATTGTGTTACTCCGTGGTTTTTGGGGTCGCTGAAAACGAATATGACGTCAAAAGTGATCTCCGGAGTACCTGTTGCCAAGGGTATTGACTGTTTATCTCGTCATTAAAATTCATTAAAAAAATTAGTCAAAAATCATTACTCGTGGGTTTTGGGGGCTGCTAACGACGGATATGACATCAGAAGTGATTTTCGGAGTACTTGGTGCCCAGGGTACCTAATTTTTAGCTCTCTTGTGGAGTTTTCGGCAAAAAAATTATTAAAAAATCATTCAAAAATAATTACTCGCGGATTTTTGGGGTCGCTAACGACAAATATGACATCGGAAGCGATCTCCGGAATACCTGGTGCCCGGGGTACCTACTTCCTATGCAGTTTTCGGCAAACTCATTAAAAAATTAGCCAAAAATCATTACTCGGGCGTTTTTGGGTCGCTGACGATGAATATGACATCAGAAGTGATCTACAGAGTACCTGGCACTCAGGGTACCTACTGTTTACCTCGTTCTCTGAAGTTTTCGGCAAATTCATTAAAAAATTTGTCAAACATCATTATTTACGAGATAAACAGTAGGTACACTGGGCACCAGGTACACCGGAGATCACTTCCGATGTCATATTCGTCGTAAGCAGCGCAGGATAAAGGGGCGGGCGAGCCGGGCGACCGCCCGGGGCGCCAAATTTTGGGGGGCGCCAAATTTTGGGAGACGCTGATATATAAATATAATATTTTTTACATTCATTATTTTTTTAGACTTTATAGATTATCTTTGGGCTAAGATTACTCCTAAGACAATTATTATTGAATAATTGTAACAATAAGAAAACTATTTCTAGCATTCTAGCTCACAAAAATTCCCTAATAAAAATAATGCAACCTAAAAATTGTTATGACTTTTAAAAGTCATTTGTCAGGTACCTATCACTTTTATGGTAACAATGTTATACATACATACTTAAAATACACGAAAATCAGATTTACGAAGTATCAACAAATTTATGACTAGTCAGGTATATTATTATACTGGCGCTTGTCATGATAGCCTCAATGGTTAAATAGTTTTGTCTTCCTGTTCTGTAAGCTTTGCATTATCAACATTGTCGTGTGTCCGTGGGTGTGTAATTTGAAGTAAAAAAACAAACTGGATATGTATGAATAATTAGAAATGAGTTCTTTTTCATATGAATATATAGAAATTTATTTCGATTACTTTATAAGCGTTAAGATGATTCACTTTTTGCATAAAAACGGCACGACCGACGTGTGAAAAAAATGAAGAATAGATTTTTGTATCACAAATTAAACGAGTACCTAATTCCAAAAGATTTTTTATTTGAAATATCTCAGTGGCGTACTATGTTTTTCTTTAAAAAAAATCAGACCATTACCTGTATTCGCGCCAACAGTAGATATAAAATTCTTAATTTTATTTCAAAAAATGCGCAATAATTACCTCTTAAAACACATCAAATTTCATTTGCATATCTGAGCCGGTTTTAGAGCAATAAATAAATCGTCAGTTTGTAAGAAAAATTTCAACACCCCATATCTCGGAAACGAAGCATTTGTGGACATACGTTTATAGAGCAAACACCCTGTATATAAGGATTTCCACAGTTTTCACTGTATTCTTTCACTCACCCGTTCTCTTCAGTTCTTTCTGTTTTGCCAGTCCCCTGCCTGCAGATTTCTTTTCTATTGCTTCGTCCACTTTATCCCAGAATGATCTTCGGGGTCTGCCTCTCTTCCTTCATCCTGTCGGGCTCCAATCTGTTATTCTGTTTAACCAACGATTTTGGTCTGCTCTTCTGCCATGTCCGTACCAGGTTAATCTCTTTTGTTCTATGTAGTATATTATCTCTTGAATCCATTAGCATTCTTTTCTCTTTAGTTTCTATGTAAATTTCTATGTTATTTATTCTATCTCTTCTACAGCTTCTCCTTAGATATTCCATCTCTATTGCTCTTATTTTGCATTTGGTTTTCGTATTTTTTATTTAATTTTCACACTCATTAGTCAGAATACTTTTTGTCATGATGTTATATATTCTTCTTTTTGTTTTTATACAGATGTTCTTATCCCACAGTACCTAGTATTGGGTTTAATTTTAGTATGCAGTATATTGTTTGTCCTAGTCACTCGATACCTAGAACCATAGCTTGGTTCTAGGTATTGAGTCATATACCTACTCATGATATAATAAAATAAATTAATAAATTATTTAATTTTAATTTATATAGATGATTGTAAGGCCAAGGATATGTAGAGAAAAAATAAAGGTGTATAAGCTCGCGTTTGCAAAAAAATATCCTCGTGCTCTTTTATGCTAAGTGGATGCCACTCCCTCAATTTAGTTATTGGGGATGCAGCTATATCTTGAGTACAATCAACATGTTTTTTTGGTATTGTAGAAGGTTTGTACACATTTTTTTCTGCTTGTTGACAATGTTCATTTATCTTTTACCTCGCTAGTTCGTCGCTTGAACTTCAAATGTGCTCGTCATGCTATGCCCTCAGTGGAACCTCGATTATCCGTCTCTCCATTAACCGTCACCTCTGTTAACCGTCAGGGTCCGTACATACGTTGTATTGACTACATATGCAAAAATTGGGTCATCAATTCATTTTGTTTGAGCATTGCGATAAGCCAAACGAAATTCGCTGAAATGTACAGTGCGGTAACAAATGAAGTTATGGCTGAATCAACTGTTTTGTTTTCGTTGACTAAAGATGAAATAAACGAATCGTTAATTTGTGATAAGGATGCAAACGGCTATCGATTGCTGACAGATGATGAAATCATTGAAATGGCAAAAGAGGCGGACGAAACAGATTCAGATGCTGACACATACTCGGAATTTGATAATGGCAATGTCGATGATGTTATTGCAACTGACAAAGATTTGCGTAAAGAAGCTAGAGAAGCTGCATCGCACATGCAAAAATTCATCGAGTGGTATTCTTGTCAAGAAGAAGCCAATAAAGTAGATTGCATGATCTTACGCGGATTAAGAAAAATGTGAAGCATCAGTAAAACAAACACAGATTTCAAATATTTTAAACCAAATTGATTCGATTGTACGATACTAACAAAAATTCCTCTTATCTTGTAAAACAAAACATATATGTAAATAAAATTTGAGAGTTGTAGGTACTATCAATTTTCAATTTTTTTTAATGTTCTGTTAACCGTCTTTACGATTATCCGTCATACCCTTGGTCCGGTGCCCTGACGGATAATCGAGGTTCCACTGTAAATATATTTTTTCATAGTTTTTAATCGCAAAATTTTAATTTTTTGCCTTTTTTGCTATATTTTTATATTTGCAGTAAATTTTTATATTCTTGTATGAAGGGGCGCAAAATTTTATTTTCCCCGGGCCGCTCAAAACCCTAAAACCGGCCCTGGTCGTAAGAGACCCCAAAAACCCCTAACTAATGAATTTTAACTAATTTGTTAATGAATTTGCCAAAAACTCCAGAAAACGAGGTAAGCAGTAGGTACCCTGGGTACCAAGTACTACGTAGAGCACTTTTGATGTCATATTCGTAGTCAGCGACCCAAAAAACTCTGAGTAATGATTTAAGGCTAACTTTTTAATGAATTTGGCGAAATCTCCATAAGAAGTAGGTACCCTGGGCACCAGGTATTCCGAAGATCGCTTCCGATGTCATATTCGTCGTTAGCGACCCCAAAAACACCCGAGCAATTATTTTTGACTAATTTTTTAATGAATTTTAATGACGAGGTAAACAGTAGATACCCTGGGCACCAGGTACTCCGGTAATCACTTTTGACGTCATATTCGTTTTCAGCGACCCCAAAAACCCCCGAATAACAAAATTGAACTCATTTCCGCCAATAATTGACGAGTTCTGAATTTTTTTTATTGTCTGGAATGGATTTTTTGTATGCAGTTTTTCAATATTATCGTGGCTCCGGTTCACAAAGTTTCCTGGCGCATTCACGAATTATTAAGAATTATTAAGATACAAAAAGAATTATTAAGACCAAGAAGGTTAAATGGTTAAATTTCAATTTAATCATGGATGAAATCATCAAAAACGTCAACAAAGGAAGAGGATATAGAATGGGAAACAAAGAAGTAAAAATACTCTGCTACGCAGACGACGCAATATTGATAGCCCAAGATGAAGATAGTCTGCAAAGATTAGTCCACAGATTTAACATAAGAGCAAAAGAATTCCATATGACAATTTCATCTCAAAAAACTAAAACAATAGTAATCAGTAAAAAACCAATCAGATGCAAAATAGAAATTGATGGTATCAGTATTGAACAAATAATGGAAGTAAAATACCTTGGAATTACATTGTCAAGTTACGGAGACCTAGACAAAGAAGTGAGAAATCAAGTACAAAAAGCAAATAGATTGGCAGGATGCCTTAATAACACTATATGGCGAAACCGACATATTAACACTGAGATGAAGTCAAGAATTTATAAAGCCAGTGTAAGACCAATAATGACATATGCATCAGAAACAAGACCCGATACAGCCACAACACAAAGACTACTGGAAACGGCAGATATGAGAGTACTGAGAAGAATTACAGGAAATACACTGAGAGATCGAAAGAGGAACGAAGATATTAGAAGACAATGTAACGTACAGTGTATAAACGAATGGACACTAAATAGAAAAAAAGAATGGAACAACCATATAACCAGAATGGGGGAGACACGTGTGGTCAAAATAGCACGAGATAAATCACTAATCGGCAGAAGAAGTATCGGCCGACCGCGCAAAAGATGGAGCGACAACCTTCCATAGAGGTATCAATCCGCCAATTAACAAGCAGAATTGCTTATAAAGAGGAAGAAGAAGAAGAAGAAGGTTAAAGGACAAGACGTCCTTTTTTTCGGAGGTTCAGTGCTTTATTGCTTCGACTATACTTTGTTTCATATTTATTATAGACCAGGCGGTGCCTGTTTTGGGTTGGGCAAATCGAATATTATCTATTATTATTATCTAATATACTTATTTTCTTTTTAAACAGCTGTCTTCAGCTGTTTAAAATTCAGTCCTGTCCTTGCCGGATGTTTCTTCGTCATGATAGTTTTTTCCTTCCTAGTCCTCTCTTTCCGTCGATCTTTTCTTTCACTATTAGTTGAGCATATTGGTACCTACGTATTGTTTCTCAGTATGTGGCCTAGTTATGATATTTATCGCCAACTGTCACTAAGGTCATTCATTATTGTACTCATTTTCCCTCATACGTCATATCATTATAGTATTTGATGTCCTCGCCATTAATTCATTAGGTGAAATTTTGGAAATCTCATTTTTAAACAAAACTGAACATTATGATGTAACAAAAAAAATGTGCAAGTTCCCTATTACGTAAATGCCACAAAGATATAGCTTCAGAAACATATCTTCGAAAAGTAATATCTAAAACTACATTTCAACAGGAGAGGGTATCTATTATTTTGAGTGATTTCAGTTTGACCACTTTACGTCCTGTTTGAAGATTTGTGAAGATTTGCATTTGTAATGTGCTGCCAGTTGTAAACAAATAAAGTATAAATAATTTCTTTCCAGTTTTGGTTTTAGGAGTTTAATTGCAAACGTTTGCTTGAACTGTAGCTCCGAATTAAATTTTACCGAGTAATAGCAATAAGCATAATAGACGGAGAGCTAGAGCCGAAAAATCATCGTCATAAGTAATATGGAGTTTTTCCTGTGAAATGTGTCCATTGAATATTGAAAATTATGACCTCTTTCAGGTTGGTACCTTTATCAATGCAATTCATATGGCTAAATGTCAACGTTAAAGTGAACTTTAGTTAATGTTCACTTTAAGTTGATTATGAAACCGGGCGTTAGGTGGTACCAAAAATATTAAAAATTATTTTGTGGTACATGACTCAAAAAGATTGAGAACCACTGGTCTATTGTATATTGATAATTATGACCCCTTTCAGGCTGACACCTCAGTGGATACAGGAAGTAGCAATAAGGGATGAAAGGGGAAAGTTAGTGCCGTCATTAAAGATTTTCACCTCTTATTTTGTTAAACCTGTATCGATTTGCATAAAAATTGGTGACTAGTTAGAGCATACCTCAAGAAACAAAACTGATTTAGTGCCACCTCGCACTTTTACCCTGGTGGTGGATACCACCCCTTCCTGGGGTTGAAAACTATTTTATTAAAAATAACCCCACAAATAGATAGAGGGACGAATTCTAAGTAAAATTTGTTATAGCATGTTATTAAAATAAATCAATACTTTTTGAGTAATTAAAGATCAAAGATTTGTCTATTTAAGAGCACATGCGTGAAGTTACGGATGATAAAAAGAACATATTAATTAATTGTATGTTAGTAAAATATTATTTTTATACTATTTCCTTTCGATATTTAATTGAATTTTTTCTATCAATATAAACTGAATATGTTCAGAAACTGGGGGTGTCCAATAATGGGTACATTTGACATATTCGAATACACTTTTGCTAAATTTATAATGTCGAAATAATATAAAAATAATATTTTAGTAACATACAATTAATTAATATGTTCTTTTTATTATCCGTAACTTCACGCATGTGCTCTTAAACAGATAAATTTTTTATCTTTAATAACTCAAAAAGTATTGATTTATTTTAATAGCATGATATAACAAATTTTACTTAAAATTTGTCCCTCTATCGATTTGTGGGGTTATTTTTAATAAAATAGTTTTCACCCCCGAGAACTGGTGGTATCCACCCACAGGATAAAAGTGCAAGTTGGCACCAAATCAGTTTTATTTCTTGAGGTATGCTCTAACTAGTCACCAATTTTCATGCAAATCGATGGAGGTGTAACAAAATAGGAGGTGAAAACCCTTAATGACTACACTAACTTCCCCCTTTCATCCCTTGTTGCTACTTCCTGTATCCACCGAGGTGTCAGCCTGAAAGGGGTCATAATTATCAATATACAATAGACACATTTCACATGCCAAACTCCATATTACTTATGATGACGATGATTTTTCGGCTCTAGCTCTTAGACTATAATATAATGCGTTTGAAGTTTTATACAATAAAATAAGTCTCTCTATGCATTATATACCTAAATAGAGCAAAAGAATACATTTATCTATTTAGCCATTTTATTGCTTTTTCCTCAAAGGCGAAGTAAAAAAGCTTTGGTATAAGCTTTTTTACGTTTTCAATCTTGATGCTATTATTTCTTACTCTACCTCTTTTATTTTTAGGAGCGCTAGTAAAATCGCCGCAGGATATCTTTCAGCGAGGTTTAATATTTAATTTAAACTTAAAACACCGTATCAAATATCGCAGCTTGGTACTGTTTTAAATTAAATTTTGTAGATACTAGAGCGAGAGAAAAGGTGCTGGTTATTAAAAGTTGCATTTTTTTGGTTTCCTATTTCATGAAGGAAACATTTTATATAGAATTATATTTAACATCTTGATTAAAAACATTTCACTTAATAGGAAGCTACTTAGTTATTGTATTTTTCCTTGGTAATTCATTTTCCGTGATAAACCGGGGATAAAGCACACAAAAATAAATTCAAATTTGTAAACATTTCTGTATCATTTAGGTCTCCTATTTTTAAAGACATACTTTTTTTTATTTAATTGTCCCAACTCTTGGTAATCAGCCTTGTGTGTTTATAGCCTTTTATATTTATCCCAAATCATTCTATTGACTTGATCTGTTATGTGGCAAAGTCTTGACTTGGACCCACCTATTATATAGTTCTAGTCCTACTATGATCACACAGCAGGACAACTGTATGATAGGGAAATTGACTGTATCTTGTGAATATCGCAGGACACCCTTGTTTGTCTCATGACCAATCCTACTCCCTCTCATCACCATTGTCGTCACCGATCATACACCGACACTGTAGGCTATTCGTATTCATGTTCGGGACGCTTGTCGTTTGATGTTCAAGTTCTTCGCGGTATTGTTTTCTTAAAACTTAGGTTACGGTACGACGATAATAAGTTCCATTTTTATTTTTAAAATTAGTATTTAGGTTTACTATTTAATTTAAACTTAAAACACCGTGTCAAATATCTCAGCTTGGTACTGTTTTAAATTAAATTTTGTAGATACTAGTGCGAGAGAAAAGGTGCTGGTTATTAAAAGTTACATTTTTTTATTTCCTATTTCATAAAGGAAACATCTTATAGAATTATATTTTACATCTTGATTAAAAACATTTCATATACAGTGGAACCCCGATAAGTTGGCCCCCGATAACCCGGAAGTCCGGCTAACCCGATTTGATTTTCATCAGATAAACATTTTTATTTTCAGTACATATTTTGTATTTTGACAATGACAACCGTTCTGGGCGTCGAAATGTTAATAACATTATTTTTTCAATTTAATTGTGGCTTATTTCCCATCAAAATAGTTAATTATCAGATAAACATTTCAACAATAAAAATGTATTGTTATGATCTGCTTCTTATTAATTTTATATTAATTATTATTTATTTGATTAATTATTTAATTGTCGCAAATCATACATAAAAATTGAATAAAAAATCTCAGGGTGCCTTTTTATACTATTAAAAAAAATCCAAATTATCTCACGTTATACTTATCTTCTCTCGTGGGTTCAGTATCTCTTAGTTGATCCTAATCAGGATAAAATAGGGAAAATAAATAAAGCAAAATATTAAAATAAAAATACAGAATTGTCTTTTATTTATCAAAATCAATACTCTGAAATCTATCGAATCTAAAAAATCTGTTGTCACAGATGTCCGAATGAAATTTTCACCACTTAAATTTATTATAGTTAAAAAAAACAATTTATCGGTTTGTTCCCGATGACTTTGCTAAAACAAACTAAACAAAACAAATTTATGTATTCGCAAGATTTCCTATATTTACTATTTACTTTTTGAAATATTGGAATTTTAATTCATATGCTTTTTACTCAAAAATTTAGTTTCCGAACATAAAAATCTCTTTCACATAAATTGACTGACCTTTTTCTTCACTCACTCTGATGTCTTCTCGTGACCCAAAACAGCTCTCCCTCATTGATTATGTTAAAGGCTACTCATCAAAGCCCTCTCCGTTCTCCAGCTTCAAAACTATCAGCATACCAGCACCAATTCTCCAACAAGCCGGGCCTTCTTTTGACACGTACTCGATTCAAACAAACACTCCAAAAATTCTCTGCTCTCCTTCTCACAATAATACAGAATCAAAGAGGTATTTCGTCTCAATTTGATCTGTCTCTCGTTCCACTTTTCAACACTATTCTCCACTATCAAACAGCCACTGGTATCTGCTAACTATCTATCCACTAAACACGTCGAACCGCTCCTCATCGATGCCAAAAACATAATAATCTTTTCTTTCTCAAACTGTCTCAACTTTCAAGCTTCTCTTTCCCCATTCCAAATTTCCTAGCCAATCAGAAACATTTGTCTCTCCACCTTCGTCTCTTTTCATTCGAAAACAAACAGTCATTCTTTCAAAACTATTCCTACCATCATAATAATTACTTTCGGAGAAACTCTCCAACATATACTCGTGTTGAAATAAAGATATTAAAATTCCAACTTTCTTTTCAATTATCAATTTCGAGAAATTTATAATTACCTATACCCTAAACAATCTTTTTCCATTTTAAATCTAAATACATCGTTATTTTCACTTTAATTATTCACAAAAGTATTTAATGGTTCATCGGAAAGCTCATTAAAAGAGAAATCTACTTACATCCAAACTACATTCTAAGAAATATCTACAGCTCAATATACAGGGTGTATCAAATTTATGTGCCCGCGTTATTTAAAAAAAAATAATTTAATTTTTATTTTGCTTTTGATTGATAAAATTTAAAACACAATAGTATGTATGTAATATAATATTTGAGAGATAATGTGTATTTGTGTAATTTGAACTATACGATAGTAAAAATGACTCATGGCACAAGCCGGTAGAAACAACAAAAAAAGCTTCAAAATGTGCCCAAACTTCTACTCCGTAAACTCGTAATAACGTAGAAAACACATATCATCTGATGATCGAGATACTTTTACCAATTGGTAAAGTGAGTTCTGAAAAGAGACTTGATTTTACGAACGTTTCTCTTGCTTTCCCTATGCGTTGTTTTATTTCAGTAGAGTGGTCCCATTGGCTGTTAATGTTGGTACCAACATATATGTAACTGTTTACCCTGTCATTCGGTTAATCAAATGCAGTGTATTTAATATTTCGCGCTTACTGACTACCATGTACTTTGTTAATTTCGTATTGTATTCGATCCAATTCACATTCTCTACTTACATCTTATGTGCGCGACATTATTGTTTGTTAACCATCCAAACTATCTGTATTAGCGACTGCGTTGTTAGCATATTTTATCTTATGTTATTTAGACGCAATCCGTTGACTAATACGCCTTCCTGTATAGTTCTCCCAGTATTTGCTCCAACTATACTCAGAATACATGTTAAATAACACCAGGGACACAATGTATCTTTGGTTTACTCCTCTATCTACGGAGCTATAAACCCACGTTTTGTATATATTTCGACACTCCCTTTCTTGATTGGTTCTTTCTTAGTAACTGGTTGACAGAACTGAATTAAATTTTAGAAAACTATGAACTTTCAGAAAGGAATTGACCTTTCTTAACTTTGTAGTAATTAGTATATTATATGTAATTCTTAAATTATTAAAATAGCAACTCTTAATTTTTTGGAAACAATATCTAAAACAAAACTATGGAAAATACACTGTTCCTAAAATCAAAAAATTGTAATTCCGAAATACCAAGTGTACTATGTATATTTAAATTTTACATTTGGAAGATGTTTATAAAAGCCTCAAAATGTCTATAAAATAAATTCATTAATACAGTTTTTTTTTTGAATTTCACAGATACGTAATATACCTGAAAAATTAGAAAGATGTACCTACGCAAGTCATGTTCCTGGTGGATGCAGAACCGATTGAAACTTGTAACTTCAAAGTTCCAGTTTCCAGAGAATTTCAACTCATTTCCAGTAGCGAGGGCTCTCTAAATCTCGGGACTCCACAGTTCGAAAATTTTACCACAGTCAAATCAATGAAGTTTACTTTTTATGATGGTCGTTCAAAAGACCATCTTTCTATTTTGATCACAGCAACTGTCCCAATCTTAAAAGCGTATTTAATAGTTTTTATGTAAAATACAGTTGTCAGTATTTCACAACTTTGTATAGAATTTTAGAGTTTTGTATGTTATACTGTAAATGTGAGATTTTTCCACTTTTTGGGGCTTTGCTAAATTTTTGTAGCTTTGTTTAAAATGTTTAAACAAAGAATTATTGACAAACTATATTTTACAAATATCATCCACAATTAATTTGACCGAGAACTGATTGTCACTCTAAATGACAGTATACTTTTCAGACCTGGGAACGCCTTTCTTTCCTGGCGCGCCCGAATTGTGGCACCACCCGTTGGCATACAGCGCAGCCGCCGCGGCTGAACTGCCCGGTGCTGCCCTTCAACATGCCACCCTGGTACACCCGGCGCTACATCCCCAAGTGCCGGTACGCTCTTACCTTTGACTATCTACAGACAAGACCTTGGACTCCCAACTGCAGCCCGCAGGCGCTCCAGTTCACCATCATGTTAGTATTAACCTTTTATTTAATTTTGTACTGTTTATACATTGAAATTTATCCGAACATTTCGACGAGTTTTTGACAAAACATCGTAAGCATCAATTTTCCGAAAATGGGATTTTTATCTTAAATAGTTCCTTACGATAGTATACAGCTAATTCAAAATTATTTTTTTCCTAATAACATCCGAAGTGTCTAAAATTGAATTTAATGTTTATCGTAACCACCGCATTTCAAACTCATTTTGTGCCTATGGTATCGTAAACGCCAAGGTAGTACCGACAGTTGATGGTAAACGCCATAAATATTGTCGTTTACGTTTGCATTTGCCGCTTACGATAAGATTCAATGACCAAAATGACCGTTAGGATTACTCAGTGTTATCTTAAATGTGTTAGAATTCAGTGGAAATTTTATTTCGCTCCAACAATTTAAAACGAAAATAATAGTGGTAGTTTTTATAAATCCTTTTATTCAATAGATGCGGTAAGTTTTTAATACTTGTTTTTATGGTTTATTGTCTTTTTCATAGAATTTGAAGTCTAATTTACTAATTTGGTAATGACGTAACCTATGGTTTTTAGTTGTTCTTATGCAAATATCATAAATATTATATTTGCAACAGAAATATATCAACTTAGTAGTAAATATATCAACGTAGTAAGTTCACTGAAACCTGAAACAAATGTAGGGGAGTCAATATAGAACGAACATTGAAACATAGTTTTTAATTCCAAACAACTTTTTTTATTAACAATTTTCGATATTGCGAAATATAAAGCTAATTTACTCTTGAACAAGATTCATATTTTTTGACATACCTCGTATGAAATTAATTAAATTTAATATCTGATCAGTAGTTTTTTAAAACTAATAATAAAAAGTAATCAATAGGTTCCAAGTTATGCAGACATACTGCGCAAGAGCTCAAAAACAATTACATTTATACATTTTTAAGCTTGTTATTATTTAGGTAAGTTGTAGGTACAGAAAAAAGTTTTAATGACTTTGTATAAACATTTTTTTAAATGATATTTTTCTGTTATTGTATTACATTTGTTTTATCTTTCTTAATTTTCTCAAAAAGAAGTTGTTTATTTCATGTCTAAAGCAAAATAATTTAGTGCAGTTTAAAGATTACATCTTAAGCTTTAACAAACACATAAACTTATGTCTGAAACATGTCATACCACAGGAGTTTGTGCAAGAATATGAACAGTTAAGTTACAAAAGTGAAATTCCTGACACATTGGCAGAAACTGATGAAGAAGATCAGAGTGTCACAGATTAATATACTTATATATTAAATTTTATTTTTCTTTGTCGATTTTTGTCATGAATAATATTTTTACTGTTAAGATACTTACGTTATTTATAAATATTCATTTATAAATTGATACCTTAAAACTATCGATGTTTATCTTAAGCGACAAACTTCAGCTAAAATATACACAGACGAGGTCTCACAAAGTATCGTATGCTACATAATTTAATTAAAGAATGTTATATTACAGTTTTTTTTCTTTAATGATCTTTTTTTATGTACTAATTTATCACAGTTTTAAAATTTTAATTATATTAACCGAAAAGTCGGTAGAAGAAAAAGTCGCCTCCTGTAAAATTTGCGTTTTGTCGGTTACGATGTTTTGTCAAAAACCCATCGATTTACTATTATTCTATTACTATATAAAACAATACTTTGTTTGAACAAATTACAGTCATAATATTATGTTCGTTATTATTGTGTATCTAAAATTTCTTTGGAGACTGCACTGTGTCAAGAGGAGAATATTATATTAAATTATCTAGTAGTTTTGTTAACACATAATATTATACTTCGTCGGATTACAAGCAAAATACACTAAGTCAGTTTTTGTCATTTTTGACTTAATTACATATTGATATTGCAATTTGTTTAGTTTATGTGCTAGCAAAATCCAGTAAGTATTTTCTCATCCTTGACAACATAAAACAATAAAATTCTACATTCACTAAGTCTTTACAACAAATTTTTGTTCAGGCAAAATCTATTAAGTGACTTGCTGGATTTTGCGAAGGCAATTATTTGACATAGTGGATTTTACTGGTTAAATTTTGTTTTAAAACTCCCGTTAAAAAGGATTTAGTACAAGTTTTAGCTTGAAAAATATTGCTTCCTCGCTTTATGTGTGGTAATTGATGGGTCAGTCGCGTCCCAGTCCCAGACGTTGAAACGAAAACTTCATTATGAAACGTATTGACAAAATATTTGCCAACGTTAAAACATTTGAGAAGGAAATTGTAGATTTGTCGATTAAGAGATCGACAATCTTTATTAATTAAATATAATTACTTTAAATTGAAGAGTTTTGTAATAACAAAACTACCGCGCGAAAGTGACATCTTGCGTGTCGGACTCTACGATTTTGTTATTACAAAACTCTTAATTTTCAAAAGTAAATGATGGTTTTGCTTGTTTTTGATTCAGAGGGATGCACAATCGCCGGAGAGCTGTTTCCACTGTTTCAGGCTTTTTCAACAGCGCTAGCGTGCACTCCTCTGAATCGAAAAAAGCTCAACCATCAATTTAAGGGGAATTCGAAAGATCATTCAAGTTCCCATTGAGACGCGATCCAGCGACATCTCTTAACAAATTGAAGAGCCTCAGATGCAGAATCCACCATTAAAATGGTAAATAGTAATTTAAATCTGAGACTTTTCATGTTGAACCATTTTTCATGACAGTGGTTTCATATCCATATCCTGTGACACGCAAAGTGTGTTACAAATTCCAACATCTGAAATTAGTTTGCTTTATTATTTACGGAAACCAAACTTAGGTATACAATTTTACTATTTATGAAGCTGTTCCCCCCAATAACGCATTTTGTTATTTTTGGACATAAGTAAATGGAAAAAGAGGTAGCTGTGAAATTGGCACCTGTTTGTCACTTTATAAAATATACCATCATTAAGAGGATCGGTACGTATTTTCGGCTGCAATGCTATTCAAATGGGGATTTATTTTTTTCGAATCCTGAGAAAACTAATAAGTATTTTTGAAAAATTTAAACGCAGAATTAAAGATTACGTTATTAGCGAGGGCCGAAAGTCCCTGAGAACTTCTATAATGTTTATTTTAATAAGTTACAGGGGTGAAAAAACTAAGAGAAAATTTAGTGTGATTTTTAATTTCAAATATCTCATTCAAAATAAACTTTTTATTTATTCTAAGGGACTTTCGGCCCTCGGTAATAATTTAGTCTTTCATTCTGCGTTTAAATTTTTCAAAAATATTTATTGGTTTTTTCAGGATTTGAAAAAAATGAACACAATGCCGTGGTAATATTTTCCAAATCTGTCTTTGTCTTACAACGCACTCAGCCGAATATAATATTGTCAGCACGTATTGTCAGTCAGACACTGACAATCAGTGACAATTTTAAATATTTGACATTGCATCGGGAATATTTTGAGAAATTGATTAAATATTATTGATATATAGTGTATTTGATAAATAATTGATTTAAGACGTGAACTTAATAAAAAGTTATTTATTGTGTATTATTTGTGGAAGATCCAAGCTGAGAATACATCAGATATATCCTGTGATCCAAGTATTTTGTTGTTAGAGATGTTCAAAATTGTAAGCGTTCCAAAATAACAACATATTATTAAAAAATCACTTTAACACTTTTCCTCTTTTCTCGATTGATTATTAGTTTTTGTTGTACAAATAAATTATTACAATCACTGAAAACATAGTTAGTGAAAAAATTATCACATTTATTAACTGAATTAATCATTTGCAATTATAAAAATAACAGTTATCCAAGAACATTCAAAAGCCATCTCTTTAAATTAATTATGACATTTTCAAGTAGAATGACATTCTAGTAATGTTTACATATCCACACCAGTGTGAATTTTACTACACGTAATTTGCCGTGTAAAGACAGAAAAAGTAGGGATACACGTAAAATATTTGCGAATTATGTACCCATAGCCTTAACAGAGAATAGGGCTTTTCATTTGTTTCTAGCTTCTGTCATATGTTGTATAGTATGTGTATAATATTAATATACACGGATTATACGACATTTGACCGAAGCTCGAAACAAATGACTGTGAATGAAAAGCCCTATAGAAAAATGTGATGCATTTAACTATCTTCTCTGATACGTGTGGTGGCCAAAATCAAATCGTTAAATAGCCGCTGTATTGCTTCATACTGGTAACCCTTGGTGTCTTTATGGATAGTGGATTCCTACATGGAAGTGGATACTATGCATAGAGCCATCGAAAGCGCCAAGCACAAAATAGATATTTTTAGTGTACATGCATACGAGAATATCTTTAGAATGGCAAGAAAAAACAGAAAATGTGATCAATCTGCTTACAAAACAAGAAAAATTGAACATAAGGAATTTTTGGATTTAAAAAACTGGCTCGGATGATAATAATAAATAAAAACAATGACTTTAAAGGAAATATTGTTAATTGGTTAAAAGTGAAATGTTTTAGGTATCAAAAATAGTTGCCAATATTATTCAATATAAATTTAATTTTGTAAATACCTATAAAAGTATACACATATTAATTTTAAACCAACCCTTCTTAGCAAAGAGAAACGTTAAAGAGGACGTGTTAAAAATTCTGACCATTCCTAAATTGTACACTAAGCAGCTGCCAATTTCTGAGGCAAAAAAGGGACTTGGTGAAACTTTGTAAAAAAATATTGTACCTCCTGATCTTAATTGTTGATATGATAATCTACCAACTTCAACCTTAGTAAGGGACAATGCAGCCGAATCATCCAATAATGCAATCCAATAATGCAGCCGAACCATCCAATGCACCAGGGGATGAAGAGATAGCATAAATTAAAATCTCAACATTTCAAATAATTTTTATACTGTTATATTAATTTTACTTAATAAAAAATCGTTTTTTAATTTTTTTACTAATTTTCTATGAGGTTATTTAAGCACTTTCTATAAGACCAAAATTTAAACTACGAATAAGTCAACAATGCGATTATAAAACTACAAGCAAAATACAATAATTTTTCGTCATATAATTTCGTCATTTTTCTAATAAAAGTCATTGCGACGTCCACAAAACCTAGTTGGTTATATTAAAAGTCATTACGTTGGTTAGTATCATCATCATTCTTCTTCTTTACGTGCCATCTCCGTGACGGAGGTTGGCAATCATCATGGCTGACATGAACAGATTTTGTTTCATTCAATTTGATACGCCATGGTCTGGTCCAGATGGTAATTAATTCAACAGAGTTTTGTAGCATAGTTGCTGCTTCCTCGTGGTTTTGTCCGACTGCTAGAATGCATGTGTCGTCTGAAAATGTAGCAATTTTGTTAGGCTCTAATGACAGGATATCGCTGGTATAGAGCAGATATAGCACTGGCCCTAGGATACTTCCTTGTGGTACTCTGTACGTATCTGTCGGATATATATGATTCTAGGAGTTCAGAATATTGTTTTGGTAAGTAGCATCTCATTTTATGATATAATCCCTCATGCCACACTTTGTCAAAAGCCTGCGCTACATCGAGAAAAATTTCAGAACAGACTTTTCCTTCTTCTAGAGTGGCTTTCTCTAAATCCAAACTGTTGATTAGGAATTAAATTTGTTTTGCTATATAGTTGGTTTTAGCCTCTTCAAGAGTAATTTTCATATAATTTCGACATGACAGGCACAAGTGAAATAGGCCTATATGAAGAAGCTTCTTGTGGAGGTTTTCCTGGTTTTAATGCCATTATAATTTCTGCCACCTTCCATATCTTTGGTACGTACCTCAACCTAAAGGAAGCATTTATATGTGTTAATTTTATTATAGCTTTCCTTGGTAGTTTCTTTAACACTTCTCCAGTGATAAGATCACATAAGGTTTAGTATTACACATAAGAAATTTTTTACTCCATTCTAACCCTTTCGTTCACGGTGTACAATATATTGTATATCACGTTACTGATGTCGAAATGACGTGATCCGATGTTTCTATCCGCTTTATTAACAATGTATATTGTACTGTATACATATTATGTAGTTTTAATTTCAAACCGTTGCCTCCACCTAGCGTGGATTGGATTTAAGGAAAAAAAAATGAAATTCAGTGAACTAGGTTTTTGTGATGGTTACTTCAGTATTTTGACGTAAGGTGATGAATAGTTTACAGATTTGATGTAAATGTCAGATAAATTTTTTTTTGATACACTGCATTTTTACAATCTACTCTAAATACAAAGTAATAAGTAAATAGTCTGAAAGTAAATTAACGTGAGTTAGATACCATCCAGTGACGGGTCTCTAAGTATTATTCTTTATTGTGGTAGGTCGTCTGGTCATATTCTCTTTAGTCTTCTTTCAGCAAGTGGTTGGGTGAATAAATTATTTATCAAGTCGTTGGTGTGGTCAGTGGTGCGATTTTGATACTTTATTGAACGATTTTATATTAAGTCCTTGATTAGTGGGATGTCCAGATCATTGTGGAGTGTCTGGTTGAATACATACCATGAAGCTTTACTTATCATACGGAGAATTTTGGATGGAATGTTTGGAGTATCTTCGTATTTGAAGGTTTACTGTAGCCCCATAGTTCTATTCCGTAAGACCAAACTGGTATAAGTATAGCTTTGTACAGAAGCAGTTTATTTTCAAGAGATAACTGAGACTTCTTGTTAAATAGCCAGTTCATATTTTTTAGTTTAAGATTTAATTGTTTACGTTTAATCTTAATGTGCGTTTTCCATATGAGTTTTTCATCCAGATGCAATCCCAAGTATTTGACAACTGGCTTGATGGGAATCGGAGTATTATTTATAGAAACTTGAGGACATGTAGATTTTCTGGTTGTAAAAGTAATTTGTACTGATTTGCTGGCATTAACATTTATTTTCCATCGCTTGAGCCAGTTTTGTCATTGGTCTAAATGATTTTGAACTTTTTGTGATGTTACATTAGGGTCGACATCCACTGCTAATATTCCCGTATCATCGGCAAAAGTAGCTAATAAGGTATGATTTCTGGTTGGAACGTCGGCTGTAAATATCAGATAGAGAAATGGGCCGAGAACGCGACCCTGTGGTACGCCAGATTGGAAGATGTGGTAATTTGAGAAGTTGTTTTCAATTTTGACTTGGAAATACCGGTCCGTCAGATACGATTTTAGAATAAAGTATAGTTGGTCTGTCATGTGTAATTTTAGTTTATAGAGGAGACCTTGATGCCATACCCTATCAAATGCCTGTTGTATATCGAGAAACACTCCAGCGCAAAACTTTTTTTCTTCAAGAGTTTTTTTAATTATATTTACTATTCTGTGGCATTGTTGTATGGTTGAGTGTTCACGTCTAAATCCGAATTGGTGTTGTGGTATAATTTCGTTTATGGGGACAACTTGCTCGATTTTATGTAATAGTAGCCGTTCTAATACTTTCGACATTATTGGGAGTAGGCTTATCGGGCGATATGAATTTGCTTGTGTTGCGGGTTTACCAGGTTTCGGAATCATAGTAACTTGAGCTAATTTCCATTGTATTGGAAAGTAGTGAAGACGTAGTATGCTGTTGTATATTACTGTTAATAACACCACTGCTTTTCTCGGTAGCTTCTGAAGTAATTCTCCTGTTTGTTATCAAATCATAGCCAGGAGCTTTCTGAGGATTTAGCATTTTTATTTGTTGTCGAACCTCTGTCGGAGTAAATGTTGTCAGAGGAAGAGATGTTGACATGGAGTTTCGAGGTACTTTTTTATATCGTCATCTTCATCGTCATTGTTTTCTGGTGCTGAGAATACAGTTGCAAGATGCTCTGCGAATACGGTGGTTTTTTCTTCATTTGTGCGGGCCCAGGTCATATCTGTTTTTCTTAAAGGTGAATTTGTTATTGTCGGCCGTTTAAATTTTTTTTTTTTTTAGCTTTCCATATAGAGTGGTATTCACGTGAGAGGTTCGAAACATAAAACTGGAAGGAGTCGTTTTTTTCCTCATGTAGTGCTCTATTTAGTCTATGACTTATCCTATTAAGGTACGTTTTATTTAATGGATTTCTCGTTTGTTGCCATATGCGCCGAGCTCTTCTCCTTTCTGCTACAAGTTCTCTTATATGGAGGGGAATATTATGGTTTTCTTGCACACTTCTTTCACGCTGCTGTGTTGCTTCCCACCCTGCTGTTTGTAAAACTGTTGTTAAATAGTCTACTGCTTCCTCTACCTCTTGGTTTTCTTTTAGCCTAAAATCTAGTCTAATATTTGTATTTACAGAATTTTGGAAAATATCCCAGTTTGTTTCTTTAGTTGTCAGTTTGGGTGGTAATCTTCTCCATATTATGTGTGTGCTTAAAGTTATTATTATTGTGCTGTGGTCTGATGTTAATCGAAGTTTAACTCTATTGCACTATGGATGTCAGATATCCCTTTTGTTGCAGCAAAATCTACCAAAACTGGGATTTTGTTGGGGTCCGTAGGCCAGTATGTGGGTTCTCCTGTTGATAAATATCTTAAGTTATTTTGTTGAATAGTATTCATATTAATGCTCGACCTTTAGGTGTGATTAATCTGGAACCCCATGTGATGTGTTTGGTGTTCCAGTCTCCTGCTACTATGAATTTGGATCCAAGAGTTTGTATAAAATCTTGATACTCTTCGCTTGAAATGGGATGTCTAGGTGGGCTGTAGGTGTAGATAAATGCTACACTGAGAGAGGTATTTGTTTCGAGTTTAATGATGGCTGCTTGGATTTTTTCCGTGATGTAAGGTTGGACTGCATAGTGTTTAATTGTTTATTTAATAATTTTGTTCATGACAAGAAACATTTGCATTTGTATTTACTGAATTTACAGTTTTACTGAATTTACTAATTTCTTCTTAAAATCCGATGTTACAACACTTGTTTATATAAAGAAATTAGTACTTTAAATTATTTTGATTTAACAAATAAATATTGGGCTCACAAAAACTCGCCACCGTTATGTGACGCATTTCGAAACACTGCGGATAATAATGCTGAACTTGCAGTTGCAAATAAAGTGGTAGATTTCGAAGATTTCTTTGAGTTACTAAATCAAGTAGATATAATACAACCCAGTTATCATGAGCACTCTTTATTAAACAGTATTGTTTTAAACAACTACATTACAAATTGGTCAAAATCTGTTTGTATTTATACAGATGCATCCAAAAGTTCAAATGGTACTGGTTGTGCCTTTTATATTCCAGATAAATTTATAGAAAAAAATGTTTAAACTGCCCTCAAATTTCTCCATTTTTACTGCCGAGACTGCGGCGGTATATGAGGCTTTAATTTATTTCAAGTTGGCATCCTATAATTCTGCAGTAATTTTATCTGATTCATTATCTGTGCTTACTGCTATTCAAACACCTCAACTACCTTGTAGTACTTCTAATCAATACATTTTTTTATAAAAAAAATCTTATTTGAAATTAATAAACACACCCCAAAAATAAAACTTATGTGGATCAAAGCACATTCAGGACTTACACATAATGAGCATGTAGACCAATTAGCTAAAAATTCCCTCATCCATGGAACAGTAACCAAATATCAGCCCTGCATTCTAGATGCTTTTGCTTGTTTAAGAACTGAACAGATGAAGAGCTGGAAACACACTGGGAAAGGTACTGTAACATATCAACAACACAATACAGTTTGATACAACCGATTATTCCGGAAAAACCTTGGTATAAGAATTTCACCCTTCCTCGCAAATACATATCCACCATCAGTAGAATTAGATTTGGACAAGCATGTTATCCTGCATATTTATTTAAAATAAACATATTAGATTCGAATATTTGTCAAGAATGTGAGGTTAAAAGTGACTTGAACCACATATTTTTTGAATGCAAAAAACATAAACACCTAACCAATCACCTAATTACAAGAATTATCCAGAACATCCCACTCCCTGTAAATATTATCTTTATTCTGTCACTGAATAAAAAGAACATTTTTGACTGTTTGGTATCTTTCTTGTCGGATAGTAAAACATTATTGTAATTAGTTATAGGTATTTGTAAAATATGTTTAAAAAAATTATAAAAAAATAAAAAGAAAAAATTTAAAAAAAAATAAAAACATGAAACAAAAAAAATAAATAAAAAAAATTAATAATAAAAAAAATTAAAGAAAAAAATCACTAAGAGGATTTAAACCTCCGCGGGGTTGAACCGGGTTGACATCCTATCGTAGTTACAAAAAAAAACAAAACAAAAAACAAAAAAAAAACTAAAATAAAATACAAAAAAGAATGCATTTATTTTAATATTAAGATTAATATTTTTATTTGTAAAATGTATACACTATGTGTTAACATAGTTGATAAACATTAAGTAGTATAATATATTTATATTTATTAACATAGTATGTACATGTACATTAGCTGTAATGAGTAGGTAAATAAGAAGTAAAAAATTTTAATAATATTATAATAACCAAGTTTCACTAATTGGCAATATCTTTAATACATTTACTTTTGATTGAGACTGGCTGAATGACCATAGTCCAAGCCAAAAAAGAAAAAGAAAAAAAAAGAATTTGCAGTGCACGTTCCGTTCAGTTAGTTTGTTTTTTTTTCTATATTTGACTAAACATAAGTGTATTGTATGTATATTGTATATTGTGAATACATGGAAGCCGTCGACAGTTATAGTACACAACCATACGTTATTTACAATTGTCTATACTTCTTTTATTTTGCAGTATTGAAATATAAAAATGAGTAAAAGAAAGCCGGTAAATGAAAAACATCTAATAGAGGCTAGTAACAATTCAGGCAGGCTTATTAGATATTGACGGGCTTAGTGATGACGACAATGATGATTATGGTTAGGGCGATCGGGAGGAAGAAGTTAGCAGTGATGAATAATGAGTTGAATGAAGTTATTCGTTCTACTGTTGATGACAAGGGAGAGGAAATAAGTGTATTCGTCGTCATATGTCGCTGAAGGTTTGATAAAATCAGACAAAGTATCCTCCAGAAAACGGGGACGTTCTTTTATTTGAAACAAAAGTATTTTATGTGATATCATACAAATAAATAATTAGTTGCAGATATATGATATTTAACTGTATTTTGTTTTCCAAAGTCGCAAGAGCCACTACAATTTACTCACAATGTGCAATATATTGTACAGATCGTATATACTGTTTGTTCATAATGTACATGTACAGTATACTGTACAATTCACATCCCTTAAAACGGATAACAGGGAATTATTTTTAATACGCCAAAAAGTTTAAAAAAATCAAATTAATATGTCTACCTAATTTCAAATTTTTATCTTAAAAAACGAAAATGTATGGGCGAAAGGGTTAAGTTTGTTTAAACTATGGTATATAGCCAACCACTGAGATTTTACCTTTGATTTCTTTTGATTTTTAATTGATATAAATGTATATTATATTATTTTATATATGACATTGATACGTTAAGTGTGTTAGTGTGTTGTAACAGACTTTTTGTATACGAGTGGATGACCGTAGGAGTATCAAAAATCAAAATAATCAAAAAATGTACTTTTTGATACTACTTTGCTTTTTGGAATATTACGTATTTTTTATGGGAAATAAGCCACAATTTTACTAAAAAATGAATTTATTAACGTTTCGGAAATTATGCAGTAGGATGTGGTTACCCATACTGAAAGAGGAAGTCAATAGAAAGAAAATACCACGATTAGTAAATCAATAACATATCGAGTTAGTACAAATTTTATATTTTAGTATTACTTATTGTATATCTATGTAATATTAATATTATTTATAATTTAAACAAGTCAGAATTTGGTATTAGTTTTTTGAAGGTAGATTAAATGTAAGACCAAATACTTACGATGTCGGGATAGTATCACGAGGTTTTTTCCTGGTTTTCCCTCGTGATTTACTATGGAATCTCTAACGCGAGAATTTTACTGTCATCGTTGCATTTGGTTGTCTTTTTAAAGACAGATCACATGCTATGATTTTTTTGCGACGGATATTCTTGAGTTGGGATTGATTTCATGTAATCGAATGAACTATCTTTTAGTAAAGTCGTCCCAGGAACGCAACTCATAAATATTGGCGATATCATTTTAAAGTAGAAGACTTACGTCTGAATTGCCAATATAAATGAGTCAGATTAAATAAATTATTAGAAGAATTTTTTTACTTAGCAACAACATGTTTGTTTTATTTTAATAGTATTTTGTATTTTGACAACGAAACCCGATTTGGACTTCGAAACGTTAATAAATTCATTTTTTAGTAAAATTGTGGCTTATTTCCCATAAAAAATACGTAATTATAAAAATGCCATAAGGAAATAGCTTCAGAACAACATTTTGGAATATTGTATACAAATGTTTGACGGTTATGTCGTAATCAATAATGACAGTACCAATTTTACTTTATTTCTTTGTTTAATGTTAATATTATACTTATTTATAGCCCCCGATGACAATGCCGCATCCAACTGCTCTAACATCTGTACACGCGGCATCGTTGCCTCATTTCTTACCGAGTCCTGCCTTGGCTTCTCCTGTAGGTTCGTCATCTTCGCAACCTGGCATGGGAGTAAGCAACCCACCTTGTTCCACGCTCTTCGTGGCCAATTTGGGACAATTCGTATCAGAGCATGAGCTTAAAGAAATATTTGCAAGGTTGGTATATTTATTTTGAATATTATTGATGTTAACATCCCATATTAACATTTATTTTAACACCTGAACATTTAATTTTGGAAAAGTATGCGAAAGAGATATTGTGATTAAATAACGTAAGCTACATTATAGGTACTTTACATTATATAAAATCAATCAGCAAACTTAAATCTAACCTACTTTTACGAAAATAATGAAAACCAAATAATTTTCTTTAAATGATATCGCACTCTCTTTATACAGTATGGTGCAAATGTCTGGAATAAGTTCGATATTTCGTAAACCGGCGACTTTAAGGAAAAATCCCGAAACAGGTCGATTTTTATTTTTAAATTACGATATTTTGGCATATATTTCATACGAGTGACGTCATTCATATGGACGTGATGACGTAATCGATGATTTTTTAAATGAGACTAGGAGCCATGTGATAGCTCATTTGAAAGTGTGTTCAATTCTGTATTCAGTAATATAAATATTAACATAATTGTTTATGCAGTGTCCAATTTTTTTAATTAGAATAATTTACAAATAAAGAAGAATGTATGTAATTTATTTACATAATTCAAAATACATTTTACTGCTGTCAGAAAGCAAAAAAAAAATGTTGTTTGACAAATCAGCATTGCTTTTCGCTTAAGTTAAATGTTAAAAATTCCAAGAGGCGGTTGGTTCGCAGGAGCTGGTTTGAATATTGAATTCAAGCGAAAAACAATGCTTATTTGTCAAATAAACATTTTTTTCTGTTTTGTGACAATAGTAAAATGTATGTTGAATTAGATAAATTACATACATTCTTCTTTTTTTGCCAAATAATTTAACTTTAAAATTATTTTTGACACTGTGTATAAACAATTTTGTTAATATTTATATTACTGAATACATAATTGAATACCCTTTCAAATTAGCGATCACACGACCCCTAGTCTCATGTAAAAAAATCATCGATTACGTCATCACGTCCACATGGATGACGTCACCGTATGAAGTATATTCCAAAATATCGTAATTTAAAAATATGAATCGACCTGTTTCGGGATTTTTCCTTAAAGTCGCCGGCTTACGAAATATCGAATTTATTCCAGACATTTGCACCATACTGTATGAGACTACTTTGGATGTATGTTCGATCGTTTGGTTTGGAATCGATATTGTAAAGATTTTAGTATATTTACTTATTTTTTATCTTTACGTATTCTCTTTAAATCACCAATATTTTTAATTTATTTCTCAATCGGCATCTTCTTTGTGATTTATTTTTTTTAATAATACATTGATAAGATAAGCAACCAGAAAATACGATTTTATCGGTTAATTTAATTTATTATTTTAGCAGTCTTCTACTGCTGTATTGTTCTGCACCATACTGCTGTATGGTGTAAAGTGTAAGCTGATGAATTTGATTACATATTATTCCGATTTCAACTTTTTAATGAAAACGATATTTAATGCACCACTCCGTTATGTCTCCTTAACATAAGTTATTTGGTACGCTTGATTTGGTATCGACCAAGGAGCATTTTCTATCAAACGCAAAAATTAATACCAATAGAATTTTTTGTCAGCAACAGTCAGTACTTAACAGTTTGAAACTGTAAATAGTTCCTTACGTCACTAATAAAGCACATCAAAGTAACTTTGTTACGGGTACTATAAATTGTTGTAAAGAAATCAGAGAAATTAGTGATAATTTGATAAAGAAGGCTATTACTTTTTTTACAACCATTCTGCGGAATCCCGCAAAACCGCATCATGTGGAATGTCTCCGAAAATACAAACAAGAACTTCGTAGCTTACTGACAGCATCCCGTCTTCTTAATTCAGGCAGAATTATTTCACCAGGCTCAATTCTTTCTTAATTCAAACCCTTGGTACAAAGGTCTTCACTTGATCTTCATATTCACGTCATACCTTGTTGTTCCATTAAACACTAATGACTGCTGTGGCCTCAACGAAGGCCAACAGCTTCCTTATCGGTTGTCTGGGATACCTTCTGTTTCAATCCTCAGTTGACCAATGAATTTCTGCCTCACCATCAAATTATCATCAAATTGTCGGAGAGTTTTTTATCAATATTTTAGATTATTTTCTTAGTCTGGATTTGTCCTTGAGTGGCTTTCCGTTTATTTTGATGATTTCATATTAGCCACTTCAAAACCTCGTTTTTGTAGCATCTTAAGTAATGCCACAAAATCGTTCTGGACATACAAAGGTTTCTCTCGTACCTTGTTTTGCCAACAAATCTGCTCGTTTACTTCCATGCATACCTTCATGACTCGGCCCCCATATTAAAGATACTTTATTATCTTTTGTCATTTTGTTGAGGATATCTTTGAGATTCTTCACCGGTTTCATTTGGTGAGTGGGTTTTTTATTACCAGAATAGCTGCTTGGCTATCTGAATAAATGTTGATTCTCTTTTCTTTGGGGTCTAAACTCCAACCTGCAACACATTTTTATATTGACCTAGGCTGTAAGATTTTATTATAATTACATGTTTGCCCAAAGACTTTTGATCCTGTACCCCGAGCAGTGTTAGATCCACTAGTGAACCATATTAAGTTCCCATTAATATTTGGGACTTTTTGTTCTCTAGATGGTATAATTATATTATTCTTCTCAGTGAAGATTAGTCCTAGTGTACTCAAATCTGAGTTCATCATTAAGATTGATTCCTCAAGTATAGTTCCAGTAGCATTTGTGTGACTATTCGATACATTATTGGGCCAAAAAGGATTGTTTGCTTTAAATCTCAGGATGGTCATAAAGGCTACTGTCGAAATATACATTACCAGCAGAGGGACACCTGTAATATCCTATAAAAATGCCGTTCCTGTACTATTCAATGTTCCTGTTTTATTTAGAAGTGCTTGTCTTTGTAGGGTGGTGAGCAAGGTAGCACAAAATTTCAAAACCATCTTTTTACACCAAAGTACTGAACCATAAGTAACTGTCGGTCGTATCATTGATGTGTATAACCACCAGATTACCTTTGTTTTTAACCACCAGGTCTTACCTACAACTCCTCTGTAGTTCAGAGTCAATTAGCTCTGTTGTTTATATTGTTAGTATAAGTGCTCCAACTTAGTTTGTAATCAAGAGTTACCCTTAGATACTTTTGCTCATTGGTTCTTTCTAGTTCCTTCCCAAAAACGAGTAATTTCAGCTCACTCATCTAGTAAGCTTCCTGGAACAATATAGGAAGATCAATCAAGTTCAAGTGTAGAAAGGGCAGTGATCATATAACAAAGCGAAACTAATGGAATAAAAAACACATTCTTGTCTATTCTGAAGTATGTTCATGTCCCTATCATTAATGTTTTTTTTTTTTGTTTTGTGAGACTTAATGAGACCATTGTATAGTTGTAATCTAATCTTTTGCTGTTAATTAAAAAAATTAGCTGACCATAGTAAGTCAATTATCTTTGATGATAATTTTAAGCCTTGATACAATTATTGTAAAAGTGGTTACCAACTTTCCTGGCAATGAAAGAATGACAATGGAGAATAATAAATGCATCTATGTGAGTCATGTTGTGACCTTTCTCTTTGATATCTTTAATTTCATTTGTGTTTTGTTTCTTTTTTATAAATTTATTTAAATGATTTTAAATTAGCAATCTACTATTTCGTTTCTTATCGTTTTTTTATAGAGGTTGAGATTGAGTCTTATTGTGTAAAGTTGGTTAACTTTTTTATTAATAATCTCCGTCAAACTATACTTTTCATAGACAACCACATGTGTTTTTGCATACTTTTCCAAATGGCACATTTAGAGGGTTCATATACACCTTGTTCAACATTTATGATCAAGCAACGCGAGCACCTGCGCTATATCATTTTTTATTACTTCTATACTGTTGGTGCCGCATGAAATTCATTAACTTTAGATTAATTTCAACTAACTGAGGGTTTGTTATAACATGCACTCACACAACGATGTATGTGCCCTCGCACACCCCGTAGATTAGTTGGTAGATATGTGTTGCCAGGTTTTATAAAAAAATAACAATTTCACTATATTATTAACATGTTTACGTTTGATAACTGTAATGTTATATTAACCAATTAGGTTTGTACTGTTTTCGATATTCCAATAATTCAATAGTCCTCACTATACAGTGTGTATCATTAAAAATGTCCAATCTCTGAGCTGTAGATTCTAGACCTCAAAATGTTAAGATTAAACCCAAATTATTTAAATAAAATATGGCTCCTTACTGAGTTATAGGGTATTTTATTTAAGAATTTAAAAACTGTTTTTACCCAGTATTTTAAAACTATTTGACGTATCGTTATCATACTTGACAGAAAGTGTTGCTACTATACGCCCTATTAAATTGTAATAAATAAACGTTTCTAGCTACTATTACTTCCCCATAATTTGGGAAGGGTCAACCATTCACCCATTCACTATCCCCTGTCGTACGCCTCTGGTAATAGCTAGAAAAGTTTATTTATCACAATTTAATAGGGTGTATAGTAGCCACACTTTATGCCAAGTATGATGATGCCTCAAATGGTTTGAAAGTACTGGGTAAAAATAATTTTTAAATTTTTAAATAAAACTGTAAGTAAACCCTAACAGGTCAATAAACCCTGTAACTCAGGTCTAGAATCTACAACTCAGAGATTGGACATTTTTAATGATACACACTGTATAGTAAGGGGCAAAATTATGGAATAAATAAATTTTCTCTAGAATTATCGATTTTGGAGATAAATCCCGAAACAAGTCGAATTTTGTTTTTAAATTATAATTTTTTGGCATATACATATATCATACTCATACTAGTAACGTCATCCATCTGGACGTGGTGACGTAATCGATGATTTTTTTAAATGGGAATGGGGGTCGTGTGTCAGCTCATTTGAAAGGTTGTTCAATTCTTTATTCAGTAATATAAAAATTAACATCATTATTTATACAGGGTGGCCAAAAAATAAATTTGAATTAAAATAATTGACGCAAAAAAAGAATGTATGTAATTTATTTAACTCAAAATACATTTTACTTCTGCCAGCAAATAGAAGTTGCTTTTAGCTTAAATTAAATGTCAAAAAAGTATCCCAGCTGCCTTTTGGCAGTTTGAACATTTACTTTAACCGAAAATCAATGTTTATTTGCCAAATAAATATTTTTTCTATTTTCTGACAGCAGTAAAATGTATTTTGAGTTATAAATAAATTACATACATTCTTCTTTTTGCGCCAATTAATTTAATTCAAAAATTATTTTTTTGGCCACCCTGTATTAATATTGATATTAATGTTTATATTACTGAATAGAGGATTGAACAGCCTTTCAAATGACCTACCACACGATCCCTATTTTCATTAAAAAAAATCATCGGTTACGTTATCACGCCCAGATTGATGATGTCACTAGTATGATATATATTCCGAAAAATTATAATTTAAAAATAAAATCGACCTGTTTCAGAATTTATCTCCAAAATCGCCCATTCTAGAGGAAATGAATTTATTCCAGAATGTTGCCCCTCTCTGTATGTTTCGTACCAAATTACGCACCATCACTTGAAATAAATAAATTAATAGACAAGGACCGAGCTTGTGAAAATGTAAAAAGTGACAAAAGTAGTAAAATGATGGAACCCATTGAAAATATAACAAAACTTAAAGAAAATAATTATTTACGGGAAATCTGAGGTCGGGAAGTGGAAGTGGAAGGGTTTTTAAAGGTAAAAAAAAATAACACAATTTTCGGCAAAATTACAAGTTTAATTGCAAAAATTTTAAAAAAATGTTGTAGGTAAGATGAAGAGATGCATTTTGTACTTATACTTTTTCACACAACCTCAAAATTTATGGAAAATATTCAAAAAATCAAGTTTTTTGTATTTTTTTATTTGTATTTTGAACAAAAAAAAGTTTTTTTTTTCAAAATAAAATTGGTAAAAACTTCAAAACCTACCAAAAACCCAATTGCTGACAAAAGTTACATAAAAAATAGCAACTGTGGGCAGTTTTTTTTTTAATGACAGCTTGTTTTTCGAGCCACTGAGTATACCAGATATAAATTGTTTTATATTTTTACCTAGCGTTTATTATTATATAAAGTATCTAGAATTAAACCAATCTACGCAGTGGATTTAATAAAAAACTGCTCGTGGTTAAAAGCAATTAAGCAATAATTGTGCTAATTACGAAAAGTAGAAAATGACTTAGCAATTTAAAATGAATTTAATGTAATTATAATGACACATTTTCGACGACTTTATTTATTTATATCTTTTCGTTGTGGTTAGTTATTGCGCTTGCACTAGATAAAAAATATTCAAAATAAAAATTGTCATGAAGCTTTGTTTGCTACAAAGTTATACTTTTGTTTCTTATCTAATATTCATTTCCTTGCACGTCATTATAGTATGATACAACTGATCCAAATAATGGCATAACCCAGACACCCAAAGTGAAAGTTATCCTCTAACACCAAATTGTTCTATATGGTCCACATAATGTTCGGGAAAAAGTCACACCATTTTGAGCGTCGGGTTTAGGGGGAGAGTGGGGAGAAATCGGTAAATTCGTAGTTTTCCGTCAATATTTCTTCGTATAAATTCGTCAATATTTCTAAAACTATGCGGTTTAGCATGAACAACCTTCTATACAAAAATGTTCTACATTAAATTTGAAATAAAAAAGGCTCTATGCATAATATTTCTAAAATGAACGGTTCCAAAGTTACGGAGGTAGTATAGTATAAATGGTCCAAAAAAAGGCCTAAAGTAAAAGTTTTCTACCTTTTTATAATTTTCCTCTAACACCAAATTGTTCTATATGTTCCACATATTGTTCAGTATAAAATTTACACCATTTTGAGAGTCTGGTTAGGGGGTGGGGTGATGGGGGAGAAGTCGGTAAATTAGTAATGTTTTTACGTTTTTCGTCAATATTTCCAAAACCATGCTTTAGCGTAAAAGATGTTCTATACAAAGATGTTCTACATAAAATTTAAAACAAAAAAGGTCGTATACATAATTGTTATAAAATCAACGGTTCCAGAGTTACGGAGGGTGAAAAGTGTAGGTTTTCGATACTTTTTATATTATTTGGGCAATTGATGATGATTTTGGGTGGTGAGGTTGACGTTTCTTCAAGGGCTTATCACTAACATACCATCGGCCACTGAAATAGCAAATTTTAATTACAAAACACAATCCTGTTAAAGAAAATTTCTTTCATCAGTAATAATATTATAAATTGCCCAATAAATATAAAAAGTATCGAAAACCTCCACATTTCACCCTCCGTAACTCTGGAACCGTTGATTTTATTACAATTATGTATAGGACCTTTTTGTTTTAAATTTTATGTAGAACATTTTTGTATAGAACATTGTTTACGCTAAAGCATAATTTTAGAAATATTGACGAAAAACTTAAAAAAAAAACTACTAATTTACTGACTTTTCTCCCATCTCCTCCCAAACCGGACGCTCAAAATGGTGTAACTTTTTACTGAACAATATGTGGACCGTATAGAACAATTTGGTGTTGGAGGAAAACTTTTCCTTTTGATGTCTGGGTTAGGCCTTTTATGGACCAATTATATTATACTAGCTCCGTAACTTTGAAACCGTTCATTTTAGAAGGATTATGCATAGGGCCTTTTTATTTCAAATTTAATGTAGAACATTTTTGTATAGAAGGTTGTTCATGCTAAACCGCATAGTTTTAGAAATATTGACGAAAAACGTGAAAACTAGGAATTTATCGATTTCTTCCCCTCTCCCCACCAAACCCGACACTCAAAATGGTGTGACTTTTTTCAGAACTTTATGTTGACCATATAGAACACATAGGCGTAACCAGGGGGCGGTTTTGGGGGTTGTAACCCCCCCCCCCATTGGGATGTACTTTGAGCTCTATACGCTTAACACCATAGCCCTCAGAGACCTTCCACTAGTTGTAACCCCCCCTTTCAGGTAGTTGTAACCCCCCCCTTAGGATCATCCTGGTTACGCCTATGATAGAACAATTTGGTGTTGGAGGATAACTTTCACTTTGGATGTCTGGGTTTGGGTCTAGTTATACCATACTATTATGCTTTACAAATATTTTGTATCTACATGTGTTCTGTTTTATGTCTACTTTTTTATTCTTACTGGTTTTTAAAGGTATAGAAGAGTCAGTTAATTGCCGTTAAACGTGAATTTCTAACATAAAATCCAAAATAAACCAAAGGATGTCATTATTATCACATATTCAAATTGATCCACTTTTGGACATACAGTCGAACCTCGATAAGTCGGCCTCCGATAACTCGGAAGTCCGGCTAACCCGGACCGATTTTCATCAGACAAAACAAATCTCTCTCTCTCTCTCTCTCTCTCTGTCTCTCTCTCTCTCTCTCTCTCTCTCTCTCTCTCTCTCTCTCTCTCTCTCTCTCTCTCTCTCTCTCTCTCTTTCTCTTTCTAAGTCAGGCCAAGTTTCCATTTTACGTTTTGCAGATATCCTCCAGCTATCTTTTTGGAGGTTCGACCTAAACTTCCGTTATGTTACCTAGAGTTCAACTGTACGATTCGTTTAGTCCACCTATATCATCTACGTCCTCTCCTTTTGTTCTTCTACGATTTTCATCACTTCAGATGCGATATTTTAAGTTGATCAGAACTTAAGTCTTTTTACTGCACGCTGTGTAACTCTCATTTTGTTGGCAGGTTTTGTTTGACCACTTAAAATTTGGTTGAACAGGAATATTATTATTCTCGATGTTAATTATTATAAGCTCGCCCTTGACAGCCCATGTCATGCAGATTGTTCGGTATATTTCTGCGTGTTGGTTTTCTCTCTTCCCATTTTACATTACATTGCATACCTCCCCACGTTATGTCTACGATACTTATAAAATTCTCCTGTCACAGACGTCTAAAGGTTAGAAACTATGTAATTTGATGTAAATTTATAGGTTCCAATCGATAATTTTACACCTCTACTACTTTAATCTCGTTCTATTTCACAACGCATTACAACAAGAGTGCCATTGTCGGTTTATTACAATAATGACTATCAAGTTGTAAAGTAAAGATGTTGTGTATAATATTCTCTAACTTTTAGTCATAGAATATACAATAACCATTTAAATAAAAGTACATCTAGAAGACGATACCAAAACATGATCATAAACCACAGTTGACGCCTTTTGTCTTATAGGTCCCAGAGTCTTCAGCCTCTATCTATTTAAAACTGTTTCATTGAATACGACGTCTTTGTTCAAAGTCATGCAATTTAATTGATTGAAATATTTTTTAAACAGTCTCCGAGGTTGAGGCCGATACGTCAAAAAATTCCAGTTCAACAAGGATGGTTATTTCAAATTATTATATTAATTAAAAAAGAACAATGTCATAAGAAAGTGGCATTTTAACAATATGGGAACTTCCTGCCTGGCCAGTTGTTTGTCGGTTGGTGTATAAAATATTAAATAAAGTCCCGGTGGTGAGGTCGCTCCCATATGAAAAAAATTTCTGATTCGGTTTCTTTGCGGATTTCTGTTCAAAAATATTCCCCCTTTACAAATCAGAAGTGTGCGAAATTTTAGGACAGAAATTATTTTAAACAATTGTTTTCAACAATTTTAAAAGACCATCATTTTTTGCTCCGGAAAATATTTTGTTAAACTCTTTGGGTCATTCTAAACAAAAAAGGTTTTTTTTTCAAAAGTTGATTGATATTTTTTGAGTTATAAGCGGTTTAAATTAAATTAAATAAAAATGCGAAAATACGCCTTTTCGAGGCTTTCAAACTCATATGTAAATTATTATTTTTGAAGTTGCCGAATGCCTACATTTAAATATCTAGAATCTAGAAACATTCAAGTTCAAGGTTCTAATGAGTAATCATCGTTCCGCAGCATGGTGCCTTTCTATTGCACTTATTACCAGAGAACGGCAGTTCTCACCAGTGGCGCACACCAACACCCCCCTACACGCGACACTATATATACACGAAATTTTCGATTTTCTAAATCTGACTGATTGAAATATGGGCCAAGTACCATCTTAAAGTTCAGGAAAAGGCTTACCCATTCATATGTCAACCATCCATTTTGGTCCAAGGGTGTGGATTTTACGGCCCTTTCTATTTAGGGTCTGTTTTCCGTTCTCGTCCCCAAAACTCCCAAAAACTTCAAAAATTTAAGTCCAACCTTTGCGGCTTCTAATAGTACTGATCATTACCATTCCAACGCATGTCTAATTTTAAAAATCGGTTATACCATTCAAAAGTTCTCGGAAGCATGACTCAATTTTTATTTAAAAAAGGGAAAATGTTTGTGGATATGTATGTGTGTTTGAAAGTTAAACCGAATTGAATTTTTTTTTCTGTGTTTGAAGAGGGGGTCAGGTCCGATTTAGAACCGGTGTAGTTTGTGACTTTTGACCACCCATATGCCAGCTAGAGGACTTGGTAGGTACAAAACGGCATATTTTTTGGCGGTATATATCTTCGGATCAAGAAGAGACAGGAGAACCGCCAATACACCAAATCAATAGTGTTGAGTTATGCTTTCAAATGGTGTTTAAGCCGTTAGGATCACACTTACACACGGCTCAGTATAGCAGAAGAACTGAAAAACTATACTTTGAAAATTTTGGTTTTTCGACAATTACTCAAAATTTCAACCTACGAATTGCGCTAATAACTGAGCGTTTGTAGAAGGACTCTAGATGAATCTAACGGTGTATACGTCATATCCGGAAAAATTCGAATTTTTAAGTTATAGGCTTCATAAATATGATCAAATCTATTTCCTCGTTCAAACGGGAAAAACGGTTTCTCAAGCTCAATAATTCCTGTAATAGCTTCAGTTATCATACTTGACCTTAGATCCATCAGATACTACTGGTAAATACTTCTCAAACTCATATACTGATCAATATCAGTTAAGCCTTTTAGAAGTTATTAAGCTACATAAGTATAATCCAATTAACGATTATTCCCGAAATGGTTTATATAGTTGTAGTGATTACGACGCTAAATTTGATCTGGCAACGGGCAATACGACTTCATTTACCAGTTATCTCAATATTTTTTTTTCAATCTATTTCGAATAGAAAAAAATCTACTGTACATTCGATGGACACTAGATCATTTGGGAGATAATGCAACAAAGGTGACCATTTATAAAGCTTAACGAGTAATAGAGGAACATTGTATTCAACTTCATACATTTAATTTATAAATAACTTTGAAAGACTCCTGATACAAGAATAAAAAACCGCTAAACGCCTTAAAAATGAGTGGCGCATACAATAATCCAGCTACAAAAGATCTTATATGAATATTACGTGGCGCGAAAATGTATTTTCATTTTGATGTAAAACAAAATTCTTGTTTTATTTTAAAAGATTTGTCCATAATATTTGTTAAATTTGAAGTAAACGCGCCACAAAAGAGTTTCAAAAATTCAAACTGTATCAAAGTTACGCTTTTTCAAAGTTACGTTTACTTCAAATTTAGCAAATATTATGGAAAAATATTTTAAAATAAAACTAGAATTTTGTTTTGCATCAAAATGAAAATACATTTTCGCGCCACGTAATATTCATATCAGATCTTTTGTAGCTGGATTATTGTATGCGCCACTCATTTTTAAGGCGTTTAGCGGTTTTTTATTCTTGTACATAATATACGTACTTATGAAAAAGTTCCCAATATATGATACTTTAGATTTATTAAAATATATATAAAATTATCTATTACTAACAGAGTTTGTTTTAATAGGTAATTTATTTATTTATTCAATTAATGATTGCCAATGTGATAATTAAATACGCCAATCATATAATGCGACAGAGACGCACCATATAGTGTGACAGAATCGCACCACATGAGCCAGTCAGAGGAAAAATGGTATAATTGCATATAACTTTTAGTAAATGAAAGATTTTGTATGTAATCGAACTAAAAAATCTCAATAATACTTACTGAGCCAATTGTGACGGATTCTACACAAGCTTTAGTTGAAATTTATATGGAATGTCGAATTGTAATGATTAAATTTCGTTGTTCTTTTGTAACTAGAAAAATACCATTTTACCAACAAACGTCAGTGAATTACCACTTTTCTCTGAGCGGCTCCTATAGAGCGACAGAGACGCACCATATAGTGCGACGCGCGGCGGATTAAATATTGAGTGGACGGAGTGGATTAACATATGAGTTTAAAACGAAAACCAGTCTTGTTTAAAATGAAAAGAAACCTTTTTTATTTAAAATGACCGAAAAAAACCTACAAAAATTTTTACTAGAATAAAAAAGGTGATCTTTTGAATTTGTTTTAAGAGGATCGGTACGTATTTTCGCCTGCAATGCTATTCAAATGGGGATTCATTTTTTTCGAATCCTGAGAAAACTAATAAGTATTTTTGAAAAATTTAAACGCAGAATGAAAGATCACATTATTAGCGAGGGCCGAAAGTCCCTGAGAACTTCTATAATGTTTATTTTAATAAGTTACAGGGGTGAAAAACTAAGAGAAAATTTAGTGTGATTTTTAATTTCAAATATATCATTCAAAATAAACTTTTTAATTATTCTAAGGGACTTTCGGCCCTCGGTAATAATTTAGTCTTTCATTATGCGTTTAAATTTTTCAAAAATATTTATTGGTTTTTTCAGGATTTGAAAAAAATAAACACAATGCCGTGGTAATATTTTCCAAATCTATCTTTGTCTTACAACGCACTCAGCCGAATATAATATTGTCAGCATAATATTGTCAGTCAGACACTGACAATCAGTGACAATTTTAAATATTTGCCATTGCATCGGGAATATGTTGAGTTATTGATTAAATATTATTGAAATATAGTGTATTTGATAAATAATTGATTTAAGACGTGAACTTAATAAAAAGTTATTTATTGTGTATTATTTGTGAAAGATCCAAGCAGAGAATACATCAGGATAATATATTCTGTGATCCAAGTATTTTGTTGTTAAAGATGTTTAAAATTGTAAGCGTTCCATAACAATATATTATTAAAAAATCACTTTAACACTTTTCCTCTTTTCTAGATTCAGTATTAGTCTTTGTTGTACAAATAAATCATTACAATCACTGAATATATAGTTAGTGAAAAAATTATCACATTTATTAACTGAATTAATAATTTCCAATTATAAAAATAACAGTTATCCAAGAACATTCAAAACCCATCTCTTTAAATTAATGATGACATTTTCAAGTAGAATGACATTCTAGTAATGTTTACAAATCCATACCAGTGTGAATTTTACTACACGTAATTTGCCGTGTAAAGACAGAAAAAGTAGGGATACACGTAAAATATTTGCGAATTATGTACCCATAGCCTTTAGATACTCAAAAATTTCGCCCGGTCACCTTCACGTTTGTTTAAAGGGGACATTCTTAAATAGGAATCCGCCAAGAAACCGAATAAGTAATTTTGTTCATACAAAAGCGGCCTCATAACATGGACTAAAAATAATATTATTAATTTGTTCTTTCGCTATTAAATTCATGTTTAAGCTTATTTGAAATAAGAACTGTTGCTAACACGTTATAAAAAATCCCTATTTCCTATTTCAACCTAGATACCAAGACAACAGCCTTCGTAGTTAATCGATGTTGCGGTTTGTGCAGCCGTAGCTGTAAAAACAAAATCAATTTTCTTCTTCTGTTTCTTTGTTCATTATACAATAATAGTTGATAACAAAAATTGTGATGTGTTTTTATTATAATGACATAAGGAGTTCGGTACAAGTATTGTTTAAAGTACAAGTTCGGTACAATTAAAATATGTTTATTTTTATTAACAAATTGTAGTTAATTCGTTTTTAAAAACACAACATAAAAATTTAATTACATATATTTTTGGCGTTCGCGAACAATAATTGTAGTTGCAGTCACTATATTTGGACATGTCTTCTACATTTGCAGATAATTTATATATTTTCCATTTTACCAAGGTAATTTCTAAGTTAGCAATGTACAGTGATTCATCATCATCATCATGCAACCTCTTCTGTCCACTGCTGGACATAGGTCTCTCCCATTCTTCGCCACTCTTCACGGTTCTGTGCTTCTTGTTGCCATTTTTTGGATATTCGGTTAATGTCGTCCATCCAGCGTGTTAATGGTCATCCTTTGCTGCGTTTGTCTTCTTTTGGACGCCAGTCAATTAGTTTTCCCTTTCCCTATGTGAAATGCCCAATTCCATTTCAGCTTGGCTATACGTTCAACGACATCAGTGATACCTGTTCTTTTCCTTAAGTCTTGGTTCCTTATTTTGTCTTTGTCCTTTGCCGAGAATCGATCTTTCCATGCGCATTTGTGCTACTCGCATTTTTAGTGCTGTTGATTTTGTGAGCGTGAGAGTTTCTGCTCTGTATGTCATACTTAATAGGAGGAACGCATTGGTCAAATGTCTTCCGTTTCATAGCTGTCGGGATGTTGCTCTTAAAGATGTCTCTTAGTGAACCATACGCCGCCCAAGCAAGTGTTATTCGTCGTTGAAATTCGTAAGTCTGATTGTCCTTGCCTATTCTGATTTCAGGACCGAGATATATGTACTTTTCTGTCAATTCTACCACTTGATTTTGGATGGTTAGGTGTTCGCTGGGAACTAAATTTGTCATATTTTTGGTCTTACTGATGTTCATTTTTAGAACTATTGTTGAAGATACGTTTTCTACTTCTAGTAGAATTTGTTGTGCTTCACCCAGATCTTCGGCAATAAGTAATATATAGTCGGAAAAACGCAGATGATTGAGCATTTCTCCATCTGTTTTTATTTTCCCACTTTAGCATTAAAAAAGGCGTATTCGAGGACCGCTATAAATAATTCAGGTGAGAGAGTGTCGCCCTGTCTCACACCTCGCTTGATATGAATTTCTCTGGTAGTATCATGTAGTTTTACACGCATTGTGGCGTTTTGGTATAATGTTTACACTAACTTTGTAAACCGGTAATCTATTCTACTATTGTTCAGAGCAGTTATAATGCTGTCTAATTCCACAGTGTCGAAGGCTTGGTGAAAGTCTACGAGTAGTCTGTTGTATTCTATCGACTTTTCTATTAAGGTTTTTACTATTTGTAGGTGATTGTTTGTTCCGAATTTTGACCGGAATCCAGCTTCTTCTCGGGGTTGGTAGAAATCTACCTTTTTTTTCTAGTCTTGTCGTAATTATTCGGGTAAACATTTTATAGATGTGGTTGAATAAGCTGATTGGTCTATAGTTTTCTAGGTGCGCCTTGTCTCCTTTCTTGTGTAGTAAAATTGTTACTGCATTGTTCCATGTTTCTGGTACGCAACAATCTGTTAGACAAAGGTAAAACAAAATTTTTATTTGGCTGAGAAGGGCACGTCCAGCCATCTTTATAGCTTCTTTTACGACTCCATCTTCTCCTGGCGTTTTGTTGTTTTTCGTCTTTTCCATTGCGTCCTGCACTTCGCCTAGTATGATCTCTGGCATGAGCTCTGAACCCTGGTTGATAATTTTGCGTGATGCAGCGGCTTCCAAATTCTTTTGGTATTCTCTTTGGCTTGTGTTCTTGATAGAAGTCTTCAACTATGTGTAGCAGTTCTTCTCTATTTGATGTGGGGACTCCTTCTTTGTTCTTTAGTTTATGTATTTCGCATTTTACATTGTTTAGCCGTCCTTTCAGGACTTTCAGACTTTTATTCTCTTCTATAGTTGGCTGGACTTTTTACAGCGAATTTTGTACAGTGGTTAACCCATTCTTATTCTCCAAAACATCATTTCCGTTGCATTTTTTCTGTTTCTCATCCTATTATTTGTCACCCACGTCTCTAAACCATACAGTGAGCAGCTTTCCACTATTAACTTAAGCTTCATTTACATTTAGCAAGTTAACTGGCTGAAAGTACTTGCAACCACTAAACTTGCTTGTGGTTTTCCGTCTACATATGTTCAAGTTTATTTGCTAGTGACTACTCATTGTAAATATAACTTTTACCTGTACGAATTTGTTTAACGGTGTTTACACATAGAAAGTACACACCAAATGGTGCAAATAGTAGATAAGCGGCAACTAAACTAGCCAGTCTGTCAATTTCTAGCAAGTGCTTGCCCACAAGTAGCCAGTGCACTTTCCTGATGTTTACACATGGCAAGTTTAGTGTCCGCAAGTAGGTTTTTTTAGCCAGTAAACTTGCCAAGTGTCTTTCTCTTTTCATCCACTTTTCCTTGTATAAATAATCGCTTCAACTCATATTTTTGATTTCTTAGTATGTGATTCAGTAGCTCATTTTTTTTTCCTTCACAGTGTTGAGTATTTCTTTTTCTTTTTTCATCTTTCTTAATATTTTCGTGTTTGTTACGTGTTGTGTCCATGGTATTTTCCATATTCTCCGCCATCTCAACACCCCATCTCAAAGCTGTCAAGTCTTTTTTCAGTTTCGTCCGTAATTGTCCAGGCTTCAACGCCATACAAACAGGACAGAGAATACATAGCATCTCAATACACTAGTTCTAATTTCTCTTCACGGTTTTCCATTGCGTAATACTGTTTTCATCATATTGAAAGCGCTTCTGGCGATCTCTATGCGTTGTATTGTTTCAAGGCTGCGGTGCCATTGTTCATTTAGGTATTTAACATCCCAAATAATTGTATCTGGGTACTTTCTCTAAAGCTTTTCCTTTATCGTAGATTGTTTCGTGTTTAATCTAGTTCTTACTGACAATCATGATTTTTGATTTTTTTGTGTTCAGAGCTTTCTCTGCTGTCCGCAAAGAGTATTGTATCGTCTGCATATCTGAGATTATTTACTAATATTCCGTTAATTGAGATGCTTTCATTGATGTCTTCTAGTGCGTCATTAAACATTTTTTCTGATCTTCTTCTTCTTAAAGTTCCCTCTCCTATCGGAGGTTGGATATCATAATGGCTATAAATACTTTGTTGGCTGCTGCTCTGAATAGTTGTAATGAACTACAGTTAAACCGTTCTCTACGGGTCCTCAGGCAGGAGATGCGTCTTCTTCCTATGCTTCTTCTTCCTTGGATCCTTCCTTGCATAATAATTCTCAGCAACTCATATTTTTCTTCTCTGATAATGTGACCGAAATACTCCAGTTTTCTAGTTTTTATACTCTTCATAATTTCTAACTCCTTATTTAAACGTCGTAGCACTTCAACATTGGTAATCCTTTGAACCCACTGAATTTTCAATATTCTTCTGTAACACCACATTCCGAACGCTTCTATTCTTCTTATGTGTTGTCTCTTCAATATCCAAGCTTTCATTTCGTATAGCAATATAGAAAATATGTAGCATCTTAGAGCCCTCAATCTGAGAGGAAACTGAAGGTCTTTGTTTGTAAGCAGTGTCTTCATTTATATAAATGCTTGCCTTGCAGTTTCAATTCGGACTTTAATTTCTTTGCTTTGGTTATTCTTGTCATCAACCCAGGTTCCCAGATATTTGTATGTCTTAACTTTTTCTATTTGGGTTTGCTCTATCATTATCCTTTCATTTCCATGTTCTGTTCTGGAGACAATCATAAATTTAGTTTTTTTCTTGTTTATTTTTAGTCTGTATCGAGTGCAATCGATACAAAACACAACCCTGTCTTATTCCTCTCTTTATATCAATATTCTCGGATTCTTGTTCTTCTATCTTTATATTGGCCTTTTGATTCCAATACAGATTGATGATAATTCGTGAATCTCGTCTGTCTATATTTCTGTTTTTCAATAATTCTATTAGTTTTTCATGTCGGACCGTGTCGAACGCTTCTTCGAAGTCGATGAAACAGGAATAAAATATCCAGGTTCATATCTAAGCATCTTTGAGAGAGGACATTAAACGCAAACAATGCCTCTCTTGTTCCAAGTCCTTTGCGCAACCCAAATTGGGTATCGTCCATATCACATTCTAGCTTTCTGTATAATCTTCCATGAATCACCTTTAGAAATATTTTGGAGGTATGGCCACCCATTCCTGAGGGGGTTTTCCGGTTTTATATACTTCATTAAACAGATCCAGTAGTACCGGTAGACTTTCACCGTCTAGACATTTTAGTAATTCCGAAGGTATTTCGTCTGGACCTGCAGTTTTTCCGTTTTTTGCGTTTCGTATTGCTTGTTTGATTTCCTCCATTATGATCTCTGGTCCCGTTTCGCCATCGATTTCTTTCGGTTCTTGTCTATTATCCTCAAACAGATCTGTTATGTATGTCTTCCACTTTTTTAATTTGAATTCTATAATAATTTGACTCTTTGACTTCTATAATAATTTCTCCATTTATGTTTTTAAGAAGGCCATCTTTCTTTTTTCGCTGTGTATTTGTGATTTCCTTTATTTTCTTGTTCATGTTAAAGCTATCATACTTTTTAGAATATTCTTCTATTTCACTACATTGATTTGCCAGCCAGGTGGATTTGGCTTCTTTTATTTTCTTTCCTATTATTCTTTGGATTCCCTTGTATTTTGCCTTACTCCTGCCTTTATGTTTTCTTCTTTTCTCCATTAGCTCTACGATTTCTGAAGTCATCCATCTCTGTTTTTTATTATTTTTGTGGGTACTATCTTCTTTCCTGCCTCTACTAACGTTTCTTGTATCATGTTCCATTTGTCATTAACATCTGTTGTTTTTTTCTGATCATATATTAAAAAGTAGAGGGGATAGCACATATCCTTGTCGTACTCCTTTCCTTCTGATATCGGTATATAGTAATGATTCTCGCATTCTGATCATCTATTACTGAATACGTCACAGTTAACGTCTTAACACCGTTCTATAAGTATTTGTACAATAAATAATGCCTCTGTAGTGCCAAAATATTTTCCAAATCCCAGTTGGTTTCCTGTTATACCATCGTCTAGTTTTTTGTAGACAAGTTCATGGATCACTCGATACTTAATACTGTACTTGATTGTACAGCCGATCACTCGAAACTTTTGCACGCGTATGGGTAAAACCTTGTACGATCTGGTTTTATGATTTATCGTGACACTAATGCCTGGTTGCACCAACAGATTTTAAGCTCCAGCTTAGCTAAGCTCTACTTATAGATAGGGCCTCCTTGAGTATCACTTATGTTGCACCATAATTTTAGATTCTTACCTTATTATCAAATATATCTATTATTATATTATGGTATTCTTATTGTAATATATTATAATTGTAGTATATTAATTCTTATGATATTCTCGACTTAAGCTTAAGATCTGTTGGTGCAACCGGGCATTATAGTACTATCGGTAGGATAAAAAATTGCATCTTCTGTGGCCTGTAGACATGACAGCGCTTAACGCCGTGGTTATCAGTAGTTTTATCACGTGAAACGCAGCGTTAAGCGCTGTTATGCGTACGGGGTCTAACTGTCTATCTGGCTGACTAATGACACGAGGGAGAAAATGACTTTAACCTTCCGTGACTAACATTGGGTCTGAGAAACCGACCAGTTAGAGTTTTTACGATTATATCCAAATCGTTCGTTATGAATCTTCGCCGCCATCAGTAGCTGCCTAATTTAGATGGCTATTATTGAATTTTGAGTCTTCAGTGTCAACTAATTATGCAAATATCGGAAAAAAATATTGAGATTAACGAAAGACCGTGCAAACAAGTGCTGATAATTTAGTAACCCAATTGCCAGGAGTAAAAAGTGAACATAGGTACAAGAAAACAGCAATGGAAATATTGAGGTTGTTTTTGACAAATCAGATGTTATGTGATTGTTTTATTTTCTTTGGTACTTTACTAATGTTAAAGTTGTTTAATAATTTAAAAATAGATATCATAACTCCTCTACTTGTTTGCTTCAGACGAGTTGGATCGCGATCGCCATCGTGAACGCTATCGCGTCGTTATCGCTTCGGTGTGTTTTCCGCTTTAATGTTCAGAAAACCTATGTTAGTTGCGGAAGGTTAATACCATTATAACCGTGTCCATCACACGGCAGAAAATTATGTCTGTATGTAAATAGAAATTAAGAAGTTGATTTTATGAAACATAGGTATTTACCGTTGATGGCAATTATGTACAAAATTAGATAATTTTCATAGTTTCAAGTAAAAATAAAATTATTCAGAAAGCTTATGTGTTTATAGTTTATTTAAAAATAGTACTTTGTTTAAAAATATTTCTCGTGTTATAAATATGTGAAATTTCCTGGCAACACATACAAGTTGTGCCCTCACTTTCGTATATCACTTAACGGTGCCACTATAGTATGCGGTCTACTATCGTGATTCTACTATATCTTACGGTCTACCGGAGATGCGGTGTAAAACCTGTATTATATTACAGTGCCGGCAAAAAATCTTTACAAAGTGAATAAAACAGAAATCAGAAGAATTATTGTTTTAATTTTACAAATTAATGCTTTGTCATATCCATTTATAATTTTAGTTAGGGATAAGCCAATTTTGTGGTTTATTCCGAACTAAAATAGTAAATTAATATGACAAATTATTGATTGGTGAATTTAAAATAATAGTTCTTCTAATTCATGGGATTCATTCACTTTCTAAAGATTGTTTTTACCGGCACTGCATACATGTGCCGCTCAACAACACCATAATCTGTTCTCAGAAGGGTTTGCACACAATAATGAAAGGCAAAATATTTATTGATAAGTATGTAGTAATAAACATTTTCGGAAATGTACAATAAATTTGTTTCTTTACTATTAATGGGTGATTCATTTAGAGGTATGTACTTTTTTCAAAACGAAAAATAAAAAAAAAAATTTTTTTCATCATTCTTTACAATTAGTTCTTAAAGTTCATTTCTTTTAATTATTGTTGGCCATGACTGCGGTTAAGAGGGTCCATGTGAAGTTCCAATTCTTGATGACGTGTTCGAACATTTCGATTGATATTTGACCAATGACTCATGTAATATTGCCTCATTGGTAGCCGGGTTATTCATGTATACTTTAGACTTTGGGTAGCGTCAAAGGAAAAAGTCTAGTGGCGTAATGTCACAGGATCTAGGCGGCCAATTCACTGGTCTGAAGCGTGGAATAAATTGTTCACCGAATCGTTTTCGTAATAAAGCCTTGTTTTCACAGGCTGTATGCAAGTGGCGCCAACTTGTTAGAATCAAATATCGTTTAGACTACGAGCTTTAATTTGAGACAAAAAATAGTCCGCTGTCATGGCGCGATAACGGTCTCCATTCGCAGTAACCTTCTGGTCGGCCTCTGTTTTAAATAAATATGTACCGACATTTCCACCGACCCATAAACCACACTAAACAGTGTTTTTTTTGTTTATAATGGTGCAACTGTTGAACCTCTTCGAATTGCTTATCACTCCAATGACGGACATTTTGTTTATTCACATAACCAATAATTCAAAAATGGGCCTCATCAGAACAATTTTTTTTTCGGAAACAGTGGAGCTTTTGTAAGCTTATCAATAACCCATCGAGTGAAACGGTGACAACTCGGAAGATTGGTCAACATCATATCTTGCACTAATCGAAGTATGTATGCTTTTAAACCAAGATGCTTAATTAAAATACACCAAGTCTTTCCATGATGAAATGTCACACAATACTGAACAAAAACGCAAGGTCAGGTAACACGATTAATGCAAGACGTCCCATGAAATACCCACCAAAAAAAGTACCAATGAATAAATCAGCTGTTATATAAATCGTATGTATGTTATATAAATAGTATTTTTTTCCTCTTCCATTGTATAATACATTTATTTCACTCCAAATGTTTATTACTTGTGAATAAATATTTTTTTCTGCAAGAGCTTTCTTACATTCGGCAAATCCTCCAGGAATTTTCATATTGCGATCGATAGACTGCACACTATAATTATATGCACAGGTAGACCGCATACTATAGTAGCACCCACTTAACTTTAACACGCCGCCCACAAGTTGTGTGCCAAAAATCACGTAATTCACTGAGCAGCACCTGTGTTGTGTTCTTGTGCACAGCTTCCCTGGCTTCTGCCGCCTGCGCATGCACACCAAAGGTGGATCCCCAGTCGCCTTCATGGAATATCAGGACGTGAGATGCGCTGCACACGTCATGGCTGCCCTCCAGGGCTCCTTTCTTCTTTCCTCGGACCGCGGACCCATCCGAATCGAATACGCCAAAAGCAAAATGGCTGCAGAGGTCGGTTTTCCTTTCCATCTGATATCCATTAACATACAACATCTTGGAACAAGATATATTAAAACTAAATGTTTGGTAAACTATTGCAATAAATTATATAAAAAATCATTATGATATTATCAGCTAATACCTAAAAATCTTTTATTTAGTTTAGTCTTTACAGAAACTAGTTCAAATGAAATTTTAGATCAACAAAACAAAATTTAGTTGCTAATAAATAATTGATTACAGGTCTAGATCCCGCGTATGAAAAAACAGTTGATTAATAGCAAGCTGGAAATTTGTTAATAGCTTAAGGGTGTCTAGTCGGATAAACTTTGATATATGGGAACACTGGAACAATGGCAGTTTTAATAGGGAACTTGCATAAATTTTTAAATATTAAAATAATATTAAAAAACATAAGGTAACATGATCTTAAAACGCTTGCATCCAAAAAAAACAAATATTTTTAACCCGTACGCTAATTACGATGTTTTGAAAATGCTATAAAATTCAAATATTTTAGGAGGCTCTTGAACGTCCTTCTATTCGTCTGACGTCAGAGGCCACGGTCAACCGGGCTAGCTAGCAGTCGGAAACAACGCGAGTAGGTATTACGGGTATATTACATTTTATATTACTCACGAGGGGTTTTCAAAAGAAAGCGATTAAGTACAATAGTACATTTTAATCGTCTTTAATTGAAAATTCCTAGTTTTTCGATCGTATTTTCCTTGTATTTCGATCACAAAATCATTGAGTAGATATACAAAAAAATCAATTTAAAATTACTTTCCCGATATTACTCCTGACTGTAAATTTATGAGTGCACAAACAATTTTTGTTATATTATCTGTATGTGATATCAATTTGCTATCAATACAGGCATGGGGGGCTAAGCAAGCAAATTCTCTTAATCTACGTATAACTCGTTCAATGTGAATTCTTAAACTAGCTACTCTTTTTGTTTCAAATACTTCACTTTTTGTAAGTTTTGTACTTGAAGATACACTTGGTGGTCTAACTAATTGGCAATCTCTGCTAACTAACAAATGCTCTATGTGTTTAAAACCCCTGTCATCCATTACCGCCACTTTCGGTGGAAGAACATTTAAAAAACCACTATGTTCAAGAATAACTGCATCCGACGTTCTTCCACCGAAAGCAATAGAAATAAAATTAATAATCCCATCAGGAGTGCAAGCAATTAAATATTTTAGAGTATTGCACTTTTTGTATTCAGACCATGTTAAGGACTGTTTAGCAGAATCTGATGGTTTTTCAATTTCAATTTCTAAGCAATCGATAATACAAAATACTTTACTATAACGAGCTCGAAATGCTAAGGGTAAGTTTAATTTAACTGAACTCACTTGGGGATTAAAAATACAAGATCTTAAATATTTACTAAGTAATGGAACAGATTTTGCAAATATTCTCGATGCATTGCTTTCGCTTATGCCGAAATTATCTCCAAGAGACATAAATGTTTGTCCTGTTCTTATCTTTTTAAGAGTTAAAAATAGATGCATTGTTTGAGTCTTACAATATTTTTCCATTAATTGAAACGTGTAAAATGCATATTCTGGTAGCCCCATATACAGTCGAGGTCTGTATTGTAACTTCATCACTGTACACTTCAAAGACAAACTTTTAAATTGTTTTGCTTCCTCTACTTTCGTATTTTCATCACAAGATAAAGAATCACTTTCATTGTACCAACAGTCGTCACTACCACTATATTCACTATACTCTTCAAATACAGAACTTCTTGATTCACTTTTTGTATCTTCAAATATTTGCAAGTCTTTTATAGGTGAAGTTCCTGTATCCTTATTATGTATTTTCAATGGCGACAACCCGACTGTAAGAAGCAGATTTAAACCATATTTTCTTTGAATGTACAAAATATATACAACAAACTGATGACTTAATAAAAAATTTAATCAATCATAAAATCCTTCCTCCCTATAACATTTGCTACCTTTTGTCATTAAATAATAAAACCGTATATGACTATTTAACAGAATTTATTTCAATAAGTAACCTTAACTTGTGAGCACAGTTAAACTAGTAACCTTTGTTTTACCCCATTTGTTTAAAACCTTCTTTCCGTGACCCAGTCTAGTTTGTGTATTAATTTAATGTCTTGATGGGTCCCTAGACGAGAAGCGAGTAACCATGTTATTCCTTACTGACAATCAAATAGGTATTGTGATAATTACTTTCTTTTCTTTGCTTTAGGAAGAACTTAAAAAAGTTGTGACTGGCTGAATGGCAAAAGCCTGTGCCAAAAAAAACCGACTGTAACACTCCTTTGAAATTTGCACTGAATACCTTTACTTCTTATTTTGATGTGAGTCTGTGTTGATGCATTATTCAGTTTTTGAGGTAAAGCTGATTGGTTTAATTCAGGTCCTGATTGTACTGAGTTTGTGAAACTAGGATCACATTGTCTCTTATCATCATTGTCCTCTAAAACAGACTTAGATGTAGAAGCGGCATCTTCAAGAAGCTGTCGTTTAACCCTTTTAAGGGCTGGTTCCCTCACAGGCTGAGAAAAAGCTCGTTTTCTGTCTGGTTGACAATCAAATATGTGCGGGACAACACCTGACTTAATAATTTTGGGACCACCCATAATCTTGAATTTTATATAGTTATCCATATCTTGTTCCAACTGCAACAAATAAACAAGTATAAGTAGGCACTTTTCATGAAACGATAACTAATATTTTTTTAAGTAGAAAATAGGTACCTAATTAGATAAATACTTACATCAAAATGATCCTCACAGACATAAAGACCTATGCTTTTTTGTGAAATATCCTTTTTATCTCGCCTGCATGCCTTTAGCCATTTTAATCGACGTTTTGGTTCTTTTGGTAGAGTAAAAAAATATTTGTTAAATGTTCTGACAGTTGTCCTTTTGCATCCCGGCACTATACAGTACTTATATTGCGCAGATTTGTTTTCCATTTTGATAAAGTATATTACACAATAAATACACTAAACTACACTAAATACAATAACATAAATGCCGAGCAAACGTCACAGTTATTCGACACGCACAACTGGCAATGGCAAACTGCATTCAAATCAATAGCCCACCGAACGGGCAAAAACGATAAGAGTGGCCTGTGACGTCAGACCCAAGCTCGCGCTTTTGAAGTTGTTTCAAACGGAAATTTTAGGCGCAGAACTTTGATCAGATGTTGTACGTACACTATTCATTGTTAAGACTTAATATTTTGAATATAACATTTTTAAACATAAATTAACAATTTTATGCAAAAAAATTTTTTAGTGCAAGTTCCCTATGTGGAACAGGTTAAAAATTTGGAACGACCAGACCACGAAAACGGCACATTTATTTTGTCCGACAGAACAGACTTAAACTCTCCGAACAGAGATTAAACTCTCATGCAAAAATAGACTGCTATTTATCGCCTGTCAAAATTCCTGTCATTTGACATATTCTACATGTTCCACTCATTAAAACGCCCGTTTGGTGATAAATAGCAGTCTGATTTTTGCATGAGAGTTTAATCTCTGTTCGGAGAGTTTAAGTCTGTTCTGTCGGACAAAATACATGTGCCGTTTTCGTGGTCTGACCGTTCCAAATTTTTAACCTCTTCCACAATTACAACTTCTCCTGTTCCAGTTTTCCCATATATCAAAGTTTTTCCGACTAGACACCCTTAAGGTATTAACAAATTTTCAGCTTGCTATTAATCAACTTTTTTTCATACGCGGGATCTAGACCTATATATTTTGGTATTTTAAATTATTATTATTATTAATTATTGAATTGATATTTGTATAATCTATGTACTCAAACCTGATAGGATGGTTATTTTTATTATGTGCCTTACTGGTTGATCATAGTTTATTCAATATTCAATCATCTTCTACTGATATTCCTGTCGCCAAGGGGGGTACAACGGCCTCCTTAATTTAGATGGACTTACCCAAGTTTTTTTTATGTATTTTGACCCGTAGAACACGAATTTTTTGGGTAACAGTTGATCCGGATGTCGATAATATTGTTATAAACAAAGAACTTGGGGAATTACATAACAGCAATTTTTCGCAAAACAAAACATTTTTTTGGATTTTTTGGGTAATTCTCAGCAAAAAATGATCTTACAAGTTTTTTCGTAGGATGCATAGTTTTCGAGATAAACGCGGTTGAACTTTCAAAAAATCGAAAAAGCAATAAATTTTTAGCAATAATAGTAATCAAAGCCGATAGAATTTGACTTGAACTTTCAAATGCGGTAAGCATAATTGCTATTTTATTTTTCAATGCAAAGTTATTCGGGTTCAAAAATTGCAATTTTTCGATTTTTTGAAAATTCAACCGCATTTATGTCGAATACTATGCATCCTACGAAAAACTTGTAAAGACATTTTTTGCTAGAATGACCCAAAAAATACAAAAAAATGTTTCATTTTGCAAAAATCGCTGTTATGTGATTCCTCAAGTTCTTTGTTTATAACAATCTTATCGACATCCGGATCGACTGTTACCCAAAAAATTCGTGTTCTACGGGTCAAAATACATAAAGAAACTTGGGAAAGTCCACCTGAATTAAGGAGGCCGTTGTACCCCTACTGGCCACAGTACTATAGATTTTAATACTTTACTATATTCTTTGGTGATATCTTCAGTATCTTAAAGCAAAGCTATGCTGCTTTTATCATCAAGACTGGTGTTATTTGTTTTCAAACTTGCAGAATTACTGAACAAATATTTTTTTCAAGGTACTTTGCCTTTCAATTTTTTTTGCCTTTCGGAAAAATGTTATCAATTATGATAATCTAAATGGTGTCCTGATATTGGACTCACTTAGCACTATAAAATTTAGGCACTTCCAAAAATACCGCAGGCAATACGGTAAATGTTCCATATTCTAACACATTTATGAGACAGCCGAATTAAAATTATTGAGATAGTGTTTATATCGGTATAAAAGAAATAACGAGTAAGTCTAAAATGCTGCTTTGTCTGACACTTTGTTAAATAATATTTTAATAGTATACCCATATTTAACAAGTTATATACTTCGTCTAATTTACTTACCGTTGCACGTCATCCGCGTCATAGCCCGTGACGTCACATGATACCAACACGAAATATTTTGGCGGTAGGTGTGTTCTTTTTAGAATAATTTTGCCGAGTACACAGACATTACAGTCACTAGATATAATTTTATTATGTATGCGTAGAAATAATATTTAAAGATTTCTATCAATGTTAACTTAAAGAAATACACAATAATATGTTTCATTTAATTTGTATAAATGGATTTCAAAGCGTTTTTATGAAGCAAATTTGTTCGGAACACACTGTAACTGTAATCGAACGAAGGTGATATTTTGGCGTAAATTGGTAACATGTATTTGACAGTTGCGGTGATGACACTTCATATTTGTTTATATTCTTTACTATAAGTATTTGTTTCATTATATTTACTGTTTTTATTATGTACTTAACCCTTAAGTACTAACACCCCGTCTCTCAGACGGCATCGCTTGTCGAAAGTGGGATATTTCCCTTCCTAGAAAATTTTGAAGGTCGCCCATTTATGACTTTTTAAGTTGGGTTGTTCTTTAGTAGTATTGAACTCGGCAATGTGCTGCAGGTTGTTATTCGAAAGATATTTAGGCTCAAAGTGTGATTTCCGTCTAATAGACGGGGTGTTAGTGTTTGTGCCCAGTTCGTCATTACACATAATATGCCCCAGTTCGTAAAAAAACATCAAATAGGGGAATAAACACCCTGAGGAAACTCTTTTGAAAGGGTTTGATGAGATAGAAGACGACATAAGTGAAGTGAAATCATTTTGTGATGAAAATGTTGCCACTGACTACCATTGCTACACTGTACTAATTATAGTACCTGTCAGTTTTTTTTTGTTTTAACATTTTTTAAAAACCTTTTTATTTTCATTTTTATTACCCTTTGTTTAACTTGATTATAAATTTTTATTAAGATTCTTTAATTTGTTTAATTTTTATCACACATTTTTTCAGGAGTGAAAAGGTACACAAACAATCCTTCCATTCTTGTTATAATGTTTTTTATTTTAATAAATACAGAAAAACTAGATTAATTACTGTGTTTTTTAGATAATCAATACTTTCAGTAAGTCAACGAGATATTTTTTTGCATGAAAATATTTAACAAAAACAAAAATTACCACTAAAATTGTAAACCCGTCTGTCAGGCGGTTAGTTAGTGTTTACGCCATTGATTGAAGATGTTAGTACTTAAGGGTTAACAACGTACAACTATAACTTAATTCTTGTTTTCTATTTCTAAAGTTTTTATTTATTTACATTGAATATTAATTTGTTTTGCTACCTAATCCACTGCCGCAAAAATTATGTGATGTATTTGATTTAAAATGAATTCAAGAATTTTTTGTAATTGGGCAACAATGTCAACTCAGATCTCTAACGAGGATAATGACGTGAAATGGTAAGTAAACTAGACGGACTGTAGACAAAATTGACCCATTTTTATACCGTGATGTATAACGTTGACGTGCACTAAGAACCGACAAAGTAACGTGCATAATTCCATACTTACGGAAATGGGAAAAAGGGACAAAGGAAAAATGGTATAAAGAATGATGTAAAGAGATGAATCAACTGATGAAATAAGTGAAAATGATAGAAATAACAGGTCAACAAAATAAAGGGCTAACATACTGCTGGACATGGCTGGGATCGTAACTTTGGACATCAAGGACAGACTAAAAATATGGCAAGAGGGTCAGACCTAATATTAAAGGAATATAGTGCAGACCGAACTCCAGCTATCAAAAAGGGACAAGTATTACAAGTAATAAAAATGACAAAAAAACATAAAACAAAACAAATGAATTATATCAAAATGTATGAAAATGCAAAAGCAGATTGTATTTTTCGAGAGTTTTCCGCAAACCGAATATTTTTTCCAACCAGTCCATTTTGAAACGGTGAGATACAATCACATATAAATATCTTAGGAACCTACCGAGTTAACCAAGAGCCAATATAATTAAGATATGAATCGAGTACAATATACCACTGGTTCTTGCATTTGTCGATTACGACAAGGATTCTGATTCTGTAGAATTTGAAACAGTACTGGAAGCCCTAAAGCAAAGCCTAATAGATTACAGGTATACCTCACTAATCAAAAACATCTACCAGAACGCTGCATCGAGTATGCGACTACACGAAGACATAGAAAAATTCAGCCTAGGTCAAGGAGTAAGACAAGGAGACAGAATTTCACCAAAATTGTTCACGCCAGCTCTAAAGTCAATATTTAAGAACACCAAATGGCAAGATATGGGCATCAATAAAGATGTAAAAAGATTAAATCATAGGAAGTTTGCAGATGATGTTGTAATAATTGCAGACAACTTACAAGATACAGTTTCCATGATACATTCGCTTAAAACTCTGTTTTTATACCAATACTACCGTACAACAAATAGCTCGTTGTGTAACAGAGTTACACAACGAGCCATGGAACGTGCAATGTCGGACGTGAGCCTTCGAGACTACACAACAAACCAACAAATCAGGCAAAGATCAGGAGTTCAAGACGTCATCGAAAGGGCTACGACGCTTAAGTGAAACTGTGTAGGTTACTTCGCTAGAACACAAGATCGACAGAGGACAAGAAGAATCATGGAATGGAGGCCCAGAAACTATAAAAGAAGCCGTGGACGACCACCGACTAGATAGACTGACGACGTCAAAAGAGTAGCGGGAAAGTGGCTACTTACTTACTTTCCGTGTCTGGAACACAAACAACTTTAAATTCGGTATTTCCAATGGTTGGCCACATAGACGGCCCTGTCATTTTCTGTCTTCTTCTGTGCAGGTCTCTCTCATCTCTGTGCATGATACACATACTCTGTGCACAGACGCAGGTATCGTCCTCCTGGTATCCCCATTTTTTCAGGTTGCTAGCACTACGTGAAACACCGGTTCTTATTCTGTTTAGCGCTTTCCAAGTCGGATACGGTAAACTGTGTCAAGCAGCCATTTCCTCTGAGGGAGGAAAATGTGTCGCGGTAGCTGACGCTTGCTATAGGTGTATTCGGCGCCTCTCTGGCGCTTCGGGGATGGATCTTGATGTTTGCAGGAAGGTTTTCCGAGATCTTAGTCTGCTTGGCTGAGTTTGGTGGTTATATAAGGGGTGTCTTCGGTCCGTCTCCTGCTTTTTTCGTTCTACCTCTGACGTGACCTTCCTCCTGATAGGTGGTGGAGCAATCCCAACTATGGGGTATACCTCTTCGATAGGTGTCGGTTTCAGGCAACCCGATATTATACGAACCGTTTCATTTGGAGCCACGTCGACGTTCTTTGCGTGAGCAGAGTTTGCCCATACTGGTGCTCCAAACTCCGCGGCCGAAAAACATAATGCTAAGGTAGAAATGCGGAGAGTGTGTGGTTGTGCTTCCCATTTTGTATTTGTTAGCTTGCGGATGATATTATTTCTGGCACTTGCTTTCTTCTTGACATCTTGACAGTGGTATCGGTAAGACAGAGTTCTATCCAGACGGACGCCAAGGTATTTGGCGTCTCGTTGTGTTCCAGCATCTGACCACGCCATTCCACCTCCAGCGGCCTTCGGGCATGCTTGTTTCTAAGGTGGAAAGCACATACCTGGGTTTTTCTGGGCTTGGGTTTCAGATGGTTTTTATCGTAGTATAGAGCTCTGTCTCCCAGGGCATCTGTCAGTTTCACTTCGACTTCATTGAAGGTTCTTCCCTGAGCTGCCACAGCTGTATCATCAGCGTAAATAAATTGCCTTGTTTGTTGGTGTATGGATTGGTCGTTGGTTTATATGTTGTATAGAATCGGTGCGAGGACACTTCCCTGTGGTAGCTCATCTTTTTGGTCCTTCTGGAGCATCTATTCTGGAGGAGACATTTCACTAACCTTGTTAGTCGGAAATCCTTTGTAGTTTCGTAGAGTTTTGTGAGTAGCCGTTGATAGGTAACTGTGTCATACGCGGCAGTTAGGTCTATGAACGCTACTCCTGTTATTTCTTCCCGTTCCAAACCGTCTTCAATATGTTGGGTGAGATTAAGAATTTGACTGCAGCAGCACTTTCCGGGTCTGAATCCTGCTTGTTCTGGAATAATTTTAGTCTCCACACATTCAGCGATCCGGTTCAGTATCATTCTTTCAAATGCCTTGAAAGGGTAGCACAAAAGAAAAACAGGTCTAAAACTCTTTGTATCCGCCGGATCCTTCCCTGGTTTTAAGATGGCTACCACTCTAGCTTTCCTCCAGATTTTGGGGATTTGTAATGTACGGATGCAGCAATTCATCATTTTTATGAGCCACTCTACGGTTTTTAGTCCAAAGTTCTTTATTTGTTCTGTTCGTATGTCGTCCAGACCAGCCGCTTTATTATCTTTCATTTGGTGGATCGCGCCTCTCATCTCCTCTAGACAAAAAGAGGTACATAGAACATCTCTTTCTTCGTCGATATTCCGTTGAGCTCTCACCTTGTTCTTTCTTGATGTCGTCTTACCGTTCATTAGACGACGATGGGCTATCTGATCGGGTGTGACTTCTGTCATGTTGACTGCCGGAGCGGCGGGATCATTGACAAGATTTCGAATCAGCTTCCAGGCACGTCTGCTGTTTTGTTTCATGTCCAGACTCGTGACCAGCTTGCACCACCTTTCAGTTCTGTTGGCGGATATCGCATGTAACATTTCCTCCCCAGCCTGTAGTGTTGCTTCCGAGAAAGGCTCTTCTTCATATAGCTGTTCATATCTTTAAAGTAGGGGTTTATATTCTTCATTGAGCCCCGCTATGTACTCAGTTCGACAAACTCTAGGGATAAATTTCCGTGATACTTGTTTTACGATTTCTACAAATTTATTCTATGAATCAGGGCAAGGTTCTGGGAAACTGGCTAAAAGCGGGCCAGTGTAGAAAACACTGGAAAGAGCTGAGGGAGGCATATATCCAGCATTGGACGCGATTGGTTGTGTGACAATGATGATGAACAATAATTCTATTGTACACCTGGTTCCAAAAAAAACTGATACGACTCTTGAAGCGTATTTTGTAGAAAATTGAGCAGTGTATTTTGAAGGATAAATACTTAATATTTACATACTGTCAATGTCACTGCCAAATCTTAAAATTTGTCAGATAGCTTATTCTGTTCCACGGTTATTAGAGTTTATTATTAATCTTTATTATTAATACTTTCTCCGCAACTGAGAGTATCTTATCAACTGGGTTTTTTTTAAACAATAGATGATAAAATAAAAATATTGACAGTTCAAAAATGTGAACATTATTGAATTGTGTGTGGCCTAAGTTTGGGCTGAAAACTGAAATGTATTACATTTTTACAAAATTTTGGAATATGTTTAATTACGTAGACCAATTTTAACAGTTGTTTTCAATACAGATTTCAATCCTCTACAAATAGTTTCTAATGTCTTTTGATGTCAAATAATTAGGGAAGCTGGAATTTAACAGTTTAGAATTTTACATTGAGTTAATGCAAAATTGTGACGCATGTCAAAATTCTCAATGTATTTTAATTGTATTCATTTTCTTCGAATCCTGAGAAAACTAATAAATATTTTTGAAAAATTTAAACTCGGAATGAAAGACTACATTATTACCGAGGGCTGAAAGTCCCTGAAAACTTCTATAATATTTATTTTAATAAGTTACAGGGCTGAATTGAATATTAATTTGTTTTGTTGTATAATCCACGTTTACAATAATTATGTGATCTATTTGATGTAAAAACTATCATTTAGATAGTTAATATAAAAGTTTAGATATATTTAAAATAATATAAACATTTAGACCTTAATAATTAGTACAATTTATGAATTAACATAATATGTAATCAGTTGTTTGTTGTTTGTTTATTTTATTATTTGTATGTCATAATAAATATAATGTCAGATCAATCAAATACACTGCTCAACATGATCAAATCTTACTAAGAGTCGTATCAGTTTTTTTAGGAACCGGCTGTACAATTAACTAAAAATTTAATATCTACTTCAAAGTTTATAGTTCAGAAAATAGTTTGGGGATAGTCTTTAGGGCATAATAACACTATATACGAAACTTATTGCGCTTAAATGTATAGTTTAACAGTGTATTCAGTTGTTATTTTAACGAAAGAGGATCGTACTGTACGGTATATTTATCTTCCTCAGTTTAATGAAATTCACTTGGATACTCTAAACTCTAAGATATGTGTATTTTCGAGGATTTTCAGAGATAATTGTATGGGTTACGAAATACAGTATCAGAATATTTACCTACTCTACACTAAAGTTTACTTTACTTTAAATCCCGGTTACGTTTTCAAACACATTTTACAAATCAAACATGCTCTAAAATGGAGTTTTAACTAGCGTAGGCATTATTGATAAAATTAATGGAACCTTCAGTCTACGTTACCTGTATTTTAAATTTGAAAGTTTGGTAGATTTTCACAAAGGTGGATACGATGAAAGAAATATTTACTTGTTGGAATAGGATCATAAAGGTTCTATAATCAATTTTTTTCAAAAATATTAATTGTGGTTTTTGTTAGTTATACAAATAAATTTGAATCTCTCAAAATTTCAATTTCTGAAAATACATAGAAACTAAAAAGCGAGACTACAGGGATTTACAGATAGTCCATTCTTTCACGGTTTTTGCTCTAAATTTTAAAGAACCGCTTGGATTGACATGAAATTTGGCATACATATACCTTACATGTCAAAGAAAAGAAGTGATATTGTGCCGATGTGTGCTTTTGCCCTGGGGGTGACTTTCACCCCCTCTTGGGGGTGAAAAAATATATGTCCAAAATAAGTCCGGAAATGGGTAAACTGGCAAATTTTAAGTAACTTTTGTGCTACAGAGCTTTTTCGCCAAGTCAACACTTTTCGAGTTATTTGCGAGTGAACATGTTCATTTTTCAACAAAATAACCACATTTTTAGACGATTTTTCGCAAATAACTCAAAAAGTAAGTATTTTGTCGAAAAAAACGTTCTTAGCAAAAATATAGCCGATAAGAAAGTAAAAAAAAATGGTTTACACGTTAGGTCTCTGGATCTTTTAGAACCAGACTTATAGCCAATGAAAAATAGATTCATATTCACCAAATTTCAAATAGAATATTTCGACGTGAAATATCCAAAAAACTAAGCACTTTTTGGGAAAAACCCATTACAACTTTTTTAAAGTGTTTAAAAAGATTTATTTCTGTTTTTACAAAAAGTTTCTAGCATTAAATTTAAGCAAGTTACGCTCAAAATAAAGTTGGTCCCTTTTGTTTTTGCAAAAAGAAATCGGGAAGACCACCCCTCTAATTAGCAACTTAAATGAAATTAATCGTTACGGCTCCACAAATTATTTTACTTATGTTGTGTTTATATGATCTGTAAGTTTCATCGATTTAAAGTACTTATTTTTGAAAAAATTTGGTTTCAAAGTAAAATTTTTAAAAATTTAAATTTTGAAAAATATGCTATTTTTCAAAATAACTTAAAAATTGTCAGAGATACCAAAAATCTCGAAAAACAAAAAAAGTCGGATTTCATTTTCTGAATATCATGTATTTTTTTGTTTTTCTGTTAGACAAAAATTGATTGAGATTTGGTGTTTCTAAATTTGCATACATTCGTGATCAGTGACTCGTTCAACCCTTTTTAACTACAGCCCTTTCAATAATAAGGACTTTGAACCGATGAAACTTACAGATCATATAAACAATATATAAACGAGTCAAGAAACTTGTGAAGTCGTAACGATTAAGTTCATTTAAGATACTAATTAGGGGGTGATTTTCTCGATTTTTTTACCAAAACCAGAAGGGACTAACTTTATTTTGAGCGTAACTTGTTTAATTTTGACGCTAGAATTTTTTTTATAAAACAAAAATGAAGCTTTTTTTAAACACTTTAAATAAGTTGTAATGAGTTTTCCCCAAAATGTGCTTCATTTTTGGTTATTTCACTTTAAAATATTCCATTTGAAATTTGACGAATATGAACCTATTTTTCATTAGCTATAACTCTGCTTCTACTAGGTATAGAGACGTGATATATACACCATTTTTTTAAAATTTTTACAGGATATATTTTTGTTAAGAATGTTTTTTCGACAAAATACATAATATTTGAGTTATTTGCGAAAAACCGTCTAAAAGCGTGGTTATTTTGTTGAAAAAATGAACATATTCACTGCCAAATAACTCGAAAAGTATTGACTTAGTGAAAAAACTCTATAGAACAAAAGTTACTTAAAATTAGCCAGTTTATCCATTTCCTGACTTTCTTTGGACGAATATTTTTTCAACAACAAGAGGGGGTGAAAACCACCCCCAGGGCAAAAGCACATATCGGCACAATATCACTTTTTTTCTTTGACTTGTTAGCTATGTGTATGCCAAATTTCATGTCAATCCAAGCGGTTCTTTAAAATTAAGAGGTTTTGCAATATTTTACCGTTAACGAACGGACTAAGAAGAGAGGTCAACAATAGACGCTCGTACACATAGAAACTAAATATTATAAACTAAAATACGAGACCAACCGTGATACTCTGGGCTAATTAGCTAAGTACAAGGAAAAGTTATTTACCAGCAATTTTATTGCTGGAATCGAATCTTATGATTGTATATATTAATATTATAGGTATGCAAAGTCCGCAGATAGTGTGCTACTGTTTTTATAAACAAAATGGCGCCCGAAAATCGTGTTTTTTCAATTTTTGCACTATAACTCAAAAGATTTTAACTTTACACCAGAAACATCCAAGTAAATAAAAATCACCATAATTAAATTCTGCATAGAGACGTGTTCTTCCGGATTTACTTCTACGAAAATTTTCCTCGGAAAATGCGGGGTTTTCCAACAAAATCTTTAATTTTCAACTAAAATTTTAGATAAGTAATTGTTTATTAACAATTAAATAAATTGGTAGTATAAAAGCCCTTTTCGTATAGATTATAATTTCAGAAGCCTATGGAAATTGAATGAACAGTTTAGCAACAATTGACTTGTTAATTAAAAATTTACGGTCGCTATAATAACCACAATAATTAAGATACATAAGAAAAACTATGATTTTTGTATAACAAGATACTGTACCTATCTAATGTACTTTACATAATTGAAATTCGGCTATTTAAGCAGCCTCAGGAATATTTTAAAATTATAAACCATTTTTTGGCTTATAAAAAATATAATATCTCGGGAAATATTAAATTAAATTAAATCATAAAAACCGTATTAGAAAAAAAAAACGGCAGGACGCTTCTTTTAAAAGAAAAAACGTTTAATTGTGATGAGTGGTTCCTTAGATACAACCGGACAAAGTTGCCTGGTATTTACGGCAAAGATATAAACTGGATCATAATTTAAATAGTATCATAATTTTCTAACCATCACCTTTTTATTTTTGTCCTCTTTCTCCACACCAATTTTCATATCTTTGTAGTACTCATAACATATATTATTATAATAAAAACTATCGATATTACGAGTGAAAATTGCCAAAAATATCAAAATTCCAATCAAAAATTAGGTTGGAGAAAATGTAATCTCAAAGTTGAAAATCGGTATACGTTAAAAAAATGCATTTTCTTGGCTTCCCTTGGAGCAATTTTCTTCACCCTTGTTTTGTTGTCAAGTAGTTTTTCCAGTTGTAGACCTTTTTTAGACAAACTTACTACAAGTGTACCTTTTAACGTTAAAAACATAAATATTATCATTTGAAAGCTGTATAATTATTTAGTCAATCTTTATTTAAACAATTTAAAGAATTTTGTTATAATAAATAAATTAATTTATTATAACAAAACAAAAGCAACTTTCACATTTAATAATGCGTTAGTCAGATGGCTCTGATCGAGTTACTTGGGAACAAAAAAAGAATGAATAAAATTGCTCCATAGGAAGCCGAGGAAATGCAATATTTTACATTACATTTTCTGGAACCTAATTTTTGGATGGAATTTTGCTATTTTTGGCAATTTTCACTCATAATATCGATAGTTTTTATTGTAATAATATATGTTATGAGTACTTTAAAGATATGAAAATTGGTGTTGAGAAACAGGCCGAAATAATAAGGTGATGGTTCGACAATTATGATCCTATTGTTTATATCTTTGCCGTAAATGCCGGTCAACTTTGAACGGTTGTATCCCAAGAACCACTCATCACAATTAAAAGTTTTTTCTTTTAAAAGAAGCGTCCTGCCGGTTTTTTTCCAATGCCGTTTGCATGATTTAGTTTAATTTAATATTTCCCGAGATATTTTATTTGTTGACAAAACAAAAAATTGTTTATAATTTTAAAATATTCTTGAGGCCGCTTAAATAGTCCAATTTCAATTCTGTAAAGTACATTGTCTTTTTTTACAAAAATTATAGTTATTCTTATGTATCATAATTATTGTGGTTATTATAGCAACCGTAAATTTTTAATTAACAATTCAATTGTTGCTAAACTGTTTATTCAATTTCCGTGGCTTCTGGAATTTTAATCTATACGAAAAGAGCTTTTATATTACCAAATTATTTAATTATTGACAAACAATTACTTATCTAAAATTTTAGTTGAAAAGTAAAGATTTTGTTGGAAAAAGTCGCATTTTCCGGGGAAAATTTTCGTCAAAGTAAATCGTGAAAACCACGTCTCTATGCAGAATTTAATTACGGTGAATTTTTATTTGGGTGTTTTTGGCGTAAAGTTAAAATCTTTGGAGTTATAGAGCAAATATTAAAAAAACACTATTTTCGGGCGCCATTTTGTTTATAAAAAAAGTAGCACACTATCTGGGGACTTTGCATACCTATATTATTAATATATAGAATCATAAGATTCGATTCCAGCAATAAAATTGCTGGTAAATAACTTTTCCTTGTAGTTTGCTAATTAGCCCAGAGTAATATGGTTTTGAACCAAATTCTGAGGTTCGTCAACCAGGATATTATTCGTCTTCCTGGACCTCGCTTTCCAAATATTTTCCTTGCAGGATGGCTTGTAGGAGGGCATATCTGGATTCATTTCGCAATAATGAGTCCGAAGTATTGAAATTTCGAGATTTGATAGTGGCCCGTACCTCTCGGTTCTTCTTCACTCTTCTGAGGATCTCCCCATTTATTCCATGGAATTTTAGGTACTCTCCGATAAAGCTACATCTCAAATACTTTCAATTTTCTTCGTTCAAGGTCCACGATTCAACACCATAAAAAAGGACAGAGAAGACGTAGCATCTCAGGCCCATCCGGTTGAAAGAGGATCTAGCTTTTCCGTTGCGTGCTCTTATCTTGTGGTTCTTCGTCCACTCTTCATTTATTATGGTACTAGGATAGCTATGCTGATCGCCAACATAGTGTAGTCTAATTACAAAATATCTGTAAAAAAAGAAGAAAAAAGGCCAATGGTAAATAAAACTACAGATCATAAACGAACAAGATTTTAATAAGGATCTTTGAAATTTCTGTAAAGAGGTTCCATCAACAGTCGATCCAATTTTTTCGATGAAACAATTACTACACATTAATAATTATAAGCAAAATCTAAATCTTCAAATAAATGAAATGCAAGACGAAAAGGAAAAAGAGGCAGATTTAAAGAACAACTTTTCTGAAATGAAGACATTTGTTTTTCAATTATCATATCAATTTAGAACTAAGACAAAGTAATATTAAGTAATAGGTTCGGTCTGGCCTCTTGTATGGAGCAGAAGGGTGGACCGTAAAAGTATCAAGCAAGAACTGAATGAAAGCAATATCATTGCGGATTTATAGACGGGTGTTGTAAATAGCTTGGACGTTAAGAAAAACTAACGAGGAAGTACTAAAGGAGGGTCGACAAAGAGAGAGCCTTACTAAAGACTGTTAAACACCAGAAAATGTCTTAACTGGAACTTTTAATGAGGAGAAATCGATATAGATTACTACAACAACTAATTCTTTAAGGTTAAAAATAAGACCAGAGAAGTGTAGGAAGAAAACAGATTTTTTGGCTAATAAACGTTCATGAATGGACTTAGATACCAAATACAGAAGAATTATATTATTGTATGTGGCAGAAGATCGAACAGCCTTCGCAATGTCGCAATGGTAATTGCCAACGTCGGATAATTCTGATATGAGACTTGTACGATTTGTACTAAGCCTGTATGAGATATAAATAGTGAAAATAATTGCAAAAAGACGTAAAGTTATTAGACCAGGGCGCATCTGTAAAAATATTAGTACATTTGGACGTTGAGAGGTGACTCAAAATTTTTTGCAAAAATTTCTTGAAAATAAATCAAATAATAATATTTGAGTTATCCTCCCTCTCAAAAAGGTCCGGAACATTGTTTAAATAATCAAAATGTCAAAAAATTAAGGAAAAATTGGATTTTTTCTTCGTTTTTTCATTATAACTTTAAAAGTATTCATTTCCGAGAAAAGTTGTACTGACATAAAAGTTGAGTAATTAAATTTCCCACAATATATAATTGGTTAAAAATTTAAAAAATAGTCACCCTTGTTGCAAAATAGCAATAATTGCGAAAAAACCATACAAAAACAAGTATTCGCATTTTACGTTTTTCAACCATTTATGCTACACTTAGAACCTTCATATTTCACCCAGAAAAACTTTATGATACAGTAAAACAATACTGTAAATTTCATTAAGATCGGTTCAATAGATTTTGCAAAATTAATTTTGCAATCCAGCTTTTGCAAAAAAAAATAATTTTTTCAAAATGTTACAGGACTGAAAATAAAGCAGATAGCAAGTTGAAATTTTTTTTTCGTATGGAAGTGTACTGTACCTTTCATTTGCAATTTTGCAAAATTAAAATCGATTAACATCACGGCGTCAGGATTTTTTTCAAATAAACATTAATTATTGGTTCTACGCGCAGGACAGCGGATAGTTTGCTCTGATTGGGCATTTCAATGACCTTTGATAATGATTGATACATTTTAATTTTTATTACAGTTCGATATAAATAAATAAATTTGTTTATTGCAAAATAAAAACACATACTCTATCCTTTGAAATAACACTTTTATTAGCAAAAACTTTCTTTGTTCATATATTTTACCTTAGAGAATAAAAGTTTATTATTTTTAAACATATGCAATTGTTTAAACAATATTTCACAAACAATAATAAAATTAGTTTGATTTTTGTGGAATTAAAATATTAAAATACAACAAAATATAGAGTAAGAAAATAATATATTAGATAAAGGTTGAAAGAAATTTTGGTGGAAATCAACTTGTGTGAATCGAACACCGCTGTCCTGCGCGTAGCACCAAAAATTAATGTTTATTTAAAAAATTTCCTGACGCCGTGGTAATTAATAGATTTAAATTTTGCAAATAGCAAATGAAAGGTACAGTACACTTCTACAAGTAAAAAAAAATTTCAACTTGCTATCTGCTTCATTTTCAGTCCTGTAACATTTTAAAAAAATGAATTTTTTTTTGCGAAAGCTGGATTGCAAAGTTTATTTTGCAAAATCTATTATACCGATCTTAACGAAATTTACGGTATTGTTTTACTGTATCATAAAGTTTTTCTGGGTGAAATATGAAGGTCCTAAGTGTAGCATAAATGGTTGAAAAACGTAAAATGCGAATACTTGTTTTTGCATGGTTTTTTCGCAATTATTGCTATTTTGCAACTAGGGTGACTATTTTTTAAATTCTTAACCAATTATATATTGTAGGAAATTTATTTACGCAACTTTTATGTCAGTACAACTTTTCTCGGAAATGAATATTTTTAAGGTTATAATCAAAAAAACGAAGAAAAAAATCGAATTTTTCCTTTATTTTTGACATTTTGATTATTTAAACAATGTTCCGGACCTTTTTGAAAGGGAGGATAACTCAAATATTATTATTTGATTTATTTTCAAGCAATTTCTGCAAAAAAATTTGAGTCACCTCTCAACGTCCATCTCAAAACAGATGCGCCCTGGACTATATCGGAACTCTACGTAATATTGTCGAGTTGAAAATATCAAGAGAAACAAACATTTCTGGACAGTAATACTTACAGCCATCGGTAATTTATGGCAGTAAAACCTGAGTATTAAACAAGTTTATAAAAAAGTTTGAAAGATGGCAAAGAATCGCAGGATTATGAGTAGGAGTAGGTAGACTGAAAAGAAATAATTGAAGTATTCTTTTCTCGACCAGACTCTGCAAAAATATGATTGGTGTAATAAATGAACGGCAATTTATTAATGTACATTAAAAGCCTTTAGTCATTTCAATAATTTTCGAACTTGTTCATCAATCAATAAACCCTGATGGCTTCATTTATAATTCAATTTGATGGTCTAGTTTTTTGTTCCAAAAAAGACTAATTTGAATGCTAAGAAGCGTAAGAAAAGTGGTATAAATTATGTATAAAAAAGTCGACGTAAAAGAATCTTTAGAATCGTTAGATTATTAAAGATAAATGAATAAATAATATTGTAGACATACAAAAAATATATTTTTTTCATTTTCACTTCTATTATAAATACAAGGTTATTCTGTAATAATATAAAGCAGGCCACCTTTGTATTTCTTGAATAAAAATATTATGGACGTTCCAATTTTTTCAATCTGTTATTGTTAAGAAATGAAGAATGTAATAAAGTAATTTTTATCGATCTATCTTTATACTATTTTAGTACATTTGAACAGAACTTTATTATAAAGCTTTTGTTTTTGTCTAATAGTATAAATATTTAATCATTTTTAATTGTATATCAGGAAACAATATAGTAACATGAACTGTGTTGTAATGTGTTAATCAATATGTAATTACAAAATCAGTACTTATAATTACATTGCAATGATTTCTTTGTAAATAACGATATATTATGTTTGAGTGCATAAAATTTTACTGTTTTAAAGTATAATATATGATTTTCTCAATAACTGACAACAATTAAGAGCATACAGTAGCGATCAACAGGTAGCAACAAACGCGGTCCAAGACTGCGGCTGTAATTTTGAATATTTTGTCGAGATATTTGACATACATATTCGTAATATAATAAAGAATGGCGGTACAGAGCCCAATTTGAGAAAAATATTAATATGTGGAAATTACTTTGTAATTAAATAGGTACAATATTAAAAAAAACGAGCCTGTACCGCAAAGAAGAACAAAAAAATACACTTTCTTCAAATATATTTTTTATACCATGCTTAGATTTTGTGTCACATTGGATCTACTAAAAATCGATTTTCTATAAGAAGAAATCGAACGTGACTGACGGGGCAACATTTCGCGGCTATGAGTATAAAAATTATTGTTTTTGATATATAAACGTCACTGTCAGTGTCGAATTACCGACGCACTGTTGCCTCACTGTTGAAAGTTCGCATAACTTTCGAAAAACAAAAATATTGATGAAGCGCTACTGTTTATTCTTAAGGATACACCGATTTAAGCCACATGGTTTTTATTCGCTCTAGGGAAAAATCGCTCATCCCAGATGCGTAGAGTATTAATATGACTTAGCTGTGGGTGGTCTAGGCTCTGTGTTATTGGTCTTTAGGTGGCCTAACAGGTTTCCACAAAATTTTCTTACGCATCTGGATGTCGCTTTCAAAAGCCTTTTAGTATTAACCAATAGTTTAATGTCCTCTAAGATTCTTTTATGCGATTTTAAGCGATTTTTGTGTACTTAGTTCATCAACTAGTACGAGATCCGGTCTATTATTAGTCCATGTGGTGACACCGCCCCCGTCTGGAAAAATTTCTGATTCGGTTTCTTTGTGGATTCCTATTCAAAAATGTTTCCTTTAAACAAATTTGAAGGGTGCCTGGATGAATTTTTGGGCAGAAATTGTTTAAATAATTTTTTTAAACAAATACAAAAGATCACTTTTTTTGCACTGGAACATATATTTTTCAGTTTTGTGGTTCATTCTAAACAAGAAAGGTATCTTGTAACTTTTCTCAAAAATTGATAGTTTTCGAGTTATAGGTGATTTAAAATCTGAAAATGCGAAAATACCATTTTGAAGGCCTAAAAACTAATAACCATGTTAGTATTTTTGAGGTTGCCAGATACTTAAATTGAAGTTTAAACATTCAGCTTCAATATTCTAAAGAGTGATTGCGTCTTACCTTAATTTAAACCTTTGTTTTTTAATTGTTAAATATGCATGTCCATCCGATTTTTTTGTCGGTGCGGCGCGCTCTATTTCAAAATTCTCCAATTTTCCTCCGAAAAATATTTTTTCTAGATTTTTTGGGACATGCTAAATAAATTAAGTTTCCTGACATTTTTCTCAAAAGTTAACAGCTCTAAAGTTATAAGCGATTTAATGCGTTTTTTTGGCATTTTTCGAATTTAAATCTCATAACTTTAAAACTATTAACTTTTGAGAAAAATTTCAAGAAACTTATTTTATTTAGAATATCCCAAAGAATCTAGAAAAAGTATTTATCGGAGAAAAATAGGACATTTTTGAAATAGAGCGCGCCGCACCGGCAAAAAAATCGGACAAACACGCATATTTAACAATTAAAAAACAACGGTATAAATTAAGGTTAGACGAGATCACTCTTCATAATCTTAAAGCTAAATGTTCAATCTTTAATATAAGTATCTGACAAAATCAAAAATATGAATTTATTTTTAAGTCTCGAAAATGCGTATTTTAGCATTTTTCAGATTTTAAATCGCCTATAACTCGAAAACTATCAATTTTTGAGAAAATTTACAAGATACCTTTCTTGTTTAGAGTGACTCGAAAAATCTAAAAATATACGTTCGATAGCAACAAACGTTATCTCTTGTATTTGTTTAAAAAAATTGTTTAAACAGTGTTTGCCAAAAAATTCCACCCGGCACCCTTCAGATTTGTTTAAAGGGGACATTTTTAAATGGAAATCCACAGAGAAACCTAATCAGAAATTTTTTCAGACGGGAGCGGTCTCACCACATGGACTAAGTATATGTGCTACTGGTTGATCTGAGAGCACATTATTGACGAAATATAGCTAGCGGTTGTTATTTTCACAAATAGTATTCGAGATAAGTCCTTTATAAATAAAAACTGTTTCTTTCAAAAAAACATTTAAACGTAAATGTAAAATGATGTAAATTTTCTGGATATTTATTCTCTCGAAAATTACAATACCGAAATCAAAAATTATGAATTATTTTTATACAGCAATCCTACAAAAAAATCATCATTTATGACTCCATAGTGCGTCCCCATAGGGGGGCGCACACATCATAATGAGTCATAAAATTTGTACCCTCACATCTGATTTTTGCAGAATTGTTTGATAAAAATATTTACAATTAACTGGTAATATTGTCCAACAAAAGTTTAAGGGTACTCCAGGTGTCGGACACACCAAAGTTTAGAAACCTCTATATTTACGAAACGCCCCCCTCCCGAAAATTTTCCGAAGTAGAAAAGTTTTCCGACTCGACATGAATAACTGAATAAGAAAAGTCTAATGAGGGAGATAATATATTTTCTTTAAATGGTGGGCCCAAGTACTAATACTATTACCCCCTGTAAAAATACCAAAAAGAGTTTGATGCTAATACAATTAACGATATGTTGAGCATGTTTGTTTTCATTGCATTAGGTATGTAATTTATAGAAATGAAATATATATTTTTGTTCCTGGTTGTATTTTAATGGACATCGATCAGTATACGCTTTTAGACTTTGGTTTTTAGCCTTAGATTGTGTTCACTAATGCACTTATACAGTATTTCATACGATATTTGAAAGGATAAATACACGAAGAGAATTTTAAGCAATGTTTTATTTATGTTTTTACGGAATGAAAGTAATTTTTATTGAAAACTATTTTTGTTAGATGTGCATTATTTTAAATTTTTAATAGTTCGGTAGTTGTTTAACCGGACTATTCCGAATAGCAGCAAGCAAAGTTAGGATAGCCATGCTGATCACCTACATCCGGAACGGATAGGCACCGTAAGAAGAAGTTATTTAACACAACTATCAATGTTTTGGATGACATTTCAAGGATATAATGTGCTGTTCTATTTTATTGCTAAGAGGAATCATAATCTGATAATCTGGCATCACCTCTACATTCTACAACACATATACAGTGTGGAAGGCACTTATGGAATAAAATTATTTCTGACCTTGTTTCAAAAAATTATAAAAAACGCTGAGACTCGTCGATTTTTAAATAAAAATGTGCACTTTTTAAACATAAATTTAAATATACAGGGTGATCCTTGCAAGTCTAGCAGAGATACTTTAAAAAATAATACTGTTATTTAAAGCATGATAAATTATTATTAATTTCAAAATTTTATGTGGGTATTTAATATCTTGACGAAAATTATACATAATTTTAAAATTTCACCTTGTATTATTCTTAATAGATCCTACATAATAGGTGTACACTTTTTTGATATGATGTTGTTTAGCAGATTCTAAAAATATAAAAATATACAGGGTGATCCATTAAAACTAAAGATCATTAACTATGCCGTACTTGCGTGAATCACCCTGTATATTTTAGTTTATGTTTGTAAAACGCCCATTTGAATTTAAAAGTTGACATGTCCCAGTATTTTTTATAATTTTTTAAAATAAGAACACAAATAATTGTATTCCATAAGTGGTTTCCATACTTGTTACTTTCAAAATTTCACCCTGTACTATTCATAATACACCCTACATGATATCACGCCCTCATTGAAATCAACTTGTAAAGCAGCTTTTAAAAATATAAGAAGATACACTATAAAAATAAAAATTTATTAAAAATAAATCTTATGGACTCTGCTAGACTTGCAAGGATCACCCTGTACATTTAAATTTATGTTTAAAAAGTGCACATTTTTATTTAAAAATCGACGGGTCTCAGCATTTTTTAAAATTTTTTGAAACAAGGACAGAAAAATTTTTATTCCATAAGTGCCTTCCACCCTGTATACATAATCGCTCCTCTTCTACAGTTAGGTGTCTAGAGAGGTGCGCCTAGCGTTTGATGAATTTTTTCCATCTTTTTCTGTTCATCGCAATTTGTATTGCTGCTTGCCAAGGTTTGTCCTTATTTGGTAACATTTCGCTATGTCCTTGTCCCACTCTTTTATTGCTCTGCCTCTTCTGTTTTCCTATTGGTTTAGCTTCCGACACTCTTTTCATTTGCCTATTACTGTCCATTTGAGTTATATGACCGAACCATGTTAATTTTTTCTCCTTTATTATGTCAAGTAACGGTTTTATTTTTATTTTTATTTTTATTTTAAAAGTCTGTTTTTATTTGTTCATTCTTGAGTCTGTCTGTCCTATTGTTCTTCTGTTTTTAGTACCGTATGTCAAAATTAGCCTATACATATTATATTGTTTCATATATTGTCATCATCTTTTTCTTTGATATTTCTTTGTTGTTCAAGAATACCTGCAATACTCTTTTCTGTTATAAAATTCCAGGTTCCCAGGTATTTGTATATGTTCGTTTGCTTTATTTTTGTTGACCTATCACCACTTCGGTTAGGCCATCCGTGTCTTTTTTCCTTGTCACTTTTATTATCTATTTCTTCTCATTATTCACACTTAGGTTGTATTTTTTCTGCTTATGAGTTTTAAATTGTGCTTCAGTTTTCTTTTTGTTTCGCCGAATAATAAGTATAGTCGGTTCGCTAACTCAGACACAACTGGCTAGTGATTTTAGTAAGTAATTTTGCCAAAGTACTAAAAGTGGCAAAAAAATAATTACTAAATAGTTAATAATTACTAAATAGTTAGTAATTTTGCCAATTTTGGAAAAAATTGGTCAAAAATTACCGACTAAAATCAAAATCACTAGCCAGTTGTGTCTGAGTTTAGTGAACCGACTATAGGTACTATGTCAACTGCAAATACGCATATCCCTGAATTTTTCATTTGCATTCTATTCCATCCTATACAGTATTTTTTAAACGTTTTCTTACATTTTTTCAGTACCTATATCATCTATTAGATTTATAAAATGTACTGGGCTTGAACTACCTCCTTGTCTAATAGTCCAAGAGCTGGGAGTGGATTTTGCTCGTGATAAGTAATATGGACAAACTATACGGGGATATGTTGAATTAGTTGTGTACATTACTTTCCCCTACGGGCAGAAACCAGAATGGGGCGTTGGAAAACCAGACGAGGCTAGTTATAAGGGGTCAAAATCGCGGTTTTTATTATTTTTTTGTGACGCTCATGATCGACATTTGCACCAAAATTTGGTAATAAGTTGATCATGACGTAACTATTCAAAATCTCCAACGGCGAAACGCTGCGTGGGGGAAAAAGGAGTGGCGGGCTGGGTGAATATAAAAATTATAAGGGTTTTTTTGTGACGCTCATGATCGAGGTAGTGCACCAAAATTTGGGAATAAGTAGATCATGACGTAACTAATCAAAATCTCCAGCGGCGGAACGCTGCATGGGGGAAAAAGGACTGGCGGGCAGGGGTGAATATAAAAATTATAAGGGGTTTTTTGTGACACTCACGATCGGGATAGTGCACCAAAATTTGGGAATAAGTAGATCATGACGTAACTAAGCAAAATCTCCAGAGGCAGTATGCTGCATGGGGCGCAAAGGGGTGGTGGGCAGGAGTGAATATAAAAATTATAAGGACTAACGTCACAAAAAAATCCATTCTCTCTTGAAAGGAGATTTTGCTAAGTTACGTCATGATCTACTTATTCCCAAATTTTGGTGCAATATCTTGATCATGAGCGTCACAAAGAAACCCTTATAATTTTTATATTCACCCCAGCCCGCCACTCCCTTTCTCCCCCAAGCAGAGTTCCGCCGCTGGAGATTTTGCTTAGTTACGTCATGACCTACTTATTAACAAATTTTGGTGCATTATCTCGATCATGAGCGTCACAAAAAAATAATAATAACCGCGACTTTGACCTCTTATAACAACTACCCTTGTCCCCCACTCTGGTTTCCGTCCGTAGGGGAAAGTCATGTACACAACTGATTAATCATATCCCCATATAGTTTGTCCATATTACTAATCACGAGCAAAATCCGCTTCTATCTCTCCGACTATAAAGTCATATGATTGTGTAAGTTGCGGTTTATTGGCTAATATGAATTTGGTACGTTTTTGCACCAATTATTGTACGGATTTGGTACACTTGGATATAAAAATACATTTTTACTATTCATTTTCTGTAGAATATATTTATTATGTAGTTTGTTTTTTTTTACATAAAGTGACTTGATGAATAATTGTAATATGTATCTAGGCAATTCTCAATAGGCGGTATTTGCCACATTTTTTTATTTATTTATTTTTCATTTTTATTATTTTTTGAAAACAAGCGTTAATATGTTAAAGACATATTTTGTTTCTTAATAATGAACTTAGAAGACTAAATTAATAGTGTGTCTGCGTGTGTGTGAGATCATGGCATCAGCCAAAATCTATTTGCTATAAAACATGGAAATTATTAATCATTTGAAATGTTTTCACGTTGTCCATGTCATTAAACTATGACCAAATATTATCAAAAGCTTTGTATTTTAATCGTGTATATATTTTAAGTAGTAACACTTATGTTAAAACGTATGTTACCACCAAACTATAATTCCTTCGTTAGAAAATATTTCAGTTAACAATGGAGTTTTAGTTAAAAATATTCTCTTCGTATATTTATTCTTTTAGAAAATAATGTCACCTATACTAAATTCTATTTTATTTTTAGGGAACAAAAGGAGAAGAAACTGGACAATCTTAATTCTTACATGCCTCTAACTACTTGACAGCATTATAACATGATGGTGATTACCGGACACTGCTGAGGAGTCCAGATAAAAATAAAAAAAAAACTAAAAAAAAAAAATAAGAAGCGGCTGTTGTTGCAACACTCTTATAGAGAAACTTTAAATCTATCTCTGTTAACTGTTGTAGTTTTAATATTTAGGAAAAATAACAGGACAGTAACGGTTCACGGGTGTCCCCAAAAACTCATCTCGCAAAACTAAAAAGGGTAGTAAAATAATTTTAGAAAATTTACATACACTGATGATGTACGTATGGTCCAAGATATAATCGTAACTTTGCTTTTAAATAAAATGTAATACAATTTACTTTTACAGAACACGACTTTCTAGGAGGAACTGTAACGAAATATCCGTTATTTCTTAACTTGGTACATATTTCGTTAATTTTTTTCTCAACTTTGTTGTTAGTGTCAATAATACGTACTACCTACAACATAATAATCAAACAAGTGAATTAAATCAGATTGTAGTCACATTGTAATCACTGTCATTATTAATCGTTTTCAACAATCAAAAATACCAACCAGGTATTTCTAATTCTTTTAAAAACAATTTTTACAAAAATACATGTTTAAATTATTGGGTGATATATAATGTTTTTCATCTTTTGCGTTATTTTGGGGGTTATTAGCACGGTCATTACTGTAGTTATCGTCCTTACTATGGTTTATCTGTAAAGTTTTCCCTTAATTTCGTTTTCCCCTTTTAATTTTTTTCTTCTTTAGTACCTTTTCTTTAATCTTTAGTAGCTTGCAATAACTCCACTACACCGTTATTGCCCAATTAGATAATTTTTATTCGTGCTTTTTATTATTCCAAATTCTGTTTTCCCATTGCAGACTTCTGCCTAATACATTTCTTCTGGTACTTCCTCCTCAGTTATCGCAGCTGAGTAGGTACGTGACTATAGAGTCTACAGAGATTTTGGTAGGGCCTTGTAAAACTCAGTTTTAGAAACATTGAGAAATAGTTGCTTTTCAATTCAGTGTTACATTGCAACTCAATAAGTTTGAGCTGCAATTCTGGTTTTACCGATTCACAGTCAACATTAAACTGCATACTGAAGATGTGTAGGTCCTGTTCGATAACTTTAAAGTCTTGGATTCTTCGCTTAAATGTCTTCATCATAACGATGAAGACATTTCACGCTTTCCTCATAACTTTTGAAGCTGTCTTCCCTAACTGTAATATTTTTAGCTTTGGAAAATGAGTAAAATACCTTCTTTTTTGCCTATTTGTTTAGAAAATAGATTTACTTGCATTTAGAAATTCCAAATATGATGGATCAATTAATTTCTTCCCTAAAGTTCAATTTATTGATGTGACTGAGATCTGTAAAAAATGCATAGTCCGAAAACCATCAAAAATCTTTTAACTGTTTACACTCATCCATTCCTTTTTCTTCCAGGGCAGAGATTGTTTGAAAATCCCAAACGCGATCAAAAATCCTATCTGCAATTACATGTCTTACTTTAGTGTAGTAAAGTACATCAGAATATTCAAACTGCAATGCATCAAGAAACTGGTGTAACTGTCTATGATTGAGAGCTTGTGAACGAATATTATTGACAAGCTTAACAACATTAAGCATATTATGTTTCAGATCTAGAGCAGATTTACACACGGCGTCTTAATGTATGATACATTATAGAAATACTACTTCGATCCCAGGAAATGATTCCTGAAACATGTCTAGGAAACCAGATTTTGCCCCTTTCATATTTGACGCTCCATTAATAGTAATGTTACAAAATATTCCTTACAGGTATTTTCAAAGATCTGATCATGTGGTTTCATTAAATTCTTGAAAAATATCTGATTCTTTTGTCGTTTCCTTCATTGGACGCATATAAGGTAATTATTCAGTAACAAAAGTTTTCATTAACACCTCTTATAAGAGGTCTAAGAGGCAAGAGAGGGAAACATTTAAAATGCATTTCTGTTGAAGTGTCTGATGTCTTCTGATTGATAATTATGGCCGCTGGGTTTAATTAATTGAGTATTAGAACCAAGGCAGTGGACTGTAGTATGAAAAGTAAATATATGATATAAAATAATGCACTTAGTATGAAAACGTGAAGAAATTATGTGTGTTCGTACGTAAATGTCAAGAAATTAATCTGGCTATATTCATAAATTGTATTAATATTCAAGAGATCAGCACATACCTTTAATGTTTAGCTGAAGAGCGTCCCTAGGGAATGCTACGTAATGTTGAAATTGGCGTCGCTGTGGTCGTGGTCGTGACGAAAGCGTATTCTATCGTAAGAATTGAGGTGATGCAACGCGCTCGACTTGTGTCTTGGTACTACTATGCCAAATTCTTCCGCTCTTCCTAAGGAACCAGCGAAGCGTCGGGATAATAAATTATCAACGCATATGACACATTGAAGGGCATGTGTTTCAACGATGCCTCCGTGTGTGGCGAGAGTGACCTTTGTCCGAAATATCTACCCAAGATATGAAACAACCAGTGGGTATCTTCACAGGGAGGTATTAAATAAAATAAATATCAAATAAGATTATAGGATTTTTAAGAGATTAATAGTAGTACATAATTAAGTAGTCCTATGTTATATATAAAAGTAAACTAATAATGTAAAATATTAAAATACTTGGCATACTTTCCCAAACATCTGTGTTGCGTACTTTTTGAGGTTTGAATACTGATTGAATAGCCCGAAGGGCCGCACTTGTCCTGCGGGCCGTACTTTGTCCATGTTTGCTTCTTATTCTGCTATAGAGTCAATATTCGAAGCGTTCACTATTTTTTATTGGTTGTGCTTTTATGCTCGTGGTTTTGCTTACCAGATAGTAATTCGTAATATGGTTAATATTCGAAAAGCTTTTATCTCAGTTTTCTGTGAAATTTCTTCACCTGTCTCCCTTTAGTTTAAATTTTGGTTTGTAAAAATGTGCTACTTGTTTGAAAAATACGCATTAACATAAATTTTATAGGTTGCATCACGATAATGTTCAACTTAATTTTGCAGTACCAATTAGAAAGTCCTGTCATTTTTTGCCTACGTTTTATTTATTGGTAAAGATACAACCTAGATCTATTTACCCTTAAGTCTAAAGTTTCTTTTGTAAATTTCTAAAAAAGTTTGCGATGTATTTAAGGGGATAATTTTCTATAACTGTCTGTCCGTGAACCTTTTTAACATACGTGATAAGTATAGGTAAACTGCATCAAGCTGAAGTTGATCAGATTGCTTCAATACTTCATTTTCTTAATATATAAAATGAAATTTAAGCTAAACCAAAGGTGCCCTAAAAGTTAAGTTTTATATTTTATTAGATTTTTCCAAGGTGTAAGAAAATGTCTATTTCTCGGGTTTCATTATTCAGGACAAAGATCTTCACTTCGAAGTACGAACATTGGCTAGAAGTTCCATGTTTTATACGTCTGAGCTTATGTGTTCAACATGCATGGAACTTTGTTTCTAAAAAAACATGTATTATAAAAATTTCTAACAAATTATCGAAGTGTTTTTGGTTTTGTGATAGAAAGTACTGTAGTAGTTTCCTTACACCCTGGAATGACGTTTTTGTCGAGCTTTTTTTACTAGTAGTACCTATTGATAATCATCTGAGAATAGTATTTATACTTTTAATATATTTCTGTTTTTAAATGTATAGCAATAAACCAATGACTAAAGTATATAAAAACAAGCCAGGATGACACTCATGTGGCAGGTGTCAAAAAAGCTTAATAAAAAGCAGACATATCATTAATTTTAGCATACTCTAAAATAAGTAATTGGAAATTTTCGCGTATATTCGGAATGATAAGTTTTGCTCCGTTTAAAAACCTAATTCTCTGGCGTTTATTCGGTAGTGAAGAAAAATTTGGACTTAAATAATCCTGAATGCACGCCAATGCATATCTAAGACATTTAGAAAAAATATTTCTCAGTGGGTGTAATATTTTAAATAAGTATTTAAACTCTGGGAAAAATAAAAAAAAATTGACACTACTACAACTCCAAAATTTGGTAATCAATTTTTAAAAATTAGAACTGTTATAAACTTAGTTGAAAAGAAAATAACCAGGACTTGAAAATTGCGGGTTCAGCTTTAAGATTTTCAAAAACAATAACAAACTTTAACAGGGTAGTCTGATTGGAACTAATTTTTTTAATTGTGAATAGAATAGGAACATTATTATCTTATTTATGGATTGTCTGCCGTCTGTGGAAAACGTGTTCATAAATAATTATTATTCATGTTAGACTGTCGGGTATTATATAGTAGGTGTCTGAGATATCGAATAAATAACAGGATCGTTGGATTACATCTTTACTTGTCCTGAAGACATTAAAAGAACATTAAAAGCTTTACCCGAAACAGAAGCAGTGTATCAAAAGAATAAAGAATGTTCTGTTATGAGAAGTCCAAAATGCAGCCTTACTACACCTGATAATTAGAAAGCAAAATTTGAACGTTACACTGTTGTTTAGAGAAGTAAACTGTAGGTTATATAGACGCCTGCTGTGCTTATTCCAGAGTGTTCTATTTTTTCTATCAATGTTGTCACATACATAAAGAATGAAATACATAAAGAAATCCGAAAAAGAATTAAAGTAGCAAAATACCGATGGCTACAAGAATCCTGTTTAGAAATTGAGAACTGGAGCAAAGACACAATAGATTCCATTTGCATAAAAAACTAAAAGAATTAACAGGCAAAAGCAGAATTTACAGGCAAAATATATTACAAGACTCTGTTAGTAGAATTTTAAGTGATATTAAAAAGCGCTTTACCGAGTGGGAAATATACATAATAGAATTATTTAAAGATATCAAAAAAAATCTACCAAGAAATAACATCTACCCAGATACAGGTTCATCGATTGTAATCTCAGAAGTTCAAATAACCATCGTTCAAGTAAAACGAAGAAAGGCTTCTGGTCCTGCCGAAATACCTACAGAATTGTTACAAGTACTAGATAATGAGAGCGTTGCGGTTGTCACCTCCTTCTTTAACAAGATATGGAGCAGCGGCAAATTACCAGACAATTGGTTGAAATCAATATTTGTTTTAGTTGAAACCAAAGGAATAATCAGACAGTGTAGTAACTATCAACTTATCAGTTTAATGAGTCACACGCTCAGAATTTTTAAAAAAATTGCATTGTCGCATATTTATGTATAAACTTTGTGAGGGGATAACTGGTGATAAGCAGTTTGGTTTCTGACTAATAGTGATGTTATGCCTAACTGAACCAGGTTTTGAGACAGCGTTAAAAAATCGTCGCGGAGGTGTTAAAATCGATGGTGAAATTATTAATAGCATGAGATACGCAGATGACACCGCCATAATGGCAGGGAGTCTACAAGACCTTCAAACCCTGTTGAACGCTGTAAACAACGAATGGTCTGAAACGGGTACAACAAGCAACGTAAATAAAACAAAATTGATGGTGATGGGAAAATTTAATATCGAAGACTCTGTACTAAAATTAGATAACAAAATCTTGAAAAAGCTGAAACACTTTAGATATCAACCAGGATAGATATATAGAAAGTGACGAGGAAATTTTGACCAGAATAGAACTTGCACGAAAAAGCTTTATCAACTAATGTTGTATATTGTGCAGTATAAGTCTATCATTGACGACACGTCTAATGCTGGATTTATACTCAGCCATTGCCACTGCTGCTGCCGTTGCCGGAAATATTGCCCGAAATACGATATCGACGCGAGTGAGGTGTTCACATCAGTTCCTCGCCAATGTCCTCACAACTCATTTACCGAACGACTCTCAAGAATGGAATGTGACGACAGCATCGTCTTGCTCCCTTACTCACTAGCCGCTTTGCCGGCTGCAAGTGAGACAGAGAGAGAATAGTTGAATGTGAATGCTTACTCGCGCTCGCGCTGCCAGTCCTTTGACTTCCATCTCGAAAACCGACTTTTGAGGGAGCGCCGTGCAATGGCAGTAGCATGAGCAGCAGCAGCGCGAGTGAGCTATTTACACATTCACGCTGCCCACTTTCCTGCCCAATTCCCTGTCCAACAGGACTGAGTGTAAATGCGGTATTAGAGTATTGTCTGGTCCGCTTTATTTTATGGATATGAAACCTGAACAAAAATAAAAGATATTAATAAATTAGGAGCGTTCGGTTTGTGGTGTTACCGTCGCATGCTCAGAATCCCATGGAGATCACACATATCTAGCTAACGTGTACTAGAGACCATGCACAAAGAGCAAGAATTGATCAAAATCATCAAAATTAAAAAGGTCCAGTACTTCGGTCATATAATGAGAAGACCTAAACATCGTTTACTTCGGTTGATCATTCATGCAAAATCAAAGGAAAACGCTGGCTCGGAAGAAAACAACTATCCTGGCTGCGTTACACTATATGGTGGTTGGGGTTGATTACCCCCGACGAGAAAGTTGATAAAGTTGAACACTATTTACTAGACATGTATTTATTTGCCAACACTAAATATACCAGTAACGAGTTGGTGGGCAAAGCCTATATTCTAACTACTTGATGTCTAAATAATGAATGATGAATAAAGAATGATCTCTGCAATACTTTATCCGTCTCTATAAATAAACTCGTAATTGTTTTGTTATGATTTTGACAACACGATTGTGACCGTGAAATACTCATAATATCAAAATCGCTGACTGAGGTGTTCTCGAACCGATTGGCCTACATTGTGAAATAAATATCACCCAGTTATTTTACTATAAACAATAATGTTTGTAATATAAATCCTGTACAACTATGTCTACTCATGTGATTAAGAATCCAGAACATAATTAGTCGGAGATTATTAAAATTGCAAATGATATGCGTTACTTTGACATTGCCCTTTTTATGTTCTTTTTATGTTTCAAGGTTTTGTCTATAGTGGCTCTGAAAAATTGACTATTCATCATTAATATGAACATTTTGACTTTTGACAAAAATCGTCACCAGTCTTGGGGTAAAAAACATTTCAGTAGTTCGTTATCGTTAACTATTTTATACATTGATTACGTTGATTATGAAATGCCCATCTTGTATAGATATGCATTGAAAATTAGTTTTTTTACGAAAGCAAAACAAACCAACTTTCCTAAAAGTTATCTGCCCTTTTCCAACATTACCGGCAACGCTATAAAAACTATATATTATAATCCCTTATTTTAAAAACTTAATTTTTGATAATATTAAAATAGATGAAGCTTTTGCTTACTTCTAGATATCTTTATTAGTAATACTGAGCATTTGTTATCTTGCAATCTCAAAAAAAATGATAATGCATGAAGTTATATTTAAGGAAAATAGAAGTTTTATAGTTTTTTAGTAATAGACTTATTGATGATATCTCAGTTTCAAGTTTGTGAGAGGTAAGAAAAGAGCAACTATTGACTAAATTATGAATGTAACTAAACCAAATGCGTTGTTTTGTCTACACTTTCTTGCGAGTCAAATTTTCAATTTTTAAATACTAATAATTTGACGTGTCCCCTATTGTATTACCATCTTATTTCTAAACTAAATTATCGCAAAGGTTTAAAGGAACTCTAGGAAGGAATAAAATAAACATTTGGTTTTAGAGTATGTATGTCAAGTTGCTCTAAAAATATGTTCATTTTTGTACCTTTTTGAAGAACGTATGTACCTATATTATTGTAAAAAGAAGAAACAAAAATTATTTATATATTCAATATAGTCATTTATCTATTGAGAATATACAGTGAAATATTTTATTATTCATGGACATACAATTCGTATGATTATGTTCAAACTTCAAGTTCGAATACTTTTTATTTGCTCTAAGTGCTTACTTTACAAGTTGTTATATTGTTCAATTTTAGAAAATGTTGTGAAAATTAGTTTTTTATGATTCTGTAATTCTGTGGGTGTACTTTCCCGTTTAAGTTATAAAGTGGAATATAAGTTACATTCTCTCAATTTCTCTATAGGTTAAGTTGAGAAATTAGATGCTGAAATTACTTTTTATTACAAGTACATACAAAGAATAACTAGTTATCAGAAAACTATGAAGATGGCATTGGAAACTATTACATTAATGGACTAGATACTATGTCCAGAATTTTTTTTATTTTTTTTTATTTATTTACGCTGTAACCACAGGGGTTATTAGCGATCTAAAAAATATAACAAAAGTAAAGTTAATAAAAATTACAATAGGTGATACAGTCCAGAGTCTTTAAGATAATTTATAATCACCACCACATCGTAGGAACCAAAAAACAATTCAACATATTGATCATAGAAATAAAATACGATGATTAGACAGGAGAAAACCAGATCCTACAGCTCTTAAACAAATATCTACATAGTAATCTATATGTACACTATAACACTGTACACTTTAACGGGTAGGTATACTATACGCCAGACTCAGAAAAACTCAAGTTTGACCCAAATAAAAATATAGGTATTCAAAATAAATAATAAAATAAAATTTGTGTTTTTGATCAATACTGAATCAGGAGGAGATCAGTAATTCTGCTTGAGCTCCGTTCTTTAGCTGTAGCTTGGGTCACAGCGTTTTCAATCATTTTTGCGATGTTCCATCATCTCAAGTACGCATCGGTGGTAGTGGTGGGCCTCAGGTGGGAACGTAAGTTTGCTGAAAGATGGCAAGCTGGCGGTGAACCCTGGCGGTGACGTCATTACAATACTCTAATCTAGTTTTAACAACCAATATTTCCGTCAGTAGTAGATCACGAGGTTTCTATGAATTAACATATAATCATAACATCAACACTTAACAGAACAGAAAGTGTACAATGCATTATTTTCTAGGAGTTTTGTGCGATGTTATATGTTTTGACTTTTATGAGCCTTAAATAATTTTTGTTATTCTTTTTGCTCAGAACACGATTGATTTTATAAAAGGGGCAATTTTTCCGCGTCAATTAAAACAAAAGAGATTCTAAATTGCAAATCCAGTCCAACTTTCCAATTGTGTCTTAAACCTGTCAAATATAGGTACATAGCTCTCGGTTAACCAAAGCTTAAGTTAAGTAATCCTTAATATATTAATATATTTATTTAAGACAAGTTGTATTTTATATTTACTAATAGTTTTAATGTATTATTTTTGTATAATTTTATAATTTTTTACAACCACTAACTGCTGATACATCAGTCGAAAAATGTAATGTTGAACATTTTCTGCGGAACGAATCAAAGCCAAGAACGCAATAATTATTATAATTTTCTTAAAATAACTATCGACTCGGTTTACATGCGTATGTAATATGCATTTGGGTTTATTTACTTACAGAAATCTTATAATGTACTACCATATTTCTAATAGACTCATTAATATTAAGTTTAACGGGGTTCTGTTGTTCGAGGTGTAGAAGTACATAGACAAGGGATCATTCCATTAAACATGTAGGTCCCTTGTTTACAGCATTTCACGCCTCGGACAAGAGCACCCTAATGAGTCTCTTAGAAAGATGGTAGTACTATATAAACTTCATAAAGATATGTTTTTTTCCTGAAGATCTTTGGAAAGCTGGTGATCTAGGTTTGATTCGTTCTGTATTTTTCTCTTAAGTAGGTTATATTCTATCGTAGTGTAGTGCTTTTTGTGTGAAGTTTATGTGATATATCTATTATTATCATTATAGGTGTATTTTTAGATTGGGGACTATGATCCCTTACTAGGTAATGTCCACGGTAAGCAATCTGCGTTTACAAACATAAAAGTAAATACATAAATAGCGAGGATAGGGCTTTGTTCTAAAGTTTATGAAAATATTTTTAAAAGGTAACATTTTTAAACTTAGGAACCATTTTTTGTAGAGTGTCAGCCTACGTATTAAAAGTCAAACAAAAAATGTTGACTAGCCATCTCGTGCTTAAATTACTACATCCAATTTTGCAAAATTAAATTTTCCTGCCTGTTATTTTACCATTATTTATAATTACGTATTTTACAAAAAAATTTGACCTCGTAAGTAATTTTTACCAGACAGATTAAGGTAATGATCATTCCTAAATATATATATTTATTCAACATTAACATATTATTTAGCATGAACACCATAATCGAAGAGATTGTCGATATAGACAATAGATCTTAACTATTACAATTCAAGAAATCAGTATTTTTATTGTCCAGATTACCTATTTAGTTCTAATACAGCGCATGATTCCCATCGAATAATTTCTTGCCTTATGGTTTCGGACAACTTAATTCTAGACCCACAATTTGGGGTAACTGAGACACCAACAACAACGTGCGGTCACCGGTGACACATTCTTAAAAACTCTTCAAATTTACCTTGGAAAGAAAAAAATTTAGTGTTATGATGCAATACAAAAGAATTGATTCCAACGAATCTAACATTACATATAAAATTGTTAAAGACCGGCTTCTAGGTTTTCCGGCAACTGTTTTTGGGTGAAAAACCTGGTCAAATGTATCGGCCCCACCGTTAGTCGAATTGTAGAACATTGTAATTTCTGGCTTTTTTGTGTCCAAATTTATAACGTCTTGAAAATTATTAGAACTTGACACCACGCATGTTTTTTCTGATACGTGCGAAACGAAACTAATGTCTTTTGAAACAGCCAAATCTGACGAATGATGAGTTTATTTTCAAGCAACTTCTGTGCTAATTTGAATGAAGAAAACCAATTATCATCCATCGTAATGTTGCGATTTGTTATTACTATTATACATTTGATAACTTCATGACATATCGCGTTGGAGATGAACCACCCTGAAGGTTTCTATTTGGATCTTTTCTAGTACAGCAAATAGCAGAACATATGTAATAGGTCTTTGCGTTACAGATTAATAATTTTGAGACCTACCAGGTTTTTTGCATCTTGAGCTCTTCCTTTTGGACCAGGCCACTGACAACTATTACGACCAGAAAATCCGAGACGATTTTCTGTAGGTTTCTCGGTAGGTTTTACGTTCATAACGTCCTCATTGTTTTCTGTCTCCTTCTGTACTTCTTGTAATGTATGTAGGAATATTCACCAAGTATAGAGTCGATGACTAAACAGCCATCCTCGTCTTCAACGTTTTTCTTCATCTAAAGAATTTGGTGACGAATATCTTCAATTGATTCGTCTTTGTATAGCTCGTCCCAAAAGACTTTTTCTGTAAAAATGACCCTTTTATCATCAATTTTCCTATAATATTAATAGATGGGACAGACCAATCAACACTCGATCCGGTAAGGTACGGCTCAGCGATTAATCAATACTCCTCGCTGCAAGAGGACGGTTAGGTCTTAAATATACACTTTAAGAGCCCGGTTGGCCTCCAGTCAATACCTTTCGGCCATTGGAATCGCCAGATCAATACTCCAGCTGAACTCCCCTTGTGTTGCCCTTTTATATCGTTGTCGGTGATCCATCTCCACCGTATGTCGAATGGAAGTGGTAGATAGTAAGAGTTTGCCAAGCCATCGTTACAAAGATAAATGCATTATTTCATGAAAAATGAGACTTAGTTATTGTGTTACCTTTACCAATATTATCATTTACTTTAGATACAGCCCCTTGTCCAAAATTAAACTTATGAATAGCTGGTATCGTAAAATATAAATTAGAAAATAAATTTTGTAATGGACAGTAGATAGCGTATCGTGGTTATAACTGCAGATAAAAAACATGTCGCTCTCCCATATCATTTTTACTTCAATATCATCTAATAACACCAGTTGGCTCAAAATATCTTCGTTATGGATTTACTATAAGAAACTAATAGGAATGAGGTTTTCGTCTCTAGGAACGATTTCAAGCTTATTGTACACACGAGGATTTGGTCAAAGTTTGTGTTTCAAAAGTAACTACCGTTTTAAGGAATATTTTGATCTCTGGTTTTACGCAGGGTGGTCGTACTAAATTACTATTTTAATAGTCGATAATAAAATAATTCAAAACGTTTATTTTTCCAATAATTAAATAATTATACTAAAAAAAATTGTAAGTTCTATGGTTTATATGTTAAAAATTATTTCACATGTATCTTCTGAGAACACAACATTTTTGTTAACAGTTTTGCCTATTAGTGTTACGAAGAAAACACAAATTTAACAACTAAATAACTTTGATAAATACTATAAATAATTTTTTATACGAATTTGTTTAATATCACGCAAAATAACAATCTGTATGCTAGTTTTTTTGGCTTAACAAATATGTTTTTATTGACGTGGTATGGTCTCTATCATTAGAATATTTCTTCTTCTTCTTGGATCAGGCGATACACTATTTCTTTGGGACTTGGCCGTACAATCTTTGTACCAAATTCTGTCTATTAATTAAAGTTCACCAAGAAGTCTTCTACTTTGAATTAAAGCCATTAATTTTCTTACGGGAGGTGCAGGATTTCTTCTGGCTCAATACTTGGATTTCCTGTATGTGTTTGTATTATGTCACAAAGCAATTTGTGGTCAGAGAAGTCTTCATCAATTATTTTGCATTTGTGTACCGTAGTGTATTCAGTCGTTATTGTAGCGATATTTATTCATTTGGCGGTATCCAATTAATATTTCTATCATTGTCGTCAAAACATTTCTATCATTTCTATCATTGTAAAAAATCATTTGACTATACAAAGGATTAATGTTGCTAATAATTTTCGAGTTTATTCCTGTAGTGCTGTCAAGCTTCTGGGTCGTTTAATTTGTATGGAGAGCTTTCTTTTTTCTAGCTAGTTTGTTTCGTTGTGGCACTGATAGAGACAGTTTATTGTCTGGTATTAGTGCATTAAGGAGATCCATACAGTTTTTGGCCATTACTCTACCAGGTTGTCATTGCAATCAAATAGTAGGTCAAAAACTGGACACTTATACTTCAAAGTGTTGTCTCAAACTAAAGTAGGTACTCCGTGAATTTGATTGTGTGTCCAAGGACACCTAATCCAGTGTCCTACATAGGTTTTGGCCCATCATTATCATCATAGTCATTAACATCTTAGCAGATGTGTTGTGTCATTAACATCGTAGCGGAGGTATTGTGGTTCATCATTGAGCTTGAGCAGCTCGGATAGTTTGATTAATGATATTTCTCCATTGATGGCTGATATCTGTTACATGTACTACCTCAGAATAATGTTTCTTGAGTAGCTTTTTCGTAATGTCTGCCCGTCGCTGTTGAGATATGTCGCATTGGCGTTGACTCTGAGGCCTTCCTTGGACCATCAATCCTTCCATTTTTTTTATCGCTTCGATGGATATGACCAAAGAACTTCTAAAATTCTAAAGTAAACATTATTATAAAACCGTTGCTTGGATTTAAGTTAATATAGAACCGAGACATTCGTACGTCGAATAGAATTCGAAGCAGTCATCTTCATGTCCACATTTCAAAAGCGTGTATGCGTCGTCTATCTGATACTTTGACTGTCCATGTCTCGCATGCATAGTAAAATATGGAAACGATCAGGAGTCTCTTCTCGTTTGCCATAGTAATGTAAAGATCACGCCATACCCCGTTTAGTTCAGTCATTGCTGCTCTTGCTAGATGTATGTATGTTCAGATGTCGGGTTCACAACTGCATGTGTTGTTAACTAGAGCTCCAGGATATAACATAGAACAGACTACCTCGCACCTTTCAGTAGTTCGGGTTTTAGGAAAGTGTTTTTGACGATCAATAACCACTATTTTGGTTTTGTTGTAGCGTGTTGTAGTTAACCATAATCATAGATGTTTTAGTTAACCATAACCATACATGTTGTAGTTAACCATAACTTAGCACTCTTTACGTCGAGATTTTTTAATACGTTAGTAATTTCTTCTGCAGTAGAGGCTAGAAGTGTAGCGTCGTCTGCGAAACGCAAGTTAGATATGTTTGGCCTATCAGTGATCCATGTTTTCATTTCCGGTGGTATATGTAGGTATGGTAGGATATTTCGTATTATTTATTCAGTGAAGATGAGTACTGGTGTCATTATACCTTAGTTCACCTGAGACACCTGAATATTTTTTCCTTGCGATACTTTTCCGGGCTTCTCTCATGTTTGTATGTTAAATGAATAGCGTCCTTGAAGATTGTAATTCTTTAGTCAGTGCGTAAAATTAGGTTGGATAACTACTAAAGCTACGAACCTACTATAAGGCTTTATCTACATACATATAATCTCTTTTATATGGGCTTATTTGAGGTTGGACCTCACCTAAAATCTGGACATCCTAGTAGAACTGTTCAACGCTATCTATACTACGGGAATCATCCCTAGAGAAATGTTGACATCAGCATTTGTGTATTTGCCAAAGAAAGTGAATGCAAAATAATGCAGTGACTACCGAATCATAAGCTTAATGTCACATACCTTAAAAATTCTGCTGAAAATTATCCACGCCAGGATACACTGTAAACTGGAGCTGGATATTAGTGACACTCAATATGGGTTACGCAATGGTATGGGTACCAGAGAGGCATTATTCTCCTTCAACGTGCTGACAGAGATGTTTGGATGTTAATCGTCTTCTTTACATCTGTTTTATAGACTGCAATAAAGCGTTTGATAAAGTAAAACATGATCGACTCATAGAAATTTTGAAAACTAAAAACCCTAGATGAAAGAGATTTAAGACTAATAACACACCTCCATTACAATCAGTAAGCAAAGCAATAGTAAGAATTAAAAAAGAAACATCCTGAAGAAATGGAAATAAGGAGAGGAGTCAGGCAAGGCTGCATACAACACCTCTATTATTTAACGCTTATTCTGAAGAGGTAATGCGAGAAACTCTGGAAGATGAAACAGTCGGCATAAGAGTAAATGGAGTCTTAGTTAACAACATCAGATATGCAGATGATACAGTAATAATAGCCGATAGTTTTCAAGACCTGCAAATACTCTAGTAAAATAGTAAGGTGTGGTAGGGAGTACGGAGTACTCAATATCAAAAAGACGAAGTTTATGAAAATTAGTAAAAACAACCATAATAATAACCAAATCTTGATAGTAGAGGGCCAGCAGATCGAAAGAGTAAAAAAGTACACTTACCTAGCAACACTTATAACAGAAAATAATGACTACACTGCAGAAATCAAAGTCAGAATCGAAAAAGCACGTTCTAATTTTATGAAAATGAAAAAGGTCCTACGTAGCAAAGATTTAACATTAGCTCTTAAAGTACGCCTAACAAAATGTTATGTATACAGTGTATTATACTATGGAGTGGAATCATGGACGTTAAATGTAGAGACAATGAGACGACTTATCGCCTTTGAAATGTGGACCTATAGAAGAATTATGAGGGTTTCCTGGGTAGATTAGTTACGAACAACGAAGTACTGAGAAGAATAGGTAAAGAGAAGGAAGTTGAACTTACAATTAAAGAAAGAAAACTACAGTATCTCGGACATGTGATGCGGGGCGAGAAGTATGGCATGCTGCGACTCATAATGCAAGGAAAGATAGATGGCAGAAGAAGCATCGGAAGAAGACGAATTTCATGGCTGAAGAATCTAAGAGAATGGTTTGGATGCAGCACAAAACAACTATTTAGAGCTACTGCATCAAAAATTTAAACAGCTATGATGATTGCCAACCTCCGTAGCGGAGCTGGCACCTGAAGAATTTGAGGTTGCCCCTTTTAATTTCCTTTTCAAAAATGGTACTACTTATTCTTGTTTTTAAAATTATCTAAAAATAACAACGAAACTTTTTTATAGACGTCCAAAAACAATAAAATAAAACTTTTACTAATTTGTGAAACCATTTTTAACATATAAATAGGTAAAAATAAACGTTATCATTAAAACATATAAAATTATTATCTTTATAGTAAAGAGGTTATCATATTTTTGAACCACCCTGTAGGTAAAATGTTGAAATGCGAGTAGCGATTGTTCTGCGTTGATTTTCCGTCCAAACATGTCCAAATATGGCGCATGTGCAGCTCAAAAAGAGCTAAAAATGGGTATGATGGGTGCGGATCGCGGGTGATCAGGCCGAAAAACATACTGTGTATTAATATGTTTACCGGCCGCTTTCGGGGACTATTATAAAACATATCAGCTTAATTATTGATAAATTATAATACCTGTTAATATATGCAATCCGACCTTTATTAAATGTCGTCTTGTAACTGTGTTTTTTATCTTCAGAGTTAAGTGTAAATTATATGTTCTCGTCAAATTTATTGTGGAAAATACTTTGTGACCTTGATGTAAAACCTTAACAAAAAGTTCAGTTATATTTATTTAAAATATTTAAAATTAAAAGAAACAAAAATTTAGGAAAAAACAATAAAACAATATGGTTGCCTCACGTGGGTAGATTTTGATATTAAATATTGACACCAAATATAGATATTAAATGGTACTCTATTATGTATTAAACGGCTCAATGAAATTAATGTATCACTCGGTATATTAAAAAGATTTGGTTTGATTTATTGATATGTAATTATTTTCGCTTTAATAAACATTGTTAGGATTATTAATGAACGATATAAATAAGATTCCGTTAAATGTGAAAGTTATTGCAAAGAAACTAAAATGTTTATTATCCGGCTCGAGGGACCAAATATATGAATTCGAATATACAAAGTCCGAAGTTCTCTATCGACGATGTGAAATAATTCGAAGCCGTGGAGTAAATGATTTCGTAAATGACAACGTCATTTAATTTCGAGCTATACCATAAATATAATGAAATAGTCGAAGCCATGTAGTTACTGCAATAAAAATTAAACGCCTACAGTCGGGAGGACATCGGGTCAAAGCAAATGATAGCTATCCTGCAAAATGTACTCTATTTTCTAAACCCGGGTGTACTATATATCGAGGTAAATAAAGGTTGAAATAGACGAATAGTGTGCATATGGATGCCAGGAAAACTGGTCGGACAAACTGACACAAATCTGCAAAGAATAAGACTAAATAGAGAAATAAGCTGACGAATATTGGGGCTCAATTAATGTCTGCTATGTAGTAGACATTGCTGTACAGCTGTCACACAAGAACAAATGTGTGACATCTAGGTACTATCTGACAATAAAAACGAAGATTGTTTTATAGATAGAGATGTACATCAGATTAATCACGATATATTGAGACAATAACTGTAGATATTCTTGAAATTAGTTGAATAAACAAGTTTAAGTAATTTTATTTGCAGTTTATATAACACTAATATTAAAAGTGACATTCGCCATTTGAACCTAACCTCATCCCGTGAGTGATGACCCGTGAGTAATGAACTATTACTCACGGGTACAGTAATGGGTGCTATTGTCTATTCAAAAATAGTGAATAATGAGCATGTTATTAAACGGTCGTAGAAAAATTAATGTATTGTCGTTTAAACCCGATGCATTAAACAACCCGAAGTTTTGTTGGAAGAGTAGTTTTTCTGTAAGAGGGGATAAAGACCTCATACAGACATGTTTGTGTCAAACTCATCGTTTGCGGACATTCTTAAGCAAAATGTACCAGCTGCATTCAATACCTGTCACCTACAGAGTGCAAATTTAGAATAAAATAAATTGACTAATTAACACATTTCATAGTAAATTTACCAAAAGGTTTATGCTGTCTGATTTTTTTATTATTGTGTCAATTTCTTGAGCTAGTTTAATAATTAATCTACAAACTAATCAGAAATGATTAAATAATCTTCGTAATATCATACATAGGGCCGGTTGTTCGAACGCTATTCAAAACTGATCATTATCAAATATTTAATTACAATTATATTTGATTAAGCGTACTTCTGACATATGTCGCATTTTGAGGTTATGCTGACTGATTTATTTTATTATTTTGGTTTTAATTTAAAATAAAACATAATTAAACTCTTTCTGATGTTAATTTCTTGTTTTTACTTACAAATCAATAATAATAATAAGCAATTTTTAATAATTTAAGAGCTGCGGCTATATTTTAATTACTGTTTTACCTACAATCAATAACTGATTAGTGTGTTACATGTATTTTTCATGTCGCGATTTGATTTGAATAAATGATTGATTATAATCAACTTCTTGATTAGCGTTCGAACAACCGGCCCTTAATGTAACCAAATTACAACAATTTAGAAATAACATAATATGCTTTTTGAATCATTTAAGATATTCATAAGAATAATTTAGTACAGTTGTCTAAAAAATTACTTGTTGCTTCTCTAGTAACGAAAAAAGTTGAAATAGAGTCTCCACTATTACAAGAGAAATAAAAATAGACTTGTCTTAAGTTTTCAAAAGATTTTATTACGAATAAAATTCATGTAACTGATGCTACGGGTTCCTTTGTGAAAAACATAAATACCAACTCTAATATTAATAAAATTATTTAAAATAAACGATGGAATATGAATTTCAACAATTATACGAAACATAAACAAATGTGATCTATGGCAAATGATTTTTTTGAAACGCAAAGGAATACAAAGAAACAAAATATAGAGAAATAGAAGCTCTAGAAGAAGAAAGATTTAAAAATTACGTCACTTACAGTTTTTAATAGAAGCCCATCAATGTGATCTTGTAAGAATTGCTAAATTTTGGATAAAGTTAAATAATCAACGACTATGAATAAAGATGAGATTGTTGCATTCTAAAAAAGATAATTTTTTTTAAGTTTTAAATCAACCCAACTATCCAAGAGTGGATCCAGGACAGACTTTCAAGGGGAGGGGGCATGAACTTTTTTGGGGGAGGGGCGGGGGAAAATTTTTAAAAATTAGGGTTAAAATGGTGAGTTTTAAGGCACTTTTCACACATACTTTTAAGTGCCATAAAGACATGAAAAACGTATCGTTATTAAAGTATTCTTATTTGTCTAATAAAGAAAATCGCCAATTTTTGTTTAAATTCTCATTTAAAAATGGGGGGCATGGCCCCTGGACCCCTCTGTGGATCCGCCCATGCAACTATCTCAGTTGTTCTTGGATTTATGTTTTTTAATAATTTCTAGTGAATGAAAAATAATTGTGTTAAATCGTATTGTTAAGGTTATGCAGCCAAGGATAAATAATGTGATAAAATTATCAACGGTTTTATAACTAGCCACAATCGCCTTCTCTGCTTTAGGTAATAGGTTTATGGAAAAACACCACTTTCTAAACATATCATGATCTGTGCCCCTTTGTCAAGTGACGTCTTAAATTGTAGCAATTAATAAATATAAATGAAAAAGATTTGATAATATTTAAGATATGATTATGAATTTACAATTTAATATTAAATAAGAAAAACCAATCTTTTCAAGCAGTCATTTGTTCAATATGTTTAAGGAAATGCGTTACTTATTTACATTGTATTCCAACTTTTCAAGTCAATATGTCGTTAACAGTAGTTTTAAGTACACAACGCTGTATTGGATCAGATCGTAGTTCAAGCATTATACTTATTTTTTTAAACAAAAACTCGAAACTACTTACTCATATAGGAATATGGGATAGAAGACCAACTACCATAGTTAATCAGGATAACCAGATAGTGCTAGGTGAAAAAGAGAAAATTCATATATGGGAAAACTATATCCAGGAGCTCTTTCATAACGAAAGACCCATGAGTGAAGACGACCAGCTGACTGGCGCTTCAATCACTAAAGAGGAAATAGAAAAGGCAATATTATATTCAAAAAACAATAACGCACCTGGACCAGATGAAATCCCTTCAGAAATACTCAAACTACTGGATGAAAGTGGACAAAACTGGTTGCTATCCTCAACAGTGGTTGCTCTCTACATTTATTCTCCTATCCAAAAAAGTCCATGCAAAAAGATGTGAGGATCACAGACTCATTAGCCTGATGAGTCACATTTTAAAAATATTCTTGAAAATACTACATCAAAGATTATACAAAAAATGTGAATGGGACATCAGTGATTCTCAGTTTGGGTTTAGGCAAGGTTTAGGAACAAGAGAAGCCATAGTAGCAACACAGGTGTTGGTCCAAAATTGTTACGATCAGAGGAAGGACGTATTCCGGTGCTTTGTAGATTACGAGAAAGCGTTTGATCGTGTCTAACATCACAAGTTAATGCAGATCCTCAAGAAGCTTGATACAGACCAAAAGACATAAGATGCATTGAAAACTTGTACTGGTATCAGGCAGCACAATTAAAAATAGGGAATTCTATATCCAAACCCATACATATAAGAAGGGATGTTCGGCAAGGATGTGTCTTTTCCCCTCTTTTAATGAACATTTATTCGGAAGCCATATTTCAAGAGTCTTTGGAAGATGTAGAGATGGGAATCAAAGTGAATGGAGTATTGATCAACAACATACGATATGCTGATGATGCTGTCTTAGTTTGTGACAACGTAGCAGATCTTCAACAACTTGTCACTATAATCGGAGAATACAGTAAGCGAATAGGATTAGAGATTAATACCAAAAAGACCAAATTAATGATCATCTCCAGAAACTTGGATGTATTTGAAAACTCCACCATAACACCACCATACTAAGTCCATTGAAAGAGTGAGCAAATTTAAATACCTGGGAACGTGGCTTTTTGAAGACTGGGCATCGAACAGGGAAGTAAAATGTCGCATTGAGCAAGCTCGACAAGCTTTCGTAAAATTCAGGAAGGTACTGACCTGCTCAGAGTTCGACCTTACACTGAGACTAAGGTTTACTAAATGCTACGTGTGGTCGGTGCTGCTATATGGCATAGAGGGCTGGACACTTAAAACGAGGGATATAAACAGATTAGAAGCTTTCGAAATGTGGCTTTATCGCCATATCCTAAAGATACCATGGACAGCAAAAGTCACAAATGTAGATGTCCTTAAAAGAATCAACCAAGAACGCCAGCTTTTCGAAAACATCTCAAGAAAAGAAAAACGGCGTATTTGAGTCACATCGTGAGAAACGAAAAATACCAGTTCCTTCAGCTTATAATCCAGGGTAAAATTGAAGGCAAGACAGGAATAGGACGCAAGAAAATATCCTAGCTCCGAAACATAAGGCAATGGACAGGGATTAACGACATACAATCTCTGATACGCATTGCAAGAAACAGAGAGTTAATGGAAAATGTGATCGCTAACATCCATTAGTGGATTTGCATTTGAAGAAGAAGAGAAGAAGACAAAGAATAATTTGCAATTGTAGTAACCAACCTCTATTGAGGAGAGAATACTTTAAGAAGAAATGTTCACAGAAATATTCATTAATTTTAAATTGATATTACCACAAATAGACAAAAAACAAAAAACAGGTCCAAACTACTAATAGAAAAACCTTACAGTGAAGATGTAAATTCTTTAGCATATCTCATCTGCACAAGATACTTATGGTACTTGAGACATCTTTTGTACTTTACTAGACTATTGGATACTAGATAATTCCACGAATAAACAAAAAACTGGTCCAAACTCCTAATAGAAAAACCTTACAGAGAAGATGAAAATTCTTTAGCATATCTCATCTGCACAAGATATTTATGGTACTTGAGACATATTTTGTACTTTACTAGACTATTCTGCCTTTATTCACAAACACAAATAATACAGTTCTGAAGTTCTAGTTAGATATACCTACTAAATCAGAGTAAAATAAAAGTTCAATAACAAACTAAACATACTTCAAACGAAATTCGTTTTAAAATTTTGATTAGCTAGTTTTATAAATTAAACAAACTATGATAGTCTCATAATAATTATTTAAACATTTACAATTCATTTAGCTATAAATATTGTCAATTACATACATTTTTACTGGTAGATTTTACCCAATTCAAATCTGATCCCATACAGAATGTGGTAATAGCATTTCCAAAAGAATGTTTATGTGGTGAATAAGAAAAACATTCAATAGTTAATATGATTTTGAACACAAAAATTTAATTTTACATTCATTATCTTTACTAATAACTAGCAAATAGAAAATACAAAATGCTAGGGACATGTAACAATGACATTGATTTCCAGTCAATGTTTAAATTTATTCATCACATAACTAAATAAAATAGAATAAACTAATGTTGAGTATTGCATAACGAGCTATTATATTTTGAAAATAGATAGTTTGCGCATAAGTGTATTAGTTATAAACATAAATAACTTGTCCAACGTGTCTTAAATTAGAAATAAAAGTTCTAAAATACGGTAAGTTTTAGAACCTTAATAAGGTTATAGTACTTACAGAGCAATATTCAACATTACTTTTGAGCGTTTGACAACTAAGACATTACAATAAAAGTTGTAGAGCTTATTTTATCAGACTTACGGTCGACTTTTATTGTTTTTTCTACTGAATCAACTGTGTCAACCACCTTCTGGCTTAACTGGTTTCGGTGGTAACATCAGTACTAGAAAGCTGCTAATAGTTTATCAAATATAGCAGCAGTGAACCGCCAGTGTTTGAATGAAAACAAAAAAGTTCTATTATTATCTTTTATTGAGAGAAACCAAGTAGACTAAAGAAAACGACGATTTTTTCTTTCATTTGTGATTTATACATATATGGTGTATGTAACACTTGAATGTATTGTTACCTTATTAAATAAAAAAGCCGAATTTTTTAACCAAAAATATATATATTTCTATTCGCCGAATAAATATATTTCAGTATTTATATTTTTCATTAAGTACACGATGTGTTTTTCGTTGTGATAATAAGTATACTTGGTTTATTTGACTAGAGTATAATAAAATGTATTAATAGACTTAGTAATAGTCCAGATGCTGGCTTATCGATGAACCTGGGGACTGTCAGAAAAGGATCCCCTGACCTTAGCCTTAGTAGTCCTGTATTGACCAGGGAATGCATATCTTTATATTAAAATAATGAAGTCTGTAGGAGTAAATAAACTTAGTTCTATGTAAAATGTGTGGAAATTGTTGGTCTAGAGTTTTAAGTACAATTGAACAATATATTGGGTACCGCAAGACCTTTTCCCGGGTCTGTTATATTGTTGATACTAGTCAGATTAATCGTATTAAATACCCACCCCACCATCTTGCCCCTCTCTTATTCTGAAAGAAGCATTCCATACAAAGATTGTATTTTACCTGACAACGTACTTAGATTTAAAAAAAAAACATTGTATAGGGTCCAAAAGATGGGAAAATAAATATGTATTACATGTTTTTGTGTTTATTTTATATATCCCTCATTACACTATCAGAAGGACACATTACACTATCCTATATACCAGGAGAAAAGAAAACTCAGAAGGATCTGGCAGTGCTCTGGAGCTCCATCTGATAAAACTAAACTAAATAATGCTACTCAACAGCCTAAAAGAGAAATCAGAAAAAATAAAAACGAACCTACTAAAGTCATAATAAAGCTGCACTAGAAATAAACAAACCAAGATACGTTGAATGTTACGAGGAGCACTCCCGAATCATGATTTAGAATGTATAAACTTTTTAAACCATGATTTGGGATTTTCAATGTATATACATTGTAAATCATGATTTGGGACTGCTGCTTGTAACACCCTATATTTTATTTTAAATTCGAAATCCTGTTAACTTCTCCATCCCAAAAATATAAAGGTTTGTTATGCTATATAGGGTATTTACAAAGTTATAACCAATTTTATATGAAAATCGTATTAAGTTCAACTCCCTGTATAAATAAAAATAAGCAAAACAACAATGGTTTATTAATGCCATATTTTTTAACGTATTGTCAAAATTTTCAAGAATGGTCGATATTGCTAATTTTCTTTATATCAAATACAGGGTGAGTCAAAACGCAAGTACATTATTTTCTCAGTAATTTTAAATGGAACACCCTGTATTTTCTATCACTACTGAAAAGTACCTACTTTAATTTTTAAATAACATTCCCTATGTCTAAATTTATTAGTTTTTGAGATATTTTCATTTTTCAATGGACCAGTAGCGTGGCTACCCAAATCACCAGAATTTAATAAACTGGACTGATTTTTTTTGGGGTTACGTTAATAATGAAGTTTATAAAATACCTCCAACAAGGGATGAGATGAAAAATAGAATACAAAGTGTATTTCGATGTGTTAATTTACAAATGCTCCGTAGAGTAAGTAGCTCATTCAATGATCGTTTCTAGGCGTACATAAATGTGTTAGGAGATAATTTTGAACACCTTATGTAATTAAATATTAAAAATATTTTATTAAAAGTAGCTTCTAATTTTTTCAAACATGTTTTTTTGCAAAATGTATTACTGATAAATTATGTTTCGTTCTTTATTTGTTACATTGTTACATTTACATACAAAAGTAGTGTTTAATTGTCTTCACAAAATATTGTATTTTGTGTTTGTGTGTTTTTTTGTAAAATTTATTACTAATTTTCTTCGTTTATTTGTTGCATTTACATAAAAAGATAGTTTTTAATTGTTTCAAAAATGTTGCATGTAGTGGTTGTGTTTTTGTTTGTAAAATGTATTACTAAAAAATTATTTTAATTTCTTTATTTGCTACAGTGTTACATTGATTACCGGATTGATAATCGGTAATCTTCAATTGTCAATTCAGTCATGGCTTACTTAAAATTTAGATAAATTTAAACACCTAAAATAATTTGCTCTGAAAAATGAAAATATCTCGAAAACTAATAAATCTGGGCATAGGGAATGATATATAAAAATTAAAGTACGTTAATGGTACTTTTCAATAATGATATAAAATACAGGGTGTTCCATTTAACATTACTGAGAAAATAATGTACTTGCGTTTTGACTCACCCTGTATTTGATATAAAATTAGCAATATCAATAATTCTTAAAAATTTTGACAATAAATAAAAAAATATGGCATTAATAAACCATTGCTGTTGTGCTTATTTTTATTTATACAGGGAGTTGAACTTGTTACGATTTTAATACAAAATAGGTTATAACTTTGTAAATACCCTGTATAACATTACAAACCTTTATATTTTTGTGATGGAGAAGTTAACAGGATTTCGAATATAAAATAAAATATAGGGTGTTCCATTTAAAAAAACATAAATTAGGTCTGCCACTGTGTTATCGAACACCCTGTAACATTCTAACTAATTTTGTAATGTGAAGCTCAAAGGTGGCTAAAATTTTTGTTATCAACTTTTATTGCTATCTATTACTATAGCGGAGCTATTGAGCTTTACCCTACTAATCAATCACCCTGTATGTGGTAGTAGTACTGACAGTGTAGTAACTGTCAGTAAGAGAACTGTCAAATAGCACAACTGATTATTTCCTCTAGAGAGCCACTAAGAAATTAAAACGACAGATATTGCAAAATCCTCCACTAAAAAATACTGACGGAAGCTGGGCAAAAATCAATTTAGAGAAGGCTAATAAACTATCTACTTTGAAAAGGCTTTCGACCGAGTTATAGGGAACAATCTGAAAAAATTTAAGACAGTATGGATTACCGACAAAAATTACTAACCTGATCAAACTGTTTTATGATGGGCATAAAGCTAGACTAGAACACGAGGGAGTGATCTCAGAAGAAATGGCTATTGAAAGCGGTGTTAAACAAGGTTGTATCTTATCTCCTACTTTGTTCCTTGTCTTGGTAGACTCGGAAAATGCGGGTTTTCCCAACAAAATCTCTAATTTTCAAATAAAGTTTTAGGTAAGTAATTATTAATCACTAATTAAATAACTTAGTGACATCAAAGCTTTCTTGGTATAGATTGTAATTATTCCAGAAGCCGGTGAAAAGTAAACGAATATTTTAGCAACAATTCAATTGTTAATTAACAATTTACGATCGTAATAATAACCAAAATAATCATGATACATTGATCAAACTTATAAAGATTATAAAGATGAGATGCTTATTTAATATTTTATCGACAAAATATAAATTTTTCGTTTTTTTGCATAATCTTTAAATTTTGAAAAAAAATAGTTATAATACGCTGGTCTAATTAGTAAAGTACAAAGAAAGGTTATTTACCAGCAATTTTATTGCTGGAATGGAATATTATGATCCTATATATTAATAATATAGGTATAGTATTTTTACTACAAAATCAAGATTACGTAGGTCAAAATTTCTGACGTAAAAGCACTGTCAAAACATTAGAATGTGACTTTTCATCATGGCCACGTTAATGGCATTACTTGTCAGATATTTTTCTTTGTTTTTGTTTACTATAAAAATAATATCTATAATTCTTTATTCTAATTAATGATGTCAATAGGATTTCATAAATTGCCGAAATATATTAATCATATGCCAAAATATTTGTTAATGTTAACGAAAATAATGATATTCCATAACATCAACTCTAGAATTGAAATTTGTGTAGCACAGGTAAAATACGACACCAACACACGGAACTGCCCGATCTTGTATAAGCGTCCACATGGTATTTTAATTGCGATTACATTGAGAATTTTAGAATTATATTAATTAAATAACCAAAAACATTTATTATTATCAATAATATAAATTTTCTAAAAGACTTAAGTTCAATATTCCAAAAAATAATAATTTTAGTTAAATATTTTAGACATTCGTACGGTACTCATACATTCAAAGGCAAATGACAGTTCAGTGTTGATGGTTGCGGTCAATTATTATGCTGTGAGCTGTGAAATAATCTATTTTAATGATGATACCTACACTATGATAATATTGTTGCTAATTAATATATTTCGGCAAGTGATGAAAACCAATTGACATCATTAATTAGAATAAATAATTATAGATATTATTTTTATAGTAAACAAAAACAAAGAAAATTATCTCTGACAAGTAGTGACATAAACGTGGCCATGATAAAAGGTCACATTCTAATGTTTTGACAATGCTCATACGTCAAAAATTTTGACCTACGTAATCTTGCTTTTGTAGTAAAAATACTAATGCAAAGTAAGCAGATAGTGTGCTACTTTTTTATTAACAAAATGGCGCGCCCAAATCGTGTTTTTTTCAATTATTGGTCTATAACTCCGAAGATTTTAACTTTACACCAAAAACACTCAAATAAAAATTCACCCCAATTTAATTCTACATAGAGGCATGTTTTTCCCGATTTGCTACGACGAAAATTTTCCTCGGAAAATGTGGGTTTTCCCAACAAAATCTCGAATTTTCAAATAAATTTTTTGGACAAGTAATTATTTGTCAATAATTAAATAACTTGGTGAAATAAAAGCTTTCTTGGTATAGAACTGCAGAAGCCGGTGAAAATTAAACGAATATTTTAGCAACAATTCGATTGTTAATTAACAATTTACAGTCGCAATAACAACCAAAATAATCATGAGACTTTGATCAAACTTAGAAAGATTATAAAGATGTGATGCCTATTTAATATTTTGTCGACAAAATATAAATTTTTTATTGTGTTGCATAATCTTTAAATGTTTAAAAAAATAGTTATAAACAAATTAACATTTCTCATAAATTGTTTATTATATTATAATTTTAAAAAATACTTAAAATACGTATTTCAAAGGTCTTGAAAATGAATGCTTTAAAAAAATTTTCCAACCATTTGCAAAAAAGTTATGAAACAGCAAAGTAAACATACGATTACTCCGTTGTTTATATTTTGTTTTAATTGTTTCAAGCTTAAAAGTGAGTTTATGGTAGAAACTAATTACTCTCAAAAAATATCAAACATTAGTTCAATGGTTATATTTTAATCAAAGATTAAAAATGTTTTATTTTGTAATTTTTAGCGCGAAAGTAGGCTTGCTACAGAGGCGGAGCTAAAATGTTCACTCAAAGCGACTGACACGCTTTAAACTCGCGCGAGTTTAGCTACGGTACTGTATTAGTCTACTTTCGCGTGTGTAAATTACAAAAAAAAAAATATTTATAATCTTTAATGAAAATATAACCATTAAACTAATAATCGATACTTTTTGTAAGTAATTAGATTGTACTTTAAACTCACTTTTATGCTTTGAAAGAATTAAAAAAATATAAACAACGTAGTAATCGTATGTTTACTTTGCTGTTACATAACTTTTTTGCAAATGGTTGCAAAAAAAGTTTTAAAGCATTCATTTTCAAGATCTTTGAAATACGCATTTTACCTATTTTTTAAAATTAGAATATAATAAAAACTTTCTGAGAAACGTTAATTGGTTTATAACTATTGTTTTTAAACATTTAAAGATTACTCAAAAAAATTAAAAATTTATATTTTGTCGACAAAATGTTAAATAGGCATCTCATCTTTATAAGATTTCAAAGTTTGATCAGTGTATCATAATTATTTTGGATATTATTGCGACCGTAAATTATTAATGAACAATTGAATTGTTGCTAAAATATTCGTTTAATTTTCACTGGCTTCTGGAACTATAATCTAAACCAAGAAAGAATTTATGTCACCGAGTTATTTAATTGTTGGTAGATAAACTACTTATCTAAAACTTTATTTTAAATTTAACGATTTTGTTGGGAAAATCCGCATTTTCCGAGGAAAATTTTTGTAGGAGCAGATCGGGAAAAACATGTCTTTATGCAGAATTTAATTTCGGTAAATTTTTATAAGGGTTTTTTTTTTGTGTAAAGTTAAAATGTTCGAAGTTATGGAGCAAAAATTGAGAAAAACACGATTTGGGGGCGCCATTTTGTTAATAAAAAGTAGCACACTATCTGCGGACTTTGCATACCTATATTATTAATCTATATACTCATAAGCTTCGATTCCAGCAATAAAATTGCTGGTAAATAACTTTTCCCAAAAATGGCCTATTCTCCGATAATCATCCCAGACTATGAGGAAAGTAACAGATGACCGGACAGGCATTAGATGGAACCTCTTTAATCAGCTTGAAGATCTTGAATTTGATGATGACGTCTGCCTATTAACGGAACACAGAACTCACATGCAAACAAAAGTCGATAAGCTAACACAGTACTCTGACATGATTGGTCTCCGGATAAATGCAGAGAAAAATCTTAAAAAATAATAACCCGCAAATTAATATAATATAAATAAAAGACAAAGAAATTGAAGAAGTAGAGAAAGTCACTTATTTGAGATCAATCATGGAAAGAAAAGGAGGATGCATGAAAGACATACAAGCAAGAATAACGAATGCACAATTCGCCTTCAATGCGTTAAATGAAATCTGGCAAACAAGTGAAATATCAGAGTCGACAAAAATCAATGTATTCAACACTTGTGTAAAAAGCATATTACTCTACGGAGCAGAAACTTGAAAGCACAACAAACAGGCTACAGACTTTTGTACATGTCAGTGTCAGACAGACTTCAATGGAAAAACGTCACACAGGAAGAAGGTGAAATAAAACTAGTCACTCCAAAAGACAATCCTACAACAAAATGAATGCATGAATAATGTAAATGCCCTAAACGAAAATATCGTAGAAGCTATTCGAGAGGCTCAAGTAAAATGCTGCCCTAAAAGACGCCAAGACGAAAAAATAACCTTTGAAACAAAGCAGCTAATGGAAACTAGAAGAAAAATAAAAGGAAACGAAAACATTGACGAAGAAAAACTGCGAAAAATAAATAAAGAAGTATCAAAAGCTATAAGGAAAGTTTTGAGGAAATTTAAGAATGAAAAAGTCCACCGAACTATAGAAGAGAATAAAAGTCTGAAAGTTCTGAGAAGACGGCTAAACAATGGAAAATGCGAAATACACAAACTAAAGAACAAAGAAGGAGTCCCTACATCTAATAGAGAAGAGCTACTACACATAGTTGAAGACTTCTATCAAGAACTATACACAAGTCAAAGAGAAGACCAAACGAACTTGGAGGCCGCCGCATCACGCAAAATTATCAACCAGGGTTCAGAGCTCATGCCAGACATCACACTAGAGATCATGCCAGAGATCACACTAGAGATCATGCCAGAGCTCATCCCAAAGATCACTTAAGCGAAATCCAGGACGCAATGAAAAAGATGAAAAACAACAAAGCGCCAGGGGAAGATGGAGTCGTAATAGAAGCTATAAAGATGGGCGGACGTGCCCTTCTCAACCAAATAAAAATGTTAATTAACCTTTGTGTAACAGATTGTTGCATACCGGAAACATGGAACAATGCAGTAACAATTTTACTACACAAGAAAGGAGACAAGGCACACCTAGAAAACTATAGACCAATCAGCTTATTAAACCACATCTATCAAATGTTTACCCGAATAATTACGTCAAGACTAGAAAAAAAGTTGTATTTCTACCAGCACCGAGAACAAGCTGGCTTCCGCTCAAAATTCGGAACAAACGATCACCTACAAACAGTAAAAACCTTAATAGAAAAATCGATAGAATATAACAGATCACTGGTACTTATCTTCGTAAACTTTCACAAGGCCTTCGACACTGTGGAATTAGACAGCATTATAACTGCTCTGAACAATAGTAGAATAGACTACCGGTTTACAAAATTAGTACAAACATTATACCAAAACGCCACAATGCGTGTACAACTACATGATACCACCGGAGAAATTCATAACAATCGAGGTGTGAGACAGGGCGACACTCTCTCACCTAAGTTATCGGTCTACGATCACCTAAGTTAACGGTCCTCGAATACGCCTTTAAAATGCTAAAGTGGGAAAATAAAGGAACAAAAATAGATGCAGAAATGCTCAACCATCTGCGTTTTGCCGACGATATAGTACTTATTACCGAAGATCTGGGTGAAACACAACAAATGCTACAAGAATTAGAAAACGTATCTTCAACAATAGGTCTAAAAATTAACATCAGTAAGACCAAATTTATGACAAATTTAATTCCCAGCGAACACCTAACCATCCAAATCAAGTGGTAGAATTGACAGAAAAGTACATATCTCCGTCATGAAATCAGAATAGGCAAAGACAACCAGACCTGCGAATTTCAACGACGAATATCACTTGCTTGGGCGGCGTATGGTTAAGTAAGAGACATCCTTAAGAGCAACATCCCAATAGCCATGAAACGGAAGACATTTGACCAATGCGTTCTTCCTATTCTGACCGACGGAGCAGAAACTCTCACGCTCACAAAAACAACAGCACTAAAAATGCGAGTGGCACAAAGGCGCATGGAAAGATCGATTCTCGGCGTGACAAAAAAAGACAAAATAAGGAACCAAGACCTGACATCACTGATGTCATCGAACGTATAGCCAAGCTGAAATGGAATTTGGCAGGTCACATAGCGAGACTGAAAGACTCAAGATGGACCAGAAAATTAATTGACGGGCGCCAAAGAGAAGACAAACGCAGCGGAGGACGACCACCAACACGCTGGATGGACGACATTAAACGAATATCCCAGAAATGGCAACAAGACGCACAGAACCGTATAGAGTGGTGAAAAATGGGAGAGACCTATGTCCAGCAGTGGACAGAAGAAGCTGCATGATGATGATGACTCCAAAAGAAGTGACCGACAAAATTAAAGCAAACATCAATCCAAGGCAAGCCCCTGAATTTGACCGAAACTCAGGGTTTTACTGAAATCACTAAAAATCTTAGAGTATTAATACTGACCGGCCCTGGCAAGTTATGGTAAAGTTGTAGTGATATTGTACTCCTAGTTTTTACTAAAAACAAGTGGTATTATTAAATAGTTTTTTAAAACTAAAGTGTTTATCTACTAGATACTACTACGTAAGTCATCTATACGTAATTATTAGTTTATTATTGTGAAAAGAAAACGTGAAATAAGAAAAATACACCAACGTACAATCATTTTGTGAGGTTAGCTAGCATGCGGTTGGTTTGTCACTTACCAGAGTCGGACTTAAGCTTTCGCCACCGCAGCTTAAAATGTCTTCACACAATGTAAACACACCTTCCGATCTAACCAGTCCAGTAAATCAACGTTCAAATATCACAAACAGTTATGCTTCAGCCGCTTCACAGTCTTTTCCGAGTAAGACCCAAGCAATTGTATTTAGTTGTATCGATAATGCTAAACTGCAGGATTATTTAATTCCTTTGGGCACAATCATCAACCCAAAAAATATTATATTTTCATCTAGATTATCTCATAATAGAATCTGCATGTATTTAGCAAACAAAACCGTAGTAGATAATTTCATTGACACAACATGGCTCTATAAAAGTACTCGGCGAAGTTGTAACAGCACGGAGACTTGTCTCTCCAGCAGAAAGACTAGTCTTGTCTGGTGTATGCCCGTCAATTCCTCATCAAGTATTAGTTGAAGAATTACAGAATATCGGTTTAAAGCTTATTTCCCCAATAACATTTCTGAAAATTAGCTCCACTCTTCCCGAATATAGTCACATACTGAGTTTTCGGAGGCAAGTTTATGTAAGCCCTATAACATCAGCAATTCCAGATTCTATTCTAATAAATTTTGACCAAACACCTCACCGCATATTTTTGTCACAAGGTACACTCACCTGCTTTATTTGCAAAAATACAGGACACATATCATCCCAATGCAATAACAGTTCAGTAACGGAATCAACTCATATTGAGTCAAACAATGAAGTACCAAATCCAACAGATCCAACAAGTATATTACACAAGGTACCAAACACTCAGCAGTCATCAAGTTATCCATTATCAAATCCGAGCATATCACCTACACCTACAAATCTTCACGACCAAGAAATTACTAATACTCCTACTCATAGCAACACTTTCAATCAACCTCATTCAGCGGCAATACCGTTTTCACAAACTTCGGAGGCAAGACCCTCCAATCTATCAGCACCTTTTCCATTAGATACAACTGCAGAAAACTCTAATAAAACTGATACATCACCACAATTTTCTGAAACAACCATTTCAACCAATCTTACAAATAAAACCTCAAGCTCGACTTCTGCCACTACCAATGAGTTTGCTCCAGTACCTCCAAATGTAATAAAGCCACAGCATCTAAGTGAAAACTCTAATAGCACTTGCGAAAACGCAAGTTCTTCCATAAAACGCAGTATTGGTGAGATCGATACGCCTCCTTCAGACTCAGCAATTTCATCACAAAATCTGTTTGCAAAACCCAAATCATCTAAACCAAAAAAACCGCGCTCATCTAAAGTCCCATCTACACGGGTAACTCTTGAAAATTTTATTGATAATCATACCCCACCATTCGTTTTAAATTACCACCAATTGTCTTTACTTATTGATAATGTCCAAGGCTCCCCCGACACTATTAGCGTCGTTAAAACATTTACAACTGATATGGATGGTTTACTCTATCTTTTACAAAGCAGCTATCAATATGCAAATGATAGATCTACAAAAACCAAGTTTACAAAACTTCAAAAGAAACTACACAACTATTTAGGGAATGAGATTTCTGACTTAGACAGTGACTCTTCTGTAGACAATTGTTCAGTATAATCTAACTCCGAATCTGTTAACAACATTCAACGCGATACTTCAATGGAACATTGATAGATTTTTCCATCGTCTCCCTATGCTACAGCTTCTTTTATCTGAATATTCTCCAGATATTATTTGTCTACAGGAGACAAACTTAAAGACCAATCAGTTGTACAATTCAAAACATTTCACTTGTTTACCCCCAGCATGTAACACATATTCAGCTGAACTCTACGCCATATACCGCGCTGTGAAACTTCTTAACGAGTTTACACTCACAAAAGCCCTGATCATAACAGATTCCCTTAGCTCTCTAAACTCATTAATACATATTTTTTCGAAACATCCTTTTGAAAAGTTGCTACAATACCAGCTTTCCCAAGCTCATGAACATGGAAGAAGCGTCCAATTTTTATGGGTTCCCTCACACGTCGGAATAATAGGAAATGAAGAAGGTGACAGGACCTCACGAGAGGCAATTTTAAGTGATTTTTCAGAGCCGATAGACAAGTGTGTTTCCAGTGACTTAAAATCTTATTTTAAAAATAAAGTGTTGTTTTTGTGGCGAAATGAGTGGTTTCAAACTAATTCCAAGCTAAATAAAATTAAAAATAATGTGTCTCAGTGGCTCCCGTCGTCATGAAATAGACGGGAACAAATTGTGGTTACGCGTTTGTTTACGTCTAGGTCATATAAGATTAACGCACTCTTACCTATTCACAAAGAAAAATCCACCTATATGTGATCAGTGTAACGTCCGATTAACAGTCGAACACTTTTTAACAATATGTAGTAAATATGACCAAGAAAGACAGCGCTACAAGATCCCAAACGCTCTACCACAGGCTCTAGGTCAAAACTGTTCCTGTGACAATAATATAGTTAATTATCTCAGATCCAGAAACATTTTGTACAATCTGTAATTGTTTAATTTTGTTATTTATATTTTGTTCCGTCGCTAATAACCTTTTGGTGGATGCGACATATTTTTCTAATAAAAAAAAAAAAAAAAAAAACTAAAAATCTTAAAACAACTTCATAGAACAGCCATAGTAAACTGACATATTTATCTTAAATGCCTCGTTCAGATTAGATATATTCTCAATATATGGAAAGTTGTTGAGGTCATAATGATCTTTAAACCTGGAAAAAGTATCATCGTACAGGCCGATTTCAATACTACCTGTAATTTCAAAGCTGTATGAGAAGCTATTGCTGAAAAGACTGAAACCTCTCATAGACGCTAACGCTCTAAGCCATCACACCAGTTTGGGTTTCGAGAAAGTCATTCAATTATCGACCAAGTCGAATAACGGATATAAGAGAGAGGTCGTTGGAAGAAAAGAAAGTTTGCTCCGCTAACTTCCTCGACGTGGTGCATGCTTTTGATAAAGGCTTAAATACAAATTAATCAAGATTTTGCCAAGACAATACACATAATTATTGGATTCGTATCGGAGGGAGTTTTTAGGGTTAAGCAAGAAGTAGCCTACTCGGAACTAAAAGAAATCAATGCAGGTGTATCTAGTGATGTTAGAAGAGAATATTCTAGGCCAGAATATTCTCTCGAGAATATTCTCGGCAAAAATTTTCTATATTTTTAAAAACCGAAACAAAAATAAAAACTAGATACGGGTCAAATTATTATAATTTAAAAAATATGTAGGTATATTGTTTTTGCTAATCCCATGAACCACTAGCAAGGGTGTTTACAGTGTCAATATTTATTGTTTTGGTGCAATATTAACGTGCAAATATTTAGAATGGTGTTCATTTAAGCAGAGAAGAACAAGTTGAGGAAACTGATTTTGTAGATAATTTAGCAACTTTAAAATATGGTGATGAGTCGGCTGAAATAATGGCAGATTTGTCACTTTCTCGGTCTAAGGAGGGATTTTTTTGGAAAACTATACGTTGTAAAATCAATTGAAAAACTAGACTTAATCATATAATGAAAAGGTACATGTTTCGGAAAAAAATTAACTAAAATAGTAGTTGATATATTAAGCATGCATCCAGTTCAGCGAAAGAAGTTTCAGTACTTATGATTTTTTTATCCACTCCTCTAAAAGAGACCGCTGAACGGGCTCGTAAGGTAACTTTTATTGCTCACAATTTAAAATTGTTAGACGTAGACCAATCCATGACTGAGCTGGCCACTCGTGAAAAACAAAATCCCACAACTCATCAGTACATTGAAATGCAGATTGTAGATGACTAGGATGAGCTAATGATAGAAATATATTCTGAATCTGAGGTCTCATCTTTTATCATACCACATCGATTATTTGCTGTTAAGAAGAAAATTTCATTTTTTTATCAAAGAAATTTTGTGTTTTCTGTTGTTTTTGTATTTTTTATATGCAAAGCACACTGTTGTTTCGTCTCATAATTTTGTATATAAGATCATGATCATGATCAATATTCTTAAGTGCGTCATGGGGTTCATTCTCAGAAAATTCTCCATATCGAGAATATTCTCCGATTTTTCATTCTCGAGAATCTTCCAACACTAGGTGTACCACAATGTAGTGTAATAGGACCGGTTCTATACCTATTATAACACTAATGATATCCGTGAATTAGATCATAACACAATAGCTACCTTTGCTGATCATACTGCCGTCTTGGACGTACGTGAAGACCATGAGGAAGCAGCAAGAAAACTACAACCTCTGTTAACACACTTAACAACTGAACTAAATGCTGGAGAATTAAATTAAATGAAATGAAGTAAGTGCACATTAATTTTACAAACAAGAAAAAAACAATACATTCCTGTTAACGTAAATAATACTCAGATACCATATGCCGATACCGCAAAATATTTGTGTATTATATTAGATGCTAGGCTACGCTGGAGGGTTTATGTTAAAAAGAAAAGAGAACAGCTTAACATGAAGTATAAAAACATGTATTAGCTATTAGGAATACCCACTCTATCAATTTACAACAAACTACTTTTGTATAAACAGATTCTAAAACTTATAATATGGACATATGGCATTCAGATGTGGGGCTGTGGCTGTGTGCTAGTAAGAGTAATTTACACATCGTCCAGCAATTTCAAAACAAAGTGCTACGGAGCATTGTCAACGCTCCTTGGTACTATAGGAACAGTGATCTCCATAGGGACCTAGAAATGGATACTGTTAACAAGACCATTGAAAAAATTGCCAAGAGTCATGAACAACGACTTCTTTAACACGTCAATGTTGAGTCCATCCAGCTCCTCGACAACACGGATCTGGCTAAATGACTCAAGAGGAAGAAACCCTTTGAGTTATTTTAGTAAAAAATGAAGCACAGTGTAGGTAATGGGACAGGTTTTTTTTAATGGCATGGACTTTATGTCATTCATCAGTCAGTCACAACATGAGGTACTTAGTGTCATGTGTAGTGTATGTGTTGAGTAAGTGTCATGTTACTTTGCAAAGTCGACATCATCGTCTTTGTAAAGAGACGCTATTTATTGTATCCGAAAGTCTGCGGTCCTTCCGGTGAGTACCGATCCCACAAGGACAAGAAACTATCTTCTTTGATTAATTTATAATAAACAAAAAATTACTGACCCTGGTGAGATTCGAACTCACGACCATTCGGACCTTTCGATCCAAAGGTAGGCGCTCTTACCACCGAGCCACAGAAATGGGACAGGTTAATCTTTGTGTTATTGCACAATACACACACGCCGGCGCGCCGCGTTTATATTTTTCAGTTGATTCGTAACACAAGTGATTAGATTGGTTAGTTTGTTTACAAACAACAGAGCAGTCTATTGGATAAACTAAAAACTATACCTTCTTCTTCATGAACCTTGTCCGTTACGTACGTTGGCTATCATCATAGCAATTTTAATTTTGTTTGTGGCTTTTCTGAATAACTTGATCAATGTTAGTCCAAACCATTGACGTAAGTTTTGAAGCCATGAGTGTCTTCTTCTTCCGGGTCCACGTTTGCTTTCTACTTTACCCTGTATTATCAGTTGGAGTATAAGATATTTATCATATCTCATAATATGACCGAGATATTCAAGTTTCCGTTTCTTAATTGTGAAAGAGATTTCTTTTTGTTTTCCCATTCGGCGCAATACCTCTACGTTGGTGGTGTGAGTGGTCCAGGATATTTTGAGGATACGTCGATACACCCACATTTCTAATGCCTGCAGCTTCCTCATTACTGTTTCCGTTAGGGTCCATGCCTCTGCGCCATACAGCAAAACTGGAAATACATACCATTTTAGCAGCCGTATTTTTAGTGGGAGAGATATGTCGGAATGGGTGAATATATTTCTCATGTTGTTAAATGCTGCTCTGGCCTTTTCAATTCTGTGCTTAAAGTGGGTAAGTCCAAAAATGGTCGAAATTAGCAAATGCACTATCTGTATGTTAGAATTTGATATCTACATGTGTGTATAATTTGTTAAGTCTAATTCCATTCCTAAACTGAGATATTCATTTTACACAAATGAAAAACAATCAATACTAACTGTGTAAAGCGTGTTAAGTCCCGAACTTAGACATATCACTCTTTACACTAAACATTATTTAAGAAACAAGAAGACTCAGTGTGTTAAGTCCCACAATTTTGCGACTTAACACACTATACACTAATAAGTTAGTTCGTTGACTCTCTGTACGCCGCGCCTTTAAAGCTGATTTGTCTTTTTTACTAAAAGTATTTGAAGAAAGTCGGAGATACCTATAAACTATTATTCAAAAGAAAATATCATCTTCTTCGGGCATAATCCAACCGGATAATAAAGGAAATTTTAGAAAAAAAATTATAACTGAAGAAGAAAGGAATGCAGTAAATCAATTTTTAATTGGAATCCCAGCTTATGAAAGCCACTACTCAAGACAAGATTGTGGGAAAAATTTGTTTCTCCACATTTGACTATAGTGACACTATATTATGAAGAATATAAGCGTACCCTATCTGAAAACAATTTAAAACCTCTAAGCTATATTAAGTTTTGTGATGAGTTCCACAACTTAAATCTTGAAAATTAAAAAGCCTAAATTAGATACCTGTTCAAAATGTGATAGGCTAGAACATGCCACTTAAAATATGTTCTAAGAACGAAAACCAGGAGTTTTTAAAACAAAAAAATGACAACCTTGATAACGCGGAGTATGCCTATGAGTCTAAAAATTTAGAGAAAGAAAATTCAAAAGTTAACGATTCAACCAAAATTGTGACATTTGACATGCAGCAATGCCTTCCTACTCCACTCGTGCATAGTTCTGTAGCCTTCTACACACGCCAACTTTGGACTTTTAATATAACAGTCTATGACTGCAGTGATGGCACAACTTACTGTTACCTTTTGCATGAAGGTGTAGCTGTTAGAGGTGCTAATGAAGTTGGCTCATGTGTATACAAATTTATTTCTAAAGCTTTAGAGCCTGTTGTGAAAAGTTTGATCATATAGGTACTCAGATACATGTGGTGGTGAAAACAAGAATACTCATGTAACAGCTATGTGTATGATGGCCCTGCAAAATTCTCCTAACTTAAAAGAGATTAATTATAAATTTTTAGTAACTAGCCACACGCACATTCGAGTGTGATACATCACACGTCTTTAATGAAAACAATAAAACAGCTTTTGCTGGACGTTCCACCATCCTCATGATTGGGCCGAACTTAACAAAGCACTGGTAAATGCTTTCGTGGTGAAGGAGATGAATCAAGATAGCTTCTTTGACTTTGCTAAGTTGCTAAAAACCGGCCTTCAGCAGCGAAAAAATGATGTTATTGCAAACAATTTTAGCTGCAGAGATGTACAGTGGCTGAATTTTGCTAAAAACGAGTCTGGAATAATTTACTATAAGAATACCTTAGACCTTAATCAACCGTTTCAATGCATTAGTTTCAAAACAAGAGGCAGAGAAACCATTAGCAAAATGGACCCTGGTTTACTTTATGTTGTGGCGATCCACAATTATTTTCATCAAATCTATTCAAGCAAAAAATTGCGTATTTCTTATTTTAATCTGAATTTGTTAAGGGGATGGGTTCGTATTTTCGGCTGCAATGCTATTCAAATGGGTATTCATTTTTTTTTCGAATTGTGAGAAACCTAATAAGTATTTTTGAAAAATTTAAACGCAGAATGAAAGATTACGTTATTAGTGAGAGCCGAAAGTCCCTGAGAACTTATATAATGTTTATTTTAATAAGTTACAGAAGTGAAAAACTAAGAGAAAATTTAGTGTGATTCTATAATTTCAAATATCTCATTCAAAACAAACTTTTTATTTATTCTAAGGGACTTTCGGCCCTCGGTAATAATTTAGTCTTTCATTCTGCGTTTAAATTTTTTATAGTATTTATTAGTTTTTCAGGATTCGAAAAAAATGGACACCATGTCCGTGGTAATAGTTTCCAAGTCTATATTTGTCTTACAACGCACTCAGTCGAATAGAATATTGTCAGTCAGACAGTGACAATCAGTGACAATTTTAAATATTTGACATGGCATCGGGAATATTTTGAGTTGTTGATTAAATAATATTGATATGTAGTGTATTTGATAAATAATTGATTTAAGACGTGAACTTAATAAAAAGTTATTTATTGTGTATTATTTGTGGAAGATCCAAGCAGAGAATACATCAGGATAATACATTCTGTGATCCAAGTACTTTGTTGTTAAAGATGTTCAAAATTGTAAGCGTTCCATAGTAACAATATATTATTAAGAAATCACTTACACTTTTCCTCTTTTCTCGATTGAGTATTAGTTTTTGTTGTACATATAAATTATTACAATCACTGAATACATAGTTAGTGAAAAAATTATCACATTTATTAACTGAATTAATAATTTGCAATTATACAAATAACAGTTATCCAAGAACATTCAAAAGCCATCTCTTTAAGTTAATGATGACATTTTCAAGTAGAATTACATTCTAGTAATGTTTACATATCCGTACCAGTGTGAATTTTACTACACGTAATTTGCCGTGTAAAGACAGAAAAAGTAGGGATAGCCGTAAAATATTTGCGAATTATGTACCCATGGCCTTAAGCAAAGCATAGGTTATTTTTACATTTGAGTTTGACACTCCTTCAATGTCAAACTAAATTTTAAATTAGGTAGAAAAAAATATAAATGACATTTTATAGTGAATTTAATTAGTATATAAAATAAATACGATGTTTAAAAATACAATTTGAGTATATTTTGAAAGCAATAATTTACTAACAACTTTAAAAAGGTTTGTACGAGGATACGGCCTCCCCTTTAACATGAGTACCTAATAATAAATGGACTCTTCAATCTATTGTTGACGATTGAAAACACCTTTACTATACTTCATCAGTAATTAAACGACAATAATAAAAGCTTCATGTAACTTTATTTATAACACATTTCGAGTATAGATCGCTTTTGTTTATCCGTGAAAACCATAGGGGAGAGTTGGACAAAACGGGATACCATTCTTGTTTATTTTTATTACGGAAAAAATGTTAAAAAAATTATCATATTATTTTTTATAGGCGTAACATTTATTGAAGCACACAAAAAACATATTTTTTAGCTATTTTTAATGACTGGAAAATAGTAAAAAAAAAAATTTATTAAAGTCCTACCCGTCCCGTTTTAGCATACCACGGTTGGATAAAACGGGATAGGTTCACAAGATTTAATTTTTTGCATAAAATTATCTAAAAAGTATAATTAAGTAGACATAAGACTGCAAAGCAAAATTTAACTTTGAAAAAACAATATCTTCAGTAGTCAGAAACTTAAAAATGGGCTTAAAAACTTTTTATGTTTTATTGCAAATGGGAAATAATACCTTTTATTTAGGACTAGGCACGTAAATCAGAACAAAAGTCACATAAAAATATGTTGTTCTTTTCTGCAGTATGAGAACGCGCTTTATCGCTATTTAAAAAATTTATAGGCCAACAAATAAATAGGTGGATAAAACGGGACATAAGAAACTGTATCCCATTTTATCAAACTTATAAGTGTCCCGTTTTGTCCAACTCAGACATTTTTCAAAACAAAAATGGCTCCTGCCTAAACGTGAAAGTAAAATTAGATAGACTACACATGAGAATATTCGTTAATGAGTGCGTAATTAAGTGTAACAGCCACCGGAATTATATGTTTATATATGTAGGCAATATAATGTAGAAAACAACGCACTTAAAAGTACAAAGTACCAAAAAAAATACAGTCAAACAATTCTAAACACAACAACTTTTCATCAAATAGTGGCATCGACGTAAAACGAACTGAGAATGTTAAAATGACGACTGAAAACAAGTTTTCGTCGTTGTCCGATTGATAGCAGCACTAGTTGGGTCTCTAGGCTAGGTATCCCGTTTTATCCAACTCTCCCCTATTTAATAATAATTTTCTATACCAAAAACTTGAAAAGTCAAAGTTGACGTAAACTGACCAGTATATACATATCTGAACATAGTCATAGTCGATGTAAACTGAATTATATCTGAATTAATCATAGACATGCACTGTATAGCGATCTCTGTCCTTCAGAGCCCACTATGATGACAATAATTTTGGATCACTGGATATTTTTATCTAAGTTCTGGAGTCTCGAGATGCAAAAGATATGTATGTTTCAATTCCTAATGAAAAGAAGACATGTAAACAAAAACTGAGTGACAAAAACAAGGCCAACCAAACACATGATCCAACCATGAAAAGCAAGTCTACGGCCTCGAAGCGAGAGATAGGTAAAAAATACCTTTTTATAAAATATGATTTACGATATCAAAAAATATTAATTTTCAGAAGAACAAAATGGGGACCACTAACACCAGGCCCTCAGTACTGAAGTCTAGATATACTCAGAAGATATAACACAACTAAAGGAAGCAGAAAATCAAATAAGAGCTGAAATCTTTTATTGCCAAGACCAATTTTTTAACTAAAATGTTTTATTCTGTTTTAAATGAAAAGCAGATAACAAAAAAAAAAAACAAAAAAAGCAGGAATAATACTGTGACTAAACGCCTGCACTTGATGACATTCATTGTTTACTTCGTTAAAAAGTGGATATTACGCCACTAATTTTTTATTGTTTTTAAACAATTTGACTTTTATTCTTTGTTTACATTAGTTTATATTATCAATAAATTTTTGTATCATTATGTTTATCTTTAATACCTCCCAATACATTTTTTTGTTGTAAATAGTTTTATACATAACTTTAAAATTCGCTTTTCTCAAAATCATTTCTTGACGACATCCATGATTTTCTCCCGACGCCCTTCATAAATAGACAGCAAGTTCATGGTAAACACACAAAAAATTATGGTCTAAAATTTTTTGTAGAAAATCTACAGTCGGAGAGATAGAAGCGGATTTTGCTCGTGATAAGTAACATGGACAAACTATGCGGGGATATCTCGAATTATTAGTAGTGTAATTATTCAAAAATAGTGAATAATGAGCATGTTATTAAACGGTCGTAGAAAAAATAAAGATCAGATACTTATAGTAAATTTAATAATCCAAGTAATATTAAAAAATCGAAACTATAAAAAAATTTAAGGAATATTAGCTAAGAAATCCTTAACAGTAGATGGATCAAACCTTCTGAATCCATTAGCATCGCAAATACCAACTTCTATGTTGTCAGCTGTCATCTGGCCTTCAAAACTTTCTTTCAGGGTAAGGATAGCAGTGTGCACAGCATCGTCGAGTTCTAGCTCTTCACTGTACCTATAAATGATTACAAAAATATAACTAAAGTTCTTCTCAGACTTATACAAAAATAGTTTTTATTGTGCACAATTAGAGGCAAATCAGCTGTCAGTATTGGACCAGCCAAGTGAAGATATATGAGGAAATAATACTTAAGGCACATTTTCACGGGTCGATCTGGATTGAACGATTTAGAACGATTATTAAATCGAAAGCAAATTGAATATGTAAACCATAAATCGACTTGGCTGTTCGGCGGAGTGAGTCGATTCGACGGAAGTAGAAAGACTGTCTACTTTTGATAGGCGATTGTCGCCGAATCGACGTCGAACGACTGGAATCGAATGTGTAAACACTTCGTTGAACAGAAACACAACGTGCCGAAAGCTGAGTGGAGTACTTCTAGCGTGTATGAAGTTGTTGTTTTTAGTACGACAAGCTGTAATTTTGGGAAAATATGACTGAAAAATGGTCAGATGCAGACATGGTTAGATTTTTGGATGCTTATCAAAACTATGATGTATTATGGAATCCACAAACCGAGCTTTATCGCAATCTACAAGCGAGGCGAGCAGCATTGCAAGCAATTCTACAACATATGAATAAACCCAAAATGTCTGAAAATGACTTGAAAAATAAAATCAAAAATATTAGAACATCATAAAATCGTGAATTGAGCAAAGTATTGAAATCACTAAAGAGTGGTTCTGGACCTGACGACTTATATGTACCGGTTCTAATTTGGTTTAAACATGCTGATAGTTTTCTAGTAGATTTTCTATAGACAGTTTTCTAAAAGTTCTTTAAAATGTGCATTATCCATTCTTAGATGATTTCTATAAGCCTCTGCATCTTCCACAACCATTTCTTGGAGCAGGCTTTGTGATGCACCATGACAATTTCGTCTTAAAATCTACGGTCGGGTCCACCACCTTCGTTTATTTTTCTTTTTGTTTGATTTGGCGATGTCTTCTCGAATTGCATAACAAATTAATTGCACACCTACATTAAGAATTTCACGTGACGCCATTTTGTACTACAATTAATTCAACATTCATCGACTGTCGTGTAAACCTTTTTGCTTTCGGCACAGATCGAATTATGGTCGAACGATCCAAATCGTCCAACCCAGATCGACCCGTGAAAACGCGCCTTAAAGGAGAATAAGATAGAAGTCAGTGTATTCACAATTACATATAATAATTTGTCAATGAAGCAGCTGTGTACAAAACTGATTGTGTGACAATGGATTCACCGTTTCATTCTGGAGTCAAACTGACAGTAATTCTAATTGAAAGCAGCACGTGAAATCCTTTGTAAAGTGATCAAATACGTATCAGTTAGCAATGCTTGGGGTCCTTGAGATGCACAGAACATTTTTGGTAGGGGAGCCCAAGCGGGGATTTTTGCAGTTACTCGAGCGCGTCAGATTATTATCATAGAGAGAAACCTTGTACCCTAAAAATGTACCTCTACCATATATTGGCTCTTAATGCTAAAAACCGAAAAATACACTTATTCAACATTTTTGAAAAAATTATCGAATGGCTCCAAACACGACCCCCACGAAGGTGGGATGGTGGGTTACTTTAAAATCTTGGATTCCATACGAAAAAATAACTAACTTTTATTCGAGATATTTTTTCGAATTGTGGATGGATAGGTGGCGCTATAATCTAAAAAAAAACGATTGTTGGAAATATAAAATTAAATTAAAAATGGAAGGTCCCCACTAAAATTGAAAACTTAACTTTTTTTGGTTTGAGGACCTACTTTTCACAACCCAATAGGTCCCCATAACGCTCGAGTGACTACACATTTAGCATACTTGGCTCCCCTACCATTTGTTCAAGGATTATCTTGAACATGCATAAGAGATGAAGTTTACATTTCGCAATTCCGTGGGTACATAAGAAGTAGTTTTCACTTTACAATTTGCTTTATTGATTAAGCCAAACGTTTGACCGTTGTTAACATCAGAAGATGATCGTCGCCCTACAAAGAGTGGGCGTATATGATAAGAACATTAAATTAATAAATTTGTACTGGAACCAGTTTGCTTAAGTCAAGGTCAACGGCGAATTGACCGAATACATCAACAAAATTTGCTACGCCGACGACACTTAGCTACTAGCAACCAGTCTAAATGATCTACAGACCTTACCGGACCGCATGAGAACTGCGAACATAAAGATTTCAACATAAGGAAAATCAAATTCATGGTTATCAGCCATGCAAATATAAAACGCGCCTCCGAACTAACCTTAACTCATAATAGGACCACGCCAAAGAAATTAGGTCCAAGATTGAAATTGAACGGTACACATTTAGCAAGATGAGATCCTTACTATGCTGCAGTCACCCAAGATTAGAGACTAAGATGCGGATAGTGAGGTGCTACTCTCTTCCCATATATTCAGAGTTGAAGCCTGGACACTGACGCAAGCCACCGAAAAGAAGATAGAAGCTCAGCTGAGGATATTGAAGATATCTTACATGGACTATGTTACCAACGTTGAAATCCTACAACGCATGAGAAGAGAAGTGTGCTGTGTTTAGTAAAACAACGTAACTTTAAGTACTTCGGTCATATCCTGCCCAAAGAAGAAAGATGGACCAGGACCAGGATGACATCTTACCTTGTTGCTGAAATACCTCCTATAATGGTTTGGAATGACCTCTGCTAAATTGTTTGGAAGAGCAGTTAACAAAACAATGAAGCTTCATGACACCAATATCCGGAGCGGATAAAGCACTGAAGAAGATTCTTTAGAGAAAGGAAGAGCCATCGTGAATATTATATTATACAGGTTTGTTAATATGTTTGAAAGGAAACATTGTGCAAAACCATGTTACAATTACATTGTGCAAACCGTCATAAATGAAGAAAAAAATGCTGTTTCACTATTACCATTCACATGTCACAGGTTGAATGTAATGATGACTAAAGTATATGAATTACACTTCATTTTTTCGGTTTGGTCCGCAGTAGCTACTAGTTGTTTGTATTCCTTAAAATATTACTTCAGGAAAAGAGATCAAATGAGGTTACCAGAAACATCAGGTCATGTAATATGATATATTTAGTGGGAATTATCTGGTTGCTGATTTTACGTGTTTAAAACAAATGCCCCAATCCATTTAAAAAGGGAAGCTTTCAACCAGTGCCTTCCACCAGTCCTTTTCATAGAGAGCAGAAACCGTAATTCTCACAAAAGTATCAGAGGAAAAATTGAGAGATCAATGCTTGGAGTAATCTTAAGAAGTAGACCAAGAAACGAGAAACTTCATAGATGAACCGAAGTGGCAGATATTAACGAACATATTACAAGGCAAAAATGGAGATGGGAAGCACATGTTGCACGAATGAAAGACGACAGATGAACAAAAAAATTACTCGACTGGAGAACACGGGCAGACAAACGAATACGGGAAATAACTCCAACACGATGGATCGACGACCTCAATGAATTGTGACCAATTGGATGTACGGTGGTACGGGGGTTGCAACCCCCGATGATGGGGTCGATTAAGTTGAAACACTAATTACCGGAATATATTTATTTAAGACACCATGTAGACAGTAACTAGTTGGTGTAAGGGATGGATAACGTCTCTACTCTCTCTACACTAACCACGTCGGTTTCTCAATAATGAATAATATCTTTCTTTAGTTTCTACGTATCTATAAATAAATCACAATTGTTTGTTATGATTGACCATACTTGAATGTGACCGTGAATCACTAATAGCAGTACCTATAATTTCTGACTTCAGTGTTTCCAAAATGCGTGGTCTAGATTACAAAACCAATGTCACCCATTTAGGAAATCCAAACAATGCATGTAAATAATATTTGCTTAAGACTTATGGAAATATCTGGAGGAGGTCTATGTTCAACAATGGATAAATATTTTTATGATTTATCCCTTATCATTTGCCTTCATTCAATCTAAAGCTTCTCACGCATGGGGAGCTATATAATATATTCACTATTTAGCTATACTATAATATATACATTATAGTATAGCTCCCCGTGCGTGACAAGGATGGCCAAATATAAAAATATAATATAAAAATACCCACCTTTTTTCTAAGAACGTTTTTCCATTGACATAATTCTTTCCCATTGCAGTAGCTTTCCAAGCAAAGTAAGCTCCAGAAGGATCGCATTGGAACAAGTAAGGTCTGTTGTTATCCCAACCACAAATCAGTAGTGACACTCCAAATGGTCTAACTCCTCCTGATTGGGTGTATTCTTGCATTACAGTCGCTACTCTTTGCACCAACTGTACTGTAGGAATGGGTTCATGGTATACTAGGTAATACTGCTGAGCCATCTTGCGTGCCTGTCTCACGAGAAGGCGATAGTCAGGGCCCATACCAGAATAAACCATACCAATGTGTTTTGTGATCATTTCTACTTTATGGACACTGTGTTCATCATATAGAATTGATTTGTGCTTGTTCTCTGTTGCAATGACCACACCATTTGATGCTAAAAACAAAAATATTTCAAATCAAGCAAAATATTAAGTAATGGTTGTTTATTTCTATGACTCAATGTATAAGTAGTATATAAAATTCAGAAGTTTCTCAAATTGAAGAGTTGAAGATGCAGAATCCACCATTAAAATGGCAAATAGTTATTTAAATCTGAGACTTTTCATGTTGAAAGTTCTTTCTGGTACATCCTTAATCTGCGACTTTAACAATTTATAAGACCGCAGACGACGAATATAGAAAACAAAAAGGATTCCTTGAAATCACATTCCGTTTTCATTCATCTCGGAAAAGGACAGAAGAGAAACTTTCTAGTACTCAAATCTGAGTAAAGATAAAAAAGTAAATAATGGTTTTGCTTGTTTTTGATTCAGAGGGATGCACAATCGCTGGACAGCTGTTTCCACCGTTTCAGATTTGTGTACTAGAACGTTCCTCTTCTGTCCTTTTCCGAGACGAATGAAAACGGAATGTGATTGCAAGGAATCCTTTTTGTTTTCTATATTCGTCGTCTGCGGTCTTATAAATTGTTAAAGTCGTAGATTCAGGATGTACCAGAAAGAACTTTCAACATGAAAAGTCTCAGATTTAAATAACTATTTACCATTTTAATGGTGGATTCTACATCTGAGACTCTTCAATTTGTTAAGAGATGTCGCTGGATCGCGTCCCAATGGGAATTTGAATGCTCTTTCCAAATTCCCCTTAAATTGATGGTTGAGCTGTTTTTCGATTCAGAGGAGTTAGTCCTGTCGCTAGGGGGGGTATAACGGCCTCCTTAATTCAGATGGACTTACCCAAGTTTTTTTTATATATTTTGACCCGTAGAATACGAATTTTTTGGGTAACAGTTGATCCGGATGTCGATAAGATTGTTATAGACAAAGAACTTGAGGAATTACATTTTAAGCAAAAAATATTTCTACAAGTTTTTTCGTAGAATGCATAGTTTTCGAGATAACCGCGGTTGAACTTTCAAAAAATCTAAAAATTGCAATTTTTGAAACCGAATAACTTTTGATTAAAAAATAAAGTAGCAATTCTGCTTACCGCATTTGAAAGTTTAAGTCAAATTTTATCGGTTTTGATTATTTGCATTGCTAAAAATTAATTTTTTTATTGGTTAACAAAGCTATAAACACATAATAGTGTTTCCCGTGCCTAATACATGCGTTTTAACGCATGCTACGTAGAAATTGCCTCGCTTGCACTTGTAGCTACTCTACCTACTCGTTCGATTTTAAATGAGAAATCATTGAAAACATCACTGGCGCACTAGGTTTTTATAGCTTTGTTTAACAATAAAATAATAAATTTTTAGCAATGAAAATAATCAAAACCGATATAATTTGACTTAAACTTTCAAATGCGGTAAGCAGAATTGCTACTTTATTTTTTAATCAAAAGTTATTCGGGTTCAAAAATTGCAATTTTTCGATTTTTTTAAAGTTCAACCGCGGTTATCTCGAAAATTATACATCCTACGAAAAAACTTGTCAGAACATTTCTTGCCTAGAATGACCCAAAAAATACAAAAAGATATTTTGTTTTGCGAGAAATGACTGTCATGTAATTCCTCAAGTTCTTTGTCTATAACAATGTTATCGACATCCGGATCAACTGTTACCCAAAAAATTCGTATTCTGCGGGTCAAAATATATAAAAAAAACTTGGGTAAGTCCATCTGAATTAAGGAGGCCGTTGTACCCCCCCCCCCCCCCCCCCCTGGCGACAGGACTAAGTTGTTGACTAGCGCTGTTGAAAAAGCCTGAAACGGTGGAAACAGCTGTCCAGCGATTGTGCATCCCTCTGAATCAAAAACAAGCAAAACCATCATTTACTCAGAAGTTTCTGTTGCATAAAAACATTCCCCTTTTTTTTAAGTAAAACTCCACTTAACCACCATAAACTTTTAAAGTTTAATTATTTTATTGCCTGTTCCCTTAATGAAGCATCATGGAAATACTGGTAAGTCCCGTTATTTTCAGCTATTAACCTGTTCGCTACCAAGGAGGTATTTAAGTTTCGTCCTCACAGACCGCGGCTATTTAAATTGCCAGTGCCATGTGCAGTGTCTTCCATAGTTCTTAGGTGATACGCTGGTCTATGGGAAAATCGATGTGGCTCATATATAATTCGTTTGGTAGCGAACGTGTTAAGCTTATTACTTTTCATATATTCATTCTGGTTGACTACCCCACTTTGTCTGCATAAAGCTTTTCCCATTGTAGTCAATTTAGCAATCTATTTTATCCTTCATAATAAATGAATACTAGTTACCTTGTTTTTTGTCTGTTAATTATTAACAATTTTCTCCTCTATAGTAATAGTATGTAGTTATATTATAGTTAATAATAGTTATAGTTCTCCTCTAGTAATATGTGGAATAGCAGCTCTGAATCTATTCATTGTGCAGGTTCTTAATGACTATTTTACATTCCACACAAATGGAATTAGTCCAGGGCGCATCTGTTTTGAGATGGACGTTGAGAAGTGACTCAAATTTTTTTGCAGAAATTGCTTGAAAATAAATCAAATAATAATATTTGAGTTATCCTCCCTCTCAAAAAGGTCCGGAACATTGTCTAAATAATCAAAATGTCAAAAAACTAAGGAAAAATTCGATTTTTTGAAGTTATACTTCTTTACCGGCGATAGAGGGTAAATTTTTATATGGGAAAACCTAGCGACCGGGCGCATGCGCATTATAACTTTGTTCTGATTGGATGTTCAAATGACATGTCAAAAATTATTCAATATGGCGGCTGTGGCACAGCTGTAGTTAGATTATTTATGGCTGTTGCGTTTTAAAATTTGTGTGAAAAGAAACAACAAACAAAAGTTAGTTAATAGTTATACTGCCCTTTTAAATAGTTTTCATATACCTATATTTTTGGACTTTTGGACTATTTTGGACAAGAAAAACTCATTCTAATTTGGTAAGTAGTTTTTATTATAATCATATTGTAATTATACATTTGGATTAGGTTGAAATACATACATTTATTTTCTCAAGAATGCGGATTTTAGAGAGAAATCCCAAATTAGGTTCGATTTTTATTTTTAAATTATGATTTTTTGGCGTAGATTTATTTATCTAGTAGGTATGTAATGCTTTGATTTACATACTTAATTTGATTACCAACAAAAGTTCTACCAATCTTCATCTAATATATTGTTTTCTTACTGTTTTGTTATATTTTTATATTTTCTTCCACAAAAAACTACATAATTTAATTTTCAAAACAATTGTCAAACAGTAAAACGTTCAGTTACCGTATTGTTCCACATGATAAATAATGTGGGATTGGACGAGTGAGTCTACGCTTCGGTTACGAGTCAAAGCAGCACGAAATTCAAGGGTTCAATTCCCGATGCAAGTTTTATTTTTTTATTTTTTTATGCATGTTATGATTGTAAGTATATTTGTTATATAATTTTTTTTCCAGAAAATGCGTATTTAAAATTTTTGCCAACAATTATTATCGTTCAGAAATCATTTTTTCTTTGTGGCATTTTTCAATGTGTTTGTGTGCGTTTTATTCTTTTATTTTTTTAAATTTTTGGTATTGTCTTAAAAATGACATAATATGTAGTAGAAGTATAACTTCTTACGTGCGTACAAAGTACACACACATTCTTGTTTTTTTCCTTTTTTTGATTATAACTGTAAAAGTATTCATTTTCGAGAAAAGTTTTACTGACATAAAAGTTGCGTAACTAAATTTCCTACAATATAGAATTGGTAAAAAATTTTAAAAATAGTCATCCTTGTTGCAAAATAGCAATAATTGCGAAAACACAATACAAAAACAAGTATTCGCATTTTACGTTTTTCAACCATTTATGCTATACTTAGGACCTTCATATTTCACCCAGAAAAACTTTATGATACAGTAAAACAATACTGTAAATTTTATTAAGATCGGTTCAATAGATTTTGCAATCCAGCTTTCGCAAAAAAAATTCATTTTTTCAAAATGTTACAGGACTGAAAATAAAGCAGATAGCAAGTTGATTTTTTTTGCTTATAGAAGTGTACTGTACCTTTCATTTGCAATTTGCAAAGTTAAAATCGATTAATTACCACGGCGTCAGAAATTTTTTTAAATAAACACTAATTTTTGGTGCTACGCGCAGGACAGCGGTGTTCGATTCACACAAGTTGATTTCCACCAAAATTTCTTCTAATCTTTATCTAATATATTATTTTCTTACTCTATATTTTGTTGTATTTTAATATTTTAATTCCACAAAAACCAAACTAATTTTATTATTGTTTGTGAAATATTGTTTAAACAATTGCATATGTTTAAAAATAATAAACTTTTATTCTTTAAGTTAAAATATATAAACAATAGAGTTTTTGCTAATAAAAGTGTTATTTCAAAGGATAGAGTATGTGTTTTTAATTTGCAATAAACAAATTTATTTATTTATACCGACATGTAATAAAAATTAAAATGTATCAATCATTATCAAAGGTCATTGGAATGCCCAATAAGAGCAAATTATCCGCTGTCCTGCGCGTAGCACAAATAATGAATGTTTATTTAAAAAAATTCCTGACGACGTGGTAGTTAATCGATTTTAATTTTGCAAAATTGCAAATGAAAGGTACAGTACACTTCTATGAGTAAAAAAATTTTCAACTTGTTATCTGCTTTATTTTCAGTCCTGTAACATTTTGAAAAAATGAATTTTTTTGCGAAAGCTGGATTGCGAAATTTATTTTGCAAAATGTATTAAACCGATCGTCGTGAAATATACAGTATTATTTTACTGTATCATAAAGTTTTTCTGGGTGAAATATGAAGGTCCTAAGTGTAGCATAAATTGTTGAAAAACGTAAAATGCGAAGACTTGTTTTTGTATGTTTTTTCGCAATTATTGCTATTTTGCAACAAGGGTGACTATTTTTTAAATTCTTAACCAATTCTATATTGTAGGAAATTTAATTACGCAACTTTTATGTCAGTACAACTTTTCTCGAAAATGAATACTTTATTAGTTATAATCAAGAAACGAAGAAAAAAATCGAATTTTTCCTTAATTTTTTGACATTTTGATTATTTAAACAATGTTCCGGACCTTTTTGAGAGGGAGGATAACTCAAATATTATTATTTGATTTATTTTCAACCAATTTCTGCAAAAAAATTTGAGTCACCTCTCAACATCCAAATGTGCTAATATTTTTACAGATGAGCCCTGGTCTAAATGGAAATGCATTTTAATTCAGTTAAACAACGAAATTATTTTTACTCTTGTTCTTAGTTGAATGACTCTTAATGTTAAGTGACATGGAGTAAGTGTAAACTCGTTTAATATTTCATTGACATTGCTCTGAAAAGTGCTCCTGGTTATTGTGTCAATTAATGTCACTAGTTTTAGTGATATATATTACTAAATGTGAGATTTCACTCTAGTGCACCCTAGCTGATCATTATATGGGGTAAGTGTGACCCATAGTTGCTGGGCGAATTGTTTACTATAGTTTATACTTCACAATTAAAATTTTACTATGTATTAACTTTTAGATATTTCTCACTATGTCGAGAGCATACCACAGAAGAGACTCTAGAGTCAAGAAGCATTAAATGATATAAAAAGAGGTTCTCTTACAATATAGAAGGCTTTTAAAATGTATGCAATTCCTAAAGTTACACTTAATATTCAAATAAATGGCAAGAAAGGAGTAAAAAGCAATACTTTGGAGAGGAGCACTGCAATTTCATGTGGTTACTTTCTGAATAAAATTATTCAGAAATGGAATTACAGAGGAGCATTCTTTCCTAGGGTGAAAATAACTACTTATACAATTAATCTGTTAAAAAACTACAAAACGTGGAATTTTGCTAGAAAGAAAATGACAGATCCATTTATTGTGGATGGGTACTTAGTTCAATTTTTTAACCAATAACTTTTGAATCAAATTTTTATTAGTCACCCAATATCCACAGTGGCTTGTCTTGTTTATAAACATGTTAAACAACTATTTTCAATTTTACCAAATTCAATTTTATTTCAACAATTTTACCAAAAAAATGATTTTATTAACGTTTCGATGCCCAAGTCGGGTGTCGTCAAAATACAAAATAATACTAAATTAAACAAAAATGTTGCTTAGTAAAAAATTCTTCTAATAATTTATTTAATCTGACTCATTTATATCGGCAATTCAGACATGTATTATACATTTTAAAGTAGAAGACTTTAAAATGATATTGCCAATATTGATGAGTTGCGTTCCTGGGTCGACTTTACTAAAATATAGTTCATTTGATTATATGAAATCAACCCAACTCAAGAATATCCGCCACAAAAAATCATTTAAAAAGACAACCAAATGCAACGGTGGCAGTAAAATTCTCGCCCTAGAGACTCCATAGTAAATCACGAGGGAAAACCAGGAAAAACCTTGTGATTCTATCCATATAACACTCAGCATTATCAAAATTTGCATTATTTCAGTAACTATTCTGTTGTATCTGAGTATGTACATGTCATATTTTTTTAAAGTCGTTTATTGCAATTTGTGTAAGAAGTAATTATTATTGTGCAGTAACTAAAATATTACCTAATGAATATAATTATATTATAATATAAAAATAAAATAAACAAAATAATTATGAAAATGAATATGGACATAACTCATTGAAGCAGTTTACACCTACATAGAAAGCATATTCGATTCTGTTACAAATTTTGTGATTTGTGGATACTGATATAATTTCGACTTTTATACTGGCAAAACAATTTCTTGACATGTTACAAAGCATTTTAGAACCTGCCATCCACTGGGTATTTTTAAATAGTTTCCTTACCAGCAGAAATTTATTATTTTATTATAGCATAAAAGTGAAGTACCTAGCCTGACACCAGCACTGCCATTCTCAAATAAAATGCGGTATGTGCAGCCAACTTAAAACCGAGAAATCAGCTCTCAAAGTTTTTTCTCAGGACTCTAATATGCACATACTGCGTATTCCAATTGATTTATTTTGGTAGTAAATAAAATGATACAGCTTTCAGACATTGCAGAAGCATAATAAGGTCACAAGGAAACCACATATAGCAAAAACTCGATTTTCAATTTTCTTGCAGATACCTCGTTTTAATTAAGGACGGTAGAACACTACCTCTATTGTCTGAACATTGCAATTTTAGTAAAGTCATCAAATAAACTAAGTTAAGTTCTATATTTTGTATAAATATGTACAGTGCACAGAAGCTAAGCGTGGAGGATGGCGTCTATGTTCTGTATTATAGTCGGTGTATGAAAGAGAAAGTATTCCAACAAATACCTAATGAAAAAACAAATAGGTAATATAAAATGTATTATTTCATTATTTCAAATACTTTCTCTCTCATACACCTACTATAATACAGTGTATAGACACCGTCCTCCACCTGCATGTTTGGAATCAGTGCACTATAGTAATCTATAAGTAGTGTCCAGTGTCCATATTAAATTCCGTGACAAAATTATCACTTAATCATTGCAAAATATTAACACATTGAGTACTTTGTAGCACTAACAATGTGTTACGCATATCACACGAACTTAGCCAATGAGACAACAAGAGTGGTCACGGGCGCACAAGCATATCAACTAGTTTAAAATATCCTGGCTCAGAGACCCTTTTATTTGTTATGTACACATGTGATCAACATGTTAAGTATTACCATGCAACTACTCTACTAGGATTAGTTTGTTTGTTCATGCTGACCAAAGTAATAATTGTTTATAATAAATCTAAAAAATTGCCCAGAACTATTATAGTCCGTCCCACCTTGACTTTACAGTAGAGGGAACATAGGCAATGCAGTCCTTATGAAAGGTTTTAGCACAGAGATGATGATTTTATCAAAAATAATTTGTAATCGAACATTAGAGAGATTAAATTAAAACTGTGTTAGAAAGACAATCTACAATTTTAGGATTCATATGCATTTAAGTTTATTTGATACAGTAAAACCTGTCAGTAACGGCCACTAAAAATGAAAGAACTATTGGCCGATATTGCCAGTTTTTGTACTCTACATATAATTGGTTTGGGAAATTTTTAAACTGGCCGTTAGGACAGGTGGCCGATGTTGGCAGGTGGCCGTTTACTGTATACTATAGTAGTTATTACACATATGAATCATAACACTGTAGATTGTCTTCCTAAAACAGTTTTAATTTAATCTCTCTAATTTTTGATTACAAATTCTTTTTGATAAAATCAGCAAACACAGCACTAAAAAAAGTAGTGGGACAGACTATAGACTATTGGTTACACTTAAAATTTATTAAATATCGATTTCATTTTACCTATTCTTGATAAAGACCTCTAAATTTCTACTTAAACAATTGAATTTGGCTTGTTTTATTAGGACCAATAATTATTCACATTCAACTAAATAAGAATTAAATTTTTTAAAGTCAAAAGGCAGATATCGAGCACTGAATTTAATTAAATCTTGCCCAAGTATACTTTCGCTCAGAAGAGCATCCTCAGGGGCATTTCGTCAATCTTCATTCTTCGTTCTGCCTCCATATTTAAAATGTAGAACCTACTGGCAATTTAATTTATATGTTTGTCCCTTGTTCAGTGTGTAGTTAGTTGTTAATTTAAGTTTGCCACCAAAATGATCTATAATAATTAAATGACATTCGAGGATACCTTCTTTTTATTGAGGAAATGCCCCTGAGGATGCTCCTCTGAGCGAAAGTATACTTGGGCAAGATTTAATTAAATTCAGTGCTCGATATCTGCCTTTTGACTTTAAAATTCATTTATTCCAGCATTCAACCATTTTCTAATTTTAAATAAGAATTGGAATCAAATAAAAATTAGAAAAGGATTTATACTTTAAATACCTAAATACATACTATTAAAAAACCAACCTTTAATTCCTACTGATGGAGCACCCGCCGCTACAGCGGCTAATGCATATTCAATCTGAACCAACTTTCCAGAGGGGCTGAAAAATTATTGGGGTTAAGAATCATTTAAATGTATTTACTGACTGTGGTTACAGAAATATAATGATACTTTACCTGAAAGTAGTTAAAGAAAAGCTATATCTCTCTGAAGCCATGATTACTTGCAATTACAAACACAATTTTCAACTTTCCTCTTCGTGTTGATGACTTGTGGATTTGATGTTTGACAGATTTTAATTCAGGGTTATGCACCCCACCCACTCTTCTATGGGGTTATGTTCATTTTCATTTGCCTAAAGCGACATGTGACATGGAACGTATAAGATTAAATTATTATTGTCTAAGCTTTATATATTTAAAAGATAACGTAAAACTTTCTTGAACAATTAAATATTATTTTCTTCTCATAATTTAAAAACTGAATATGTAACTAAAAGTATTTTCAATTCATGATTTTTATTATTGTGTAGCTCTAACTTATTGTGGCGACATCTAGACAGGAAAACTGAATCTTCTGTGGATCGTTATAGCGGAAACTAGAACTAGAGTTCCTACAAAATACAATTCCAGGGTAGTTCTGCTTGTTGTCGAAGGGTGGCACATCTGTGGTAAAAAAATCTAAAAATATATTTAAATTATTATAAATTATTTAAATTTGGGTTTTATTCACAACACATACATACTTTGAATTTTTTTTATTGACTATTTTTCACGTTACCTTATAAATCTTACAAGGAGTGGCATCTACAGAAGCCTAAAAAGAACATTCAGGAATGATAATAATGACAAATTTATAGTAGGGATGACGGTTGTTAAAATAACACCGGTTTTTTGGTTATAGGTACCTACCTACTGGTTTTCGTACTTATGGTTTTAACCTGGCCGTTATAACTGCTCAAAAAACGGGTTATTCCAAAAACCGGTATTCGGTTTTTTCATAGCTAATATAATATCCATAGCCATTCTTACAATGTTATAAGTGTACAAGTGTATAGTATAAGAGCTGTGAGACATTTTTGAGTAGGTATTTTAGGCAACCTGAAAATTTATCAGGTGATTCTTCCATGATAGCCGAGTACAAAAATGCCGGTCTGGCTGAAAGGTAGCGGTTATTTTCCCCAAAAATCCCCCCCAAAGTTAAAAAAAGGGTAGAAATTGTTATTACAAAAAATATCATTGACGCGACTTTAAGTAAATTTAAATATTTAAATATAAAGGAAATTAACAGGCCAGGCGATTTGAGGGCGATTTTAACTCTCCAAGATACTTTCATGGGCGGTCCAGGATTATTTTCAGGGGGTGCATCTGAACTTCAGAAGATTTCATCTGAATCTGTACACACTGTTAACGAGTATAAAATATACAACTATACATGCACAGCTATGTACATTTCTTCCCGACAGGGAGGTGCAATTTTTATTTTGACAGGGTATTTTTTAATATTAAAAATAAATATTCTAAAAAAGACAGGATTTTTTTGGTGAAATCTTCCAGCTGCCAGCTGATCAAACAAATTACACGTGCATGTAAATGAAAAGCGCTATAGATAAGCAGCAGTGTGAGAAAGAGCGTATACCGATAGCTGTTTGCGTTCTCTGTTGTAGCTGAGCGAGTCCGTTCGCTCGAGAAAAATAACGTGACCTGGCGATACCCATGTTGTTGTGCCTCGAAAGGTTAGAGTAACTATTAGGTATATAGTATAGTTTTTTAAATAACTTTTTATTAATTTTGCAAATATAATAGAAAAAGACAAATTTATTATTATAAATATAGGTACAGGTAGAAAAGTATAAAACTATAAACTAAATTAATTCTGTGTCCGAACCTTGTATTTCTTTTTCAAACTCCTCATCTGAGCTTAAATATTCATTCTCTTCTTCTCCTTCGTCAGACTAATTAATTAGTGATTAATTAGTTCAGTTGGCTACGTATTCTCTGTCCTTTTATACGGAGTCGAAGCCTGGACAATCACGGGCGCATCTGAAAAAACTTGCCATTGTTAATATGTGGTGTTATCGAATAATGTAAAAAATATCATGGACACAACACGTAACAAACACGGAAACATTAGGAAAGATGAAAAAGGCAAAAGAACTACTCAACACTATGAAGGAAAGAACAATGAGCTACTTTGGTCATATACCAAGAAATAAAAAACGTGATGTGACTGGTTATATAAGGAAAAGTGCAAGAAAAATTTAAAGTAGTTGAGTGTAAAAACAACAATAGAACTCTTCAGAATCGCTGCAGATAGAATAAAATGGGCCGTGATGATCGCCATTGTCATAAAAGGATGACACACGAAGAAGCAGAAGATTGAGTTAACTAAAAAAAAAAGATTTCAGTTATAAAAAGAACATGTATGTAAGCTTACCTTCAGCCATATATCTGAAATTCTCTTTGGTTCGCTGATGAACTATAGCATCATAAACTGATTGATGCAAACAATCTCCCTCAAATCAATTAAAATCTAATTTATCCATATTTAGTATCAATCCATTTCCGTTAGGTGTTAAGGAACTGGGGACTTGCAAATATGCGTTTCGCCAAATGCTCGTGATATACATACTGAGTTCTTAGCAGATGTTGTCTCAATTCGGCTTTGCGCGGAGGCAAAGTAGATGGATCACACTTTTTCAATATTTTCTTAAAAGGCTAATTTTTCTTATTAAACTTATAATTTCGGCAAAATGTTTGAAATCGTGCTGTGTTAATATTTGATAAATTTTTTGTACCATAAATTTTGCACACAAATTCTTCCAAAGTTTCGAAAATTTCATCGCGCGTACCGGTAACGTTGGCAGCTCCAAGATCCGCTAATGCTTTCTGATAAATAAAATTTTTTGTTAATAATTTAAACGGTCTAATCTTGCGCTTTTGGAAAAAAAGGCGAATTATAATCACATCCAGTAAATGCGTGGAAAGCAGGCAAACTCGTACATAAAGATGGCTCTAATTCCGTATGTAGCTTCTTTATATTTATGTACAATGCGACAAGCGAGTACTGGCGGCTGACCTTCTCGTATTCTGCATTTGTCGCCGTGTATTTTCGCTCAAGGTCACGCGCCACCTCTGGCTTGTCGGATAGTACCTTTTAGAATTGCCAGTACCATACTCCATAAAAATCTAAAGATCGTCACTTTGGAGATGATCCATGTTTCCAAGCATAATACATACACCAAAAATATTTATTTTTAATATTAAAAAATACCCTGTTAAAAGAACAATTGCACCTCCCTGCCCGGAAAGAATGTATATGCATGTATAGTTGTATATTTTATACTTGTTAACAGTATGTACAGATTCAGATGAAATCTTCTGAATTTCATATGCACCCCCTGAAAATAATACTGGGGCGCCCATGCAAGTATCTTCCAGAGGTAAAATCGCCCTCAAATCGCCTGTCCTGTTTATTTTCTTTATATTTGAATATTTAAATTTACTGTAAAGTCACGTCAATGATATTTTTTGTAATAACAAGTTTTACCCTCTTTTTAATTTTGGGGGGGAATTTTGGGGAAAATAACCGCTACCCTCCAGCCAGACCGGCATTTTTGTATTAGGCTATCATGGAAGAGTCACCTGTAAAATTTTCAGGTTGCCTAAAATACCTACTCAAAAATGTCTCACAGCTCTTGGACCAGTACATATACAGGGTGTTTCATTAATAATTGTCCATATACTAACTTGAGAAACCGTGGCACAAAATACGAAGATTTAACCAAAAACACTTAAATAAAATGTGGTTCCTTACTGAGTTACAGGGTGTTTTATCTAAAAATTTAAAAACTATTTTTGCTCAGCATTTTAAAACTATTCTACGTATCCTTTTCATACTTGGTAGGAAGTATAGGTACTGTACAAACTACCAAACAATGTTAAACGCACATTTCTGGCTATTACCAGAGGCGTACGACGGGGGCAAGTTAATGGTTGACCCTTTCGAAATTCTACGCCACTGGCGAAATTGCTATTTTAGTTCAATTTTTGGATTCTCCAATACTTTCTATGAAAATAATATACTCTTCATTCATAGCGATAAAGTCGTTAGTTTTCGAGATCTTTGAAGTTAAAAATGAAACGACACGGTTATTTTGATTAATGTATTGTGTCGCTTCATTTTTAATTTCAAATATCTCGAAAACTAATTATTTTATCGTTACGAATGAAGAGTGTATTATTTACATAAAAAGTATTGCAAAATCAAAAAATTACACTAAAATAGCAATTTCGTCAGTGGCGTAGAATTTGGGAATGTTCAACCAGCCACTATCCCCTGTCGTACGCCTCTGGTAGTAGCTAGAAACTTTTATTTATCTTAATTTAGTAGGGTGTACAGTACCTACACTTTCTGCCAAGTATGATAAGGATACGCCAAATAGTTTTAAAGTACTGGGTACAAATAATTTTTAAATTTTAATCATATGAATCATAGTATCATGAATTAATCAAAATAACCGTGCCACTTCATATTTAACTTCCAATGTCTCGAAAACTAATGACTTTATCGTTACCAATAAAGAGTACATTATTTACGTAGAAAGTATTGGAGAATCTAAAAATGGCACATAAATAGTAATTCCACCAGTGGCGTAGAATTTGAGAAGGGTCTTTGAGAAGGGTCAACCATTCACCATCCCCTATCGTACGCCTCTGGTAGTAGCTAGAAACATTTGTTTATCATAATTTAGTAGGGTGACTGGTACTCGCACTTTCTGCTTAGTATGAAAAGGATACGTCGAAAAGTCTTAAAATGCTGAACAAAAATAGTTTTAAAATTTTCAGATAAAACACCCTGTAACTCAGCAAGTAACCACATTTTATTTAAGTGTTTTAGGTTAAAGCTTCGTATTTTGTGCTAAGGTTTCTCCAGTTACTATATGGACAATTATTAATGAAACACCCTGTATATGTACACTGCACTGTACCTACCTACATATTTCAGATATTTCATACTACTCGAACCATGTAGAATAGATATCAATATAGGCCAGAAAAATAGGGTTTTTGTCGGGACACTTGAGCAGCCAGGTTGCAAATTGATTTTTTGGGTACTATATACCTAATACATTATAAATACAAAAAGGCCCGTCACAGTTCGGACGAGAATTTTAGTTATTAACAAAAATAAGAGTCAAAAATTGCAGTTTTTTCGTTTAAATTGCTACAGGTAAAAATAGGGTAATTAAATATCTTATTTATATCTAATATTCTTCTTTTTATAGATGAGCCAAGGTTTAAAATGGCACTTTTTGAATTTTGGTCCGATCCTTTTTTGTTTCGGAAAATGCAAAATAAGACCAAAATTTCAAAAATAAAAAATGTGCTATAACTTTTGCGAAAATGGCCTTAATATTTTCATATTGCACGAAAAGTTGAGTCAAACATTTCATAATATAATACACAAAAATTTTTAAGACGATTCGTCAATTAGTTTAAATTTTATTCAATTTGTTTATCGCAAAAAGCTTTTTTTTGCAATGTTATTGTTCAGAAAATAATAATGACACAGCAATTCTGTGGAAACTACATGCAAGAATAATAGTACAATTTTTAAAGTTTTTAAAAATTTTTAAAAAGTCGTTTTTATCACTCCGAAAAAAGTTTAGTAAAATAATCATTTTTGGCTTCTAAACAATTTGAATAACTTTGTCTAGTATTGACTATAGAGTAAATCTACTTTGGGATTTCAAAAGCTGGTATTTTTATACGAATTTTCAGAAAAAAACTTTTTGCCTAGGTTAATTAGGTTCAAAGTTAGCCACTTTTATTATTTAATTCGCAGTTACTTGTTACTTCTATATACATCAAATTCTCCTGTAACAGTGTTAGTTACCATACTACTCCGAAACGGCGTGGCCGTTTTTTATAAAATTTTACACGTTTATCCTGTAGGACGTTGAAGAGGTTTTAATCTATTTTTTATACCCATAAGTTATAAGGGGGTTGCCCACCTGACATTTTTTAAAATTTTTTTTGGACAAAATTATCTACCTTAATTTTATATGATATAGAATTAAAAAATACATACAACCCTTAATTTTCACTCTTCTATCACCAACCCCTATTTGTTAATAGCCATCTATATATTTACATCTATAAAGTTCTTCTGTCACAGTGTTAGTTTTCATACCCTCCAAGACCGCTTGACCGATTTTTATGAAAATATATATGTATATTCGGTAGGTCTTAGAATCGGTCGTTATCTATTTTTCATATCCCTGAGTGATAAGGGGAGTTCCCCCTAACATTTTGTAAGGTTAGGTGGGGTTGTGTGTACATAACGTACTCTATAAGACTACGTGTACATACAAATTAAAAAAATTATGAATAAAATCCATCAACAAGTTCCAGCGATATTAATCGCAGCATATGTTTGCAGAATCAGTTTAATTTTTTGAGTGCACGTATTTTAGTACTTCCCCTTCACCGACCACGAATTAATTCCGTTCGGACGCCATTTTTAAAGCTTTATTAACCACTCTGTTGAGGTTTAAAGTTTACTCAAACTTTTATATATCTTCAACTTCAAAATGGCTCTACTGAGGTTGCTTAATTGTTATAAACAAAGTAGCCGTCAATTAAAAAAAGGGGCTAACTTTTACCGTAATTAACCTAGGCGAAAAGTTTTTCTTTGAAAATTCGTATAAAAATACCAGTTTTCCAAATTCCGTTGTAGTTTTAGCCTATAGTCAATATTAACAAATTTATTCGAATTGTTTATAAGCTCTATTATAGTTAAATGCTTTTTGAGTGATGAAAATGACTTTCTAATGATTGTTTTAAAATGCGTTGAAAATATGACTATTCTTCTTTCATGCTGTTTTCACAGAATTGCTGTATCATTATTATTTTCTGAACAATAACATTGCGAAAAAAAGCTCTTTGGGATAAACAAATTGAATAAAATTTAAACTAACTGACGCATCCTCTTAAAATTGTTTGTGCATTGTATGCACTGTTTTATTCAACTTTTCATGTAATATGAAAGTCCTAAATTCATTTTCAAAAAAGTTATAGCAAATTTTTTATTTTCCAAATTTTAGTTTTATTTTGCAATATCCGAAGCAGCAAATAATCGGACCAAAATTCCAAAAATCCTATTTTAAACCTTGGCTCATCTACTAAAAGAAAAATATTACAAATAAGACATTTAATTACCCTATTTTTACCTGTAGCGGTTTAAACGAAAAGACTTTCATTTTTGACCCTTATTTGTTAATAACTAAATTTCTCGTCCAAACTGTGACGGGCATTTTTGTATTTATAATGTATTAGGTATATAGTACCCAAAAAACCCATTTCCATCCTGGCTGCTTAAGTGTCCCCAACATGGTATATTTTTGCCTTATTTCCCTGGTGTAATAATATTATCGATATCGAGGTTATATAGAGCTTTTCATCGATTGCCATTTGTTTCGAGCTTCTGTCATATGTTGTATACCTATATAATATTAATATACACGGATTATAAGTACACGGCATATAATATGACAGAAGCTCGAAACAAATGACTGTGAATGAAAAGCCCTATTGAAAGAATATTATATCGATACCAAAATATTGGTTGCGTTCGGACGACCACAGCGGCTGGACAGCTGAGAGGTCTTAAGTATTTTCCGATATAGCAATATCTCAATTGCTTTCAATTTTCTGTAGGTACTTATCTTCGTTCAAGATCCACGATTCGCCACCGTAAAAATGGATAGGATAGACGTAACATCGCCGCATTTTTTCTTTTATACTGTGACGTAATTGTCTTTTTACGTGGTTGACTCTACTATTTTATTATTTATGTTTTTAGGCACTAAGTTTAATTTAATTGACTTTATTTATTTTTAATAATTTACACTTAAGGCTATGGGTACATAATTCGCAAATATTTTACGTGTATCCCTACTTTTTCTGTCTTTACACGGCAAATTACGCGTAGTAAAATTCACACTGGTATGGATATGTAAACATTACTAGAATGTCATTCTACTTGAAAATGTCATTATTAATTTCAAGAGATGGGTTTTGAATGTTCTTGGATAGCTGTTATTTTTATAATTGGAAATTATTAATTCAGTTAATAAATGTGATACTTTTTTCACTAACTATGTATTCAGTGATTGTAATAATTTATTTGTACAACAAAGACTAATACTCAATCGAGAAAAGAGGAAAAGTGTTAAAGTGATTTTTTAATAAGGTATTGTTATGGAACGCTTACAATTTTGAACATCTTAACAACAAAATACTTGGATCACAGAATATATTATCTTGATGTATTCTCTGCTTGGATCTTCCTCAAAGAATACACAATAAATAACTTTTTATTAAGTTCACGTCTTAAATCAATTATTTATCAAATACACTATATTTCAATAATATTTAATCAATAACTCAACATATTCCCGATGCAATGTCAAATATTAAAAATTGTCACTGATTGTCAGTGTCTGACTGACAATATATGCTGACAATATTATATTCGGCTGAGTGCGTTGTAAGACAAAGATAGATTTGGAAAATATTACCACGGCATTGTGTTTATTTTTTTCGAATCCTGAAAAAACCAATAAATATTTTTGAAAAATTTAAACGCAGAATGAAAGACTAAATTATTACCGAGGGCCGAAAGTCCCTTAGAATAAATAAAATGTATATTTTGAATGATATATTTGAAATTAAAAATCACACTAAATTTTCTCTTAGTTTTTCACCCCTGTAACTTATTAAAATAAACATTATAGAAGTTTTCAGGGACTTTCGGCCCTCGCTAATAACGTGATCTTTCATTCTGCTTTTAAATTTTTCAAAAATACTTATTAGTTTTCTCAGGATTCGAAAAAAATGAATCCCCATTTGAATTGCATTGCAGCCGAAAATACGTACCGATCCTCTTAAAGAAATAAAGAACACTGAATTTATATCCTTTAATAACACTAATTTACAAACTTAACATTAAAATACTGCATTATTTTTATTCGTTACAAAATAACCACGGCTTTATTAAAGATTACACTAAAACAACAATTTATCTAAATGTCTAATATGTACAATTTACATTTACATTTATTTCGCGTCCGAACATCGAAAATGTTACTCGACCGACGACTACAAATTTATAACTAACTCTAATTTCAAAAAATGTCTCTTTATATAGTTATAAAAATTAATCTACTGATTTCCAGAAAAAATTGAAAGAAATGTATTATTTACAAAGCAATAAAAAAAGGTGTATTCGGTGATCTTCTAGATATGCCGATAAGTAACAGCTGTCTCGCCGACGAACAGGGTTTCAGACACTTCGGCGCCAGAGAGTTCTGGCGTTGACAGGACCGGCCTGGGACCGTGACATTGCCCCCTCCTCAAAAGATGGTTCCTCCTGGAACCTTGTCGGGACTGGAACTGGATGCTGGTATCTGCAACTGGACCCTCTTTTACAACTCCCAGTTGTATAAAAGTGACAGGGGACGGCCTTCTCTCCGCACCAGTAACTATGCGGATTGCAACAGACTAACACCTGGACCTCGGTGTCTTGGAAAATTTCTTCTACCATATTTCGGATAACTCTCCAGTCTAATTGGCTGCATTCTAACTTTGGCATGGCTAACTTTTGCACGTCGGACTCCAACACGTGCTCTCTCAATTGAATTAATGCATCCCATACATCTTGGTAGGTAGGTTGGTCATGGACAGTGTCTTTCGTTACCAGATAGAATAGGTAACGTGATGCATCTTAGAGTTTCAATGCTTTGCCAGGAGCTGGCAGTTGGCATTGAAGTTCTGCAACTCGACCAAACTTCATTCGGAAGGCGGATGCCAACCCTCGTGCGTCTTTGATACTGGCCGGGATGGTATGGGCCAGCGAATAGTCATCGGGAAGTGCGAGAAGATCTCGCTTTTCTTCAGTGGTAACACCATGTCTTGCTTTACCGGTACCTCCGTAGGCACCCATGAACTCTTCAAACGTGAAGTCAGGTATTTCTCGAACTTGGTAGACTTCTACTTCTTCATCTACGTCGTGGTCTCCCTCGTATGGCGCCAACCGGTTATGGTGGACTATCATCGGCTTTCCCCTAGGAATCTTGCTTATTCGGTAGATAACGTCATTGATCTTCTTGACAATGAGGTACGGACCTTCCCAAAATTGCTGCAACTTGGGAGAACAACCTGTTCGCTTCTTTGGATTATAAAGCCAGACTTTGTCGTTCTCCTTGAAACATCCCTTCTCGGCTTGGGTATCGTATCGTTTCTTCATTCGGTCGCTAGCGATCTGAAGATTAGAACGGACCAACTCATGTATATCGTCCATTCTTCTTCGTAATTCATTCACGTAATCCTCACCAGCAACATCTTCTCCAGGTCGACATCCAAACTCTAGATCACAGGGTAGACGCATCTCACGTCCAAATAAGACTTTTGCTGGTGTTTGGCCAGTTGATTCGTTAACAGCAGATCTATAGGCCATTGCGAAGAACGGAAGGTACTGGTCCCAGTCTCGTTGATGATTGGACACCATCTTTGTCAACTATTTGCCGACTGTCCTATTCATACGCTCCACCATTCCATCCGATTGCGGGTGATAGGCCGTGGTTCTTGTCTTCTTTATGCCTAGTTTATCACAGATTCCTTGAAATAGATCGCTCTCAAAGTTCCTTCCTTGGTCACTATGGATCTCCAGAGGTACTCCAAATCGGCTGATGCAGTCTTTGATTAACACATCTGCAATAGTGGCGGCCTTCTGGTCCGGAATTGCGTAGATCTCCACCCACTTCGTGAAGTAATCCATTACCACCAACATGTATTTGCATCCATTGTCACTTTCTGGAAATGGCCCGGCAATATCCAAAGCTATTCTTTCAAACGGACTTCCAACATTGTACTGTCTCATAGGAGCCTTCCTTTTCCGGTAGGGTCCGTTACTTGTAGCACAGGTAGTACATTTCTTACACCAGTCCTTCACATCGTCGGAACTATTCATCCAATAAAATCGTTCCCGAATTCTCTGAAGGGTCTTCTTTACACCAAAATGCCCTCCTGATGGACTGTCGTGTAACTGACGAAGTACTTCGGCTACTCTGCTTTTTGGAATCACCAACTGTTTTTTCCTCACTGAACCATCATCATTTTCTATTACTCGTTTAAGCAAGCTGTCTTCCAAGATAAATGAGTCCCACTGGGCCCAATACGTCTTAACTACTGAGCTTAGGCTTGATATTTCTTGCCAAGATGGTCGACGATTTTCTTCTTTCCATTTTCGAATCTTCTGTAAAACTGGATCTTTTTCTTGTTTTTCCTTGATCTTGGTAGGCGTCCACTCGTCGTTGACCACTGTTGTTCTTAGTACTGCTGCTTCCTTCGACTCTGTTTTGTTGCAATGGGAACATTCTGCTGGACACGGTCTTCCTGATAGAGAATCAGCGTTTCTGTGGCTAACTCCGGCCCGATGCTCGATCTTGAAATCATATTCTTGAAGTCGTTCAATCCATCTGGCTATCTGACCCTCTGGATTCTTAAACTGCATTAACCATTTAAGGGCGGCATGGTCGGTTCGGATTAGAAACTTCCTTCCGTAGAGGTATTGATAGAAGTGTTCCACTGATTTTACTACTGCTAGAAGTTCTCTTCTCGTGACGCAATAATTTCGTTCAGGTTTTGAAAGCACTTTACTAAAATATCCAAGGACTCGTTCCTGTCCTCCTTGGATCTGCGACAGCACTCCTCCAATTCCCACATTACTTGCATCCGTATCTAAGATGAACTCTCCTTCTGGCAGTGGATACCCTAATATTGGCGCTGTAATTAAATGCCTCTTCAAAGTTTCAAAGGCCGTTTGGCAGTTTCCATCCCAGCAATAATCTCTTGCTTCCTCTGTAAGTCGCGTTAATGGCTTAGCGATATCTGCAAACTTCTTAATGAACCTCCGGTAGTAAGTACATAGTCCCAGAAAACTTCTCACTTGATGTTTATCAGTTGGTTCAGGCCATTCCTTAATGGAATCGATATTTCCTTTGTCCACGGCCACTCCTTCTTTGCTGACTATATGGCCTAAATAATTGACTTTACTTTGAAATAGCTGGCATTTCTTGGGATTTAACATTAACTGGGCAGCTTTAAGTCGATTAAAAACGTCCTCTAAATTCTTCAGGTGGTCTTCAAACGTCTCCCCCAAAACGATTATGTCGTCTAAATACACCAGGCATGTTTTCCAAGATAACCCTCTCAACACATTTTCCATAAGCCTCTCAAATGTCGCAGGAGCATTACAGAGTCCAAACGGCAAAACGTTGAATTCCCATAATCCAGATCCTGTCGTGAAGGCCGTCTTCTCCTTGTTCACTGGATCCATTTCTACCTGCCAATATCCAGACTTCAAGTCCAACGTAGAAAACAATTTACTTCCAGCCAATGTGTCCAACGTGTCGTCGATCCGAGGCAGAGGATAACTATCTTTCTTGGTAACATTGTTCAACAAACGGTAGTCCACACAGAACTTTGTAGTTCCATCTTTCTTCTTGACCAGGACCACCGGAGAGACCCATGGGCTCGTAGAAGGCTCTATCACTCCGTCTTTCTTCATTTCTTGAACAATCCTTTCAGCTTCCTCTCTCTTTGCCTGTGGTAATCGTCGAGCTGTTTGACGAATTGGCCTAGCGGTACCAGTGTCAATTTTATGTTTGACAACTGTCGTTCTTCCTGTCTTTCCTCCTTTCGGTACGAATATATCACGATATTGCCTAAGAAATTCCCTTAATTTTCTTTTTTTCATTTGATTTAGAGACTGGCCTGCAACTGCAACCATTTGGTCGAACTTGTCGTTGGAATTATCTGATGTTGTCGTCTGACGGATTATGGACGTCACGGGTACACAAGTTCCTACTTTTGTCTCCTTCTTGATGGTCACTGGGTAGTCATTGACATTAATCAATCTCACGGGAATTTCTTTAGCAGAAGTAACCAATTCCTTTCCAATTATGATTCCTCGGCCTACCTCCTCGTCGTGGTTCCATGGCTCCATCATAACAGGCGTTCCTTCTTCTACAATTTCCTGTAGCCGCGCTACGATGATCGTTTCACTCCTCGCAGGCACAACTGTATCTTCTTTAATGGCTGCTAGCACAGTGCTGTCATCATGTGGATGAAGAAATACCTCCTCGTTGCCAACTTTGATTACCCTATTCTTAAAATCCAATTGAAATCCATGCAAATTCATTACGTCCATTCCTAATATAACATCTTCTTCGATGTCTGCAACTATGACAGTATGGACGAACTTTTCTGCTCCAATACCTAATTGTATCTGGATTTCTCCGTGGGTGTTGGCATTTTCACCTGTGGCAGTCCGCAGTCGCAACCTCGTTGGTAAGAGTTTCTTACGGCTGTTTATAACTGACGGTCGTATAATGGTCCTGGTCGCTCCGGTATCCACCAACAATGTATACTTTTTACCATTTATTTCTCCATCCACATATACACTATCTTCACGACATTTCAAAGAAGCTATTAGTATTAGATAGTCTTTAGAGGAGTTCTGAGTCGAGGCTGCCCCCCTAGGGTCTGTGCGTTCTCTTATTTCCTGCTGGCGAGTTTCTTGATTTGCGTTCTTCCTTAAACTCCGTGCGTACCCCTTTTCACCACAATTGCAGCAATTCATGGTCTTCGTTTTCTTCGATGTAAAGTCTTTCATCATATTAACAAGCTGGTTAGTTTGTCCTCATCCTGTTCCTCTTTCACAGTCCTCACTTTACTGTACCCACCAGAGGCCTGCGTAGCTGATTCGAACTCAAGGGCCGCGGACAATACATCGACCAGCGTCTTGTGACGAGCTAATCGCAGTGTTCTCTGCATTTCAACATCACGAAGACCATCCATAAATGTTTGAACAGCCAATATTTCCATCACGTCTTCGGGAGCTGTTTGATATGCATATCGTACCAACCTGACAATATCTAGCTCATATTCTTGAAGAGCTTCATCTTTCTTTTGTCGTCGGTTTTTAAGCCGCGCCTGATAGACATACTCCAAATGTTCGTGCCCATAACGCATGTTTAGTCTCTTCATGAGTTGTTCAAAATCATTCGTCTCCTCTACAGCTATGGTCTGGAGTACATCCAAAGCCTCTCCTCGAAGAGCAATAACCAGATTTACAGCTTTGTCTTTTTCAGACCATCCGTTCGCTCTTGAAACTGTTTCAAACTGTTTCTTATAACTGTTCCATGATGACTTTCCGTCGAAATTTGGCACCTTAACACGGGCATGACCTACACTCCCTTCAACTATCGACCGTGGCTCCAGTTTGTATTTGGTTTCATCATCTTTAATATCTGTTAAGATGGGTTCCACCACTTTGTCCACTTTTACCGTTTCCTCCAGTTTCTTTTCTATTTCCTTGATCTTTTCTTCAAAAGTAGATTTTATGGACGATATCTTGTCGTCAAAATCCGAAGTGACCCTAGAGATCTCGTTAGTCATTTTGCTGTCAAGGGATGAAATATCACCCGAAACTTTCTTCTCTAACGATGCAATGTCTGTCGAAACTTTCAAAACATCCGAGGAAACTTGGGAAATTTCACCAGAAACCTTTTTCTCTAACGATGTGATCTCTGTTGAAACTTTGTTCTCCAGCGATGTAATGTCTGTCGAAACTTGGGAGATTTCACTAGAAACTTTGCTCTCTAACGATGTAATGTCTGTCGAAACTTTGTTCTCTAGCGATGTAATGTCTGTCGAAACTTTAGAAACATCGGAGGAAACTTTCGAAATCGACGAGATCACAGCAGCATGCTTGTCTTCAAACAAATAGGTTTCTGGATCTTGACCCTCTTCCTGATGAGCGTTCTTTAGACGTTCGACCAGATCAGCCTTTTTCCCAGTAGAACTTAGATCCCTTTCTTCCAATTCAAGTCTCAGGTCTGCAATTTTTAGCTTACACAAGGTAGACATGATCACACACTTTATTTATTACGATTTATATTTTATTTATTTTTACAGATTCCACTTCTGATCACCACTGTGACGTAATTGTCTTTTTACGTGGTTGACTCTACTATTTTATTATTTATGTTTTTAGGCACTAAGTTTAATTTAATTGACTTTATTTATTTTTAATAACTTACACTTAAAGAAATAAAGAACACTGAATTTATATCCTTTAATAACACTAATTTACAAACTTAACATTAAAATACTGCATTATTTTTATTCGTTACAAAATAACCACGGCTTTATTAAAGATTACACTAAAACAACAATTTATCTAAATGTCTAATATGTACAATTTACATTTACATTTATTTCGCGTCCGAACATCGAAAATGTTACTCGACTGACGATTACAAATTTATAACTAACTCTAATTTCAAAAAATGTCTCTTTATATAGTTATAAAAATTAATCTACTGATTTCCAGAAAAAATCGAAAGAAATATATTATTTACAAAGCAATAAAAAAAGGTGTATTCGGTGATCTTCTAGATATGCCGATAAGTAACAGCTGTCCCGCCGACGAACAGGGTTTCAGACACTTCGGCGCCAGAGAGTTCTGGCGTTGACAGGACCGGCCTGGGACCGTGACAATACCAAGAGCGAGGTTGTGGCTCTTGAAACAGACCCTCATCCGATTGAAGGTGGATCTGACTTTGCCGATGAGCGCTCTTATAAATATCCTAGTTGACTAGTTGTTAGTCCATTCTTCATTAATTATGGTGCCGAGGCAGCTGTAAGTCCACTCACCACTCTTTCTTCTGGGGTCTTGTTGTCGTAGATTTGACCTGTTATCTTTTTCTTGCTAAGAGATAGAGCAAAGGATCGTGAAAGGAAAAGGGGTGATTGGATTCCTAAACCCGATGCTATGGTCAAAAGAACTATCTAATCAAAGAAAACATCTCATCTTTAACTCCATCTTTAAAAGTATACCTAATGCTCTATGGATGCGAAACATGGCAACTTACTAAATCCCTGGAACGACGCCTACTTGTATTGGAAATGGACTTGTGGAGAAGATCGGCTAGAGAATCAAGGCTTGAAAGAATACAAAATGACCAAATAGACCATTCATCAGCGGTAAAAAACTTTAAAACCTTGGAATTTTGGGAACAACACTGATTTTAATGAAAATTTGGGTCTTAAGGAGCTTCTTTTGTGGAGATTACAAGATTCTTAACTAGTGGTGACTAGGACGACCCAAAGCTGTGATGTGGAGGAGAAAATATCATCACATGTTCTCCGAAAATACGCGGCATTGACCTATCAGACGTCTTGGATTTAGCCTTTATGCAACCGAGCCAAATAAATGAGTTAAATCTAAAAAGACTTGTGGCGCCACAAGCTTACGAAGAGATTAAACCTTCAAAACAGCAGGAAGAGCTCAGATTTAGAGGCTGTGCTGATTTGATATCAGATGATCACACACTGAGAGAAAAAGATTCTTGACATAAAGAAACTTTATTAATATTTAAGAAATATCGACTTGGCATATTGCCTAAGAAATATATCTTTGTATGTAAGATATACCTAATGTTCTAAAACAGTGGTTCCTAACCTTTTATGTCTGGCGACCCACTTTCTGATGTTTTTTCATATTCGCGACCCATCGCTCACCCATGATGATACGCTATTCTGTACTCTGTACGCCACTCAGCTTCTGTAAGAGCCACGCCGCGACCCACCTGAAATCTGTCCGCGACCCACTAGTGGGTCGCGACCCACCGGTTGGGAAACGCTGTTCTAAAATATTTCAAATACATGTTAATATACCCAAAGGAATATATCTTAAACATGATTGAACTATGACTTGCTTGCAAACCGATTTGTCAGAAACAAATTATACTTATCATAAGAATATATTTTCTTGGCATTACAAAACTCTTCTTTCTGAGCAATAATATTTCTTAGTAAGGAATATTGTTATCTTACCATTATTAATTAATGTATTTAATGTTAAGAAATACATTTCGCAGATATAATTGTATATTTAGTATTAAATTACATTTCTTAAAAATAAAGTAATGTTACATACGGCGAAATAAATCATTTTGTTTAGGTAAAATTATTCTTTATTAGATTATAAAAACAGGATATAAAACGTTAGATATTAATACATACAAATAATTTCTCCACTCTGAAACCACTGGCTTCTATACTATATAAAGGGATGGTGAGGCAAATCCAACTTCCTTAATTTTTCCGTCTTTTTGTTAATTGCACTTTGCATATTAGCAATTACCTAAAACAAAACCGTTATGTAGAAAGAGTAAACTTATTTTAATAAAAAAATTTTTATAAGAATATAAGTACATACTTATTTTGACAAAAGGAAATACAAAAAAAATCAAATACACGGGCCCACATAAAAACTATTAATTTTTTGGTATAAGAACGGCAGGTATCAGTAAAACAGTCTACAATCTAAAAACATTTCTTGGCATTTCAACAAATAATAATCAATCATATTTAGTTCAAACATGGCTTTATTTATGGCCTACCATCTTTATTAATTTTTTTCTTTTTGTACCTATATGAAATACTAATTATTTATCTGTATAACATTAAGTCACACAATAGATATTGTTTAGCTAAAACAAGAAGAAAAATACAACCAATGTAAAGCATTGAAGCAGACATATATTGTAATTTTATTTATTTATATAATCCAAAAGATACAGCAAACCTAATCATTAAGAAATTTTATTACGGAAAAGTATTATTAGTTAATATCTTAAGTCATTTAATACATATTAACTAATTCACGGTTTTCGGCTATAAAATTTCTTAACCATTAAGATGTTCTTTTAGACTAACTAATATTTCTTTATGGCAAATAAAGCACACGTCATGTTTAATATAACGTTGAATTGTGGGATTGTATATAGAAGACTTAAGACTCTAAGTATAAGTCTATACTTAGAGGAGTTCGACAAGGGTGCATACTTTCACCACTCTTATTCAACGTCTACAGTGAAGTGATATTTCAAGAAGCTTTATTGGATATTGTGGAAGGTATTTTGGTCAACGGAAATACCATTAATAATATTAGATATGCGGACAATACGGTCATATTTGCAAGTGACATGGAAGATCTACAGTACATAATACAACATGTATACAATGCATGTGAAAGGTAAGGACTGCAAATGAATCTCAATAAAACGAAGCCAATGATATTCTCAAAAAAACTACAAAATGTAGATAACCTGATCATCAATAATACAACGATCGAAAGAGTAACAACATATAAATATTTAGGAACGTGGCTAACCGAAGATGGAGATCGAACAAAAGAAATCAGATCTAGAATAGAAATGGCAAGAAACACGTTCATAAAATTGACTTGAACTTACTTTGCAACCGTAACCTTAATCTAGAGATCCGCACAAGAATGCTGCGTTGTTACGTTTTTTCTACTTTACTACACGGCATGGAAGCGTGGACAATAAAACAGTCTGAAATCAAAAAATTAATCTCCTTTGAGATGTGGTGCTACAGGAGAATCCACAGAATATCGTGGACTGAAAAAGTAACTAATATAGAGGTGTTACAAAGAATGAAGAAAGAATGTGGAGTCATAAAAACTGTTAAAATTAGAAAGATTCAATATCTGAGTCATATAATGAGGGGCGAGAAGTACGTATTACTCAGGTTAATTATGCAAGGGAAGATACAAGGGAAGAGAAACCCAGGACGACGCAAAATATCCTGGCTAAGAAATTTGAGAGTGGTTAGATTTGCAGCTCATTAGAATTATTCAGAAGTGCGGCCAATAAAATTAAAATAGCGATGATGATTTCCAACCTCCGATAGGGGAAGCAACCTGAAGAAGAAAGGTCTATACATTCAAGAAACATATATTTTATACATAAGTATACACATTTTTATAAAGGAACTTACCTGTATACAGTTCTACCATTTATGGAAGCCCCTAGTTAGTTAATAGCTCCTTTCAATATTGTCCTGAAGCTTTATGTTATATTATTCTCTGCGAGGTGGAAGTCGAAATGTCAATAAAATCATTTTTTACGTTAAATTGTGGCTTATTTCCCAGTTAGAATAAGATCCTTTCTTTCAGAGTTGTTGCCCATCATTGTCCATGAGAAATGTTGTTTTCATAGCGTTAAATAAGCTTCCTGTTCGCCCCATTCTCTCGTTTATTTCCAGGTCTTGTTTACCATTTGATTCGATTATTACTCCTAGGTATTTAAAATATTCCACTTGCTCTAGTCGTTTCCTATCTAATTCTACTGCGTGTGTCTTCCTCGTATTTGAAATTATCATTGTTTTTGTTTTCTCTGTATTAATTTTCATATTTATGTTTGATAGTTCTTCTTCTAGGATTTCAAGATTGTTCTGTAAGTCTTCTCTGTTTGCTGCTATAAATACCATGTCGTCTGTAAATAGTAGCTCCGATAGTTGAGTCCGTTTCATTTGCCAGTAATCTAATGTTAGTTTTCTCATTCTTCTCTTTGCTTTCTTTATCGCTTCATCCAGTACCACTGAGAATAGCAGTTGACTCAGCACACAACCCTGTTTGACCACTGTTTTAAATAATTTAAAATTTTTAGATGAAGAGTGACGCAACTGTAAAAAGGGTTGAAAATGGGAGGATTAAATTAAGATAATGAAATTCGAGCCAATAGGGATAAAAATAAAACCATCATTATAAGAATAAACGCCATAGCGATGCTTCTGGACGATAACTTCTCATTTAATCCCTATTTTAAATATTTAAAAATCCTTTTTTCTCTCCTGAGAAATTTGGCTTTTTGCAGTTACGTCATTCTTATTGCGGACCGCCGAATTATGTGCGAATCTACAAGCATATGTGGATGATAATGGTGGTTAGTTTAAATATTTCTTTTACAACCCCCGTGTATTATACATTATATCCTTCGTTTATATTTTATTTCACAAAACTTTTTATATTATCATTATGTCCGTATAATGCAAAACAAAGAAAGATGATTTTTAATTATACGATGCACAGACTTTTAAAAATTTATCTTTGTTCAGAAATTATTTTACGGTTCAAAAATCTAAGGAGGCAAAGATTAAATCCTACCATTCATATTGAAATGAATGAGTCTTTTTATAAGATATTATTATAATATTCTTCAAAGAATTTTTAATATCTGTGCAGGTTTTATTTTAAATAAATAGGTCTTTCTTGTAGGTCTTTCTGATACCTAAATCTGAATTTCGCAGATATACAATAGCAATGCAGTTGATAGAGAATAGACTATTTTCGGTCCAATTTATAATTACATATTTCGATCTTTCTAGATACAGAGTTGGAGAGACCAGAACTGAACACATAAACCCATAAAATATATAAATTTGCACATATTTTACTATTCTATTAGAAAATCAGGATTATGAAAAATCCTGATTTTTAACCGAATAATCAAATAATATATTATAAAAACTGAACGAATATGGTATCAATATAAATGGGGCTCAGAAGCTCAGTCATTTGAGATTCGCAAATGACATCGTCCTTATAGCCGATCGTATGGATGATGCAATAATAATGTTGAACAAGTTATATCACGCTTCCTTAGAGGTCGGACTAAAGATTAATATCAACAAGACGCAAATAATGACTAATCTGGTGCTAAATCGTAATATTGTTGTTGATTCAATGGATATTGTGCAGACTGCATCTTATAAGTACTTGGGACATGAAATTCGGTTGGGAAGAGATACCGAGTTCCAACGTCGCATATGATTAGCCTGGGCAGCGTTTGGTAAACTGAGCTATGTATTTAAATCGGACTTACCCATATGCCTGAAGAGGAAAATCTTTGACCAGTGTGTATTGCCTGCACTCACTTATGGAGCGGAAACATTCCCTAACAACACAAAACATTCCAGGAATGTACTATCAAAGTTATATTAATGTTTGATTGTCCTGGACGTTCAAGGAACATTCGGTGAACATCTGATTAAGTTATTGTGGAATGTTACCACAAGACATTCTATGAACATACTACCAATGTCCTATATTTTAAGAGAGGCCATTTACTATTCAATTTGCATTCATTTTCAAATTTGCCGCGCGTGTATATTATGTATTTAGGCAATCCAAACCACGTGACTTCTGGTTCTGCTTCTGGTTGGCATAAGTTACAGGTTACAGAGGTTATGTTTGTAAATCATTTCATTTCATTGTTTATCGTCGTATTTTCATTTTGCCTATTTTGGATTCATTTGGATTTCGTTTGCTGTATTTTGTGAACTTTATAAACTTTACCATACTGCAAAGTGATTACTTAAGGAAATTATTATTGGAAACTCCAGATGTTTGGAGAAAGGTAGGGGAAACAATTTTTATTTACTGTTCATTTTTCTCTGATATTTATCAATATTGATGAATTTTGCAAGCAATAACATTATTTCTTTTATTGTTTTAGATATTTATTGAAGCTGAAAATAATTGGGGATTTAGATCCATATACAATTCAGTCAGAATTGGATTTTACCATAAAGTGCATTCCACCAAATTACTATTATAGATATTTATACATATCTGGTGGAGTCTCACAGTTAATCTAAGCAGCAGATGAAAGCATACAAAAGCCTTCAGGCACATAAATATTTTACAGCTGGATTTGTTTTTAAAGTTGGAGTAAAGTTGGAAGTCACAAGCAACAACTTCCTAAGTACCTACAAGAATATTGAGGGAATCCAGCTCCTCGATACTACTGGGCAAACTAGAAGATTGAAGAGGACAAAGCCTTTTGAACTATTTTGAGTGATAAGTGATAGTGAAAAGCAGAGCATAATGCTTTTGTGCCTGTGTATGTTAGAATAGTGCGGTTAGAAAAGCAGAGCATATTGCTTGTGTGCCCGTTAGATTAGATAAGAGACGCTATGGGGTAAGCTCTTCATTTTAAGGAATAGTAGTAATTTAGGTTAAATTAAAATTGCTCACTGGTCAGAGTTATGATCAGATTTGAATTGTAATGTACAATTCAATACAATGAAGCGTCATCCTAGTGATGATTATGGAAAAAAATATATGACAAGATTTTGTGCAATAAAAATGTTTATATTTATCAAGGATGTATTATTTGGTACGGCCACATATACTTCTGGTATATCGTCGGTGATGAGACAATACCTCCTATCTGCTTTTTCATGTATTTTGTAGGAGATGAAAAACTTGTTTGGGCCACCTCCTATTTTCATATATTTTTTGACTTGTTTTGTAGTAAATTCAACTATCTATTTACTACAAAACATGTCAAAACTTACGTATGAAAACAGGAGATGACCTTAAAAATGTTTTTCGTCTCCTGCAAAACTCATGAAAAAACATATAGGAGGTATTGTCACATCACTGACGATATATTTCAGTGAATGTCTAAAAAATATACTTTGAATGTCCTAAGAACATTCGTAGACATTCATGGAATGTTTCAACAAGACATTCAGTCTAAAAAATATACTGTGAATGTTCAAAGAACATTCGTAGACATTCATGAAATGTTCCAACAAGACATTCAAGGAATGTTTAAAATGCTGACACAGCACTTTCCTGGGAATTTCCAGGGATTCATGTGCTTTTGGGGACATTCCAGGAATGTTTTCAATGTCCTGTGTGTACCTTCTAGGAACATTCCTGGAATGTTTTGTGTTATTAGGGTTAACACTCACAAAAAAGGTAGTGAACAAGATTCGCTTAACTCAGAGGGCTATGAAAAGAAGGATCTGATAGTTTTATTACTCTATTTTTCATCTGTTTGTACTAAATTGACTTTGGTAGAATTATTATGGTAAGAGTGGTAGTAGGGTTTACTATGGTCGGTTTACGTATGGTCGGTGCTGCGATATTGCGTAGAGGGCTGGACACTCAAAACAAGGGATATAAACTCATTAGAAGCTTTAGAAATAGGGCTTTATCGCCGTATCCTAAAGATACCATGGACGGCGAAAGTCACGAATGTAGATGTCCTTAGAAGAATCAACAAAGAACGCAAACTTTTCGAAACCATCAAGAAAAAAACGGCGTAATTTGGCCACATCATATGAAATGAAAAATACCAGTTCCTCCAACTTAAAATCGAGGGTAAAATTGAAGCCAAGAGTGGAATGGAACGCAAGAAATCGTCCTAGTTCCGAAACATAAGGCAATGGTCAGAGATTAACGACATACAATATATGATACATATTGCAAGAAACAGAGAGGTAATGGAAAATATGATCGCTAACATCATTTAGTGGATTTGCATCTGAAGAAGAAGAATGTAGAACTGTACTAGAGAAATCACCAGATGTTTGTTCATTTTTGGTTCGCTATGTCGGCCTTCGACGATAATCTAGTAATCAGTGTCGGATAACTTCACAGAATGAATCATCAGTTTTTGTTTGTTTATACACGTTTATAACACAAAAAATCGCCGATGTAACCTAACTAACCTATGAATTTTAAATTTAAATAATGTCAAAACTTCATAAATGTCAATAGTGACAAAATTTCATAATTTAGTGGAGTAAACTTGCCTGTGGTTGAACCAATTAGAAACAAGCATTACGGCGCAGTAAATTTAAATTACCTCTCCTAGTTTAAAAACTAGGTACAGTAGGAAAAATAAAAGCATACCCATGAATGAACATATAAAACACGCTGTATTTTCCTGTCACCGTGTCACACAAAAAATTGGCCAGCGCAAGTACATGTAATAATTATTGTTACATGTACTTGCACTGGGCAATTTTCTTTGTGACACGGTGACAGGAAAATACAACGTGTTTTATATGTTCGTTCATGGGTATTCTTTCATTTTTCCGACTGTATGTATATCAAACTATAGTACCTATATTAAAAAGTCTACTTTTGAATCTAATAGCACATAAAATAAAATTTAAAACATTATTTTGTATTCCACCAGATTAAAACTTATTGGGACCATCTTTCTGATTACACCTCCGAGGCTTCTAAAAATGCAAGCCATAACGGATGCTGAGACTAAAGAAGGTGAGGGAATTTCAAGATTTGCAACTCACGTCCCATCTGCTCAGTGCGGAAAGTTCCAACAAAAGATGGATCTTCCCGTACTCAGTAGGAGTAAAACTAATACATTTAAAAATGAATAACCATTTCATTTCGTTGCAAAACGAAACCAAAGCCGTGTTATACTTTAGTTCATTCAGAGAGGCCGCAAGCACCCCTACCGGTTTTGTAACTTATTAACACGTTGACGGACAGAACGTCTATAGACCTCTAATTTCCATCCATGTAATGTGGCACAACGTCTATATATTCTACTTTGCAAAATACATATTATAGTGTCACAACACTTGCTTATATATTTGACGCACTGTCCGTCAACGTGTTAATTAGTCTCTCGTCAGGGAGTGATAATATTTTAAATTTTATTTTATGTGCAATTAGATTAAAACAGACTTTTTTCTAGTAAATGTCGCTAGGGCTTCTCTGCCATTTAGTTCATTGCAATCCGAGACTGGAGGCCGGGGATTATTTCGGTTGTCAGAGAGCGCTGCATATGCACTCCGTGGCGAGAGACTAGTAAATTTCGAAACCGCTGGGGTGCTTGGGGCCTCTCTGAATGAACTAAAGTATAATACGGCTTTGGTTTCGATTTGCAACGAAATAAAGATGTTAACACAAGGAATGCGTGATCACTTCATTCACTCAGAGGTGCTAAAGAGGTATATACGGTATCCGCCAAAATAAACAGTACATAAATTAAAAGAGCTGGGAAATTACGCACGCAAGTTGCATTTATCATATTTGGCATACTTGTGATTAAATGTCAACTTGACATTACGTTATGGTTAAAATCTTTGTCATTAAGGTTCTTTCTACCGAAGAAAAAGATTTTTTAGTAGAACATAAATCTCCGCTTAGAGTTGGACGGAATAATGGCTCATGTTTAAAATAAGTGTCAGAAAAATATCAATGATGGAATAAATTCTCGTCGCACAGATTTCGAGTATCCACCTCATTCACCGGATTTAACACCACCTGATGCCTACATTTGGGGTATGATGAAGAATTCCATATATCGCTCGGAAAATCCGCCAGAAACTGTTGGAGAACTACGGCACAGAATACATAATTACTTATTTTCAACATTTGTAGCAACCACTTTTCTTAAATATGTTTAATGATCTTCAGAAACGTTATGAAGCTTATTTGCAACGCTATGGTGCACATTTTTAACATAATGTATTATAAAAACTAATTCATAAATATTTTTTTTATATTCGGTACTGTTTATTTTGGCAGATACTGTACTTGTTAGAATATCACGAATACTCTAACTGAATATACAATGATGAGTGCACTAGGAATCGGCAAAATAACGCAAAAGATGGAAAACTTATTAAGTTATGAGATAGCATCAGATAAAGCTAGTTCTTATATGTGGATAGTTGACTTCAGTCATAACTATACGTATGGCGTCGAAAACATTTTATTTTAATTTCCTATCTTAAAACAAATGATTGAATAAAAGAAATAAAGCAGATGCTAGTAAAAAAACATTACTTAGTAGAAATTTTAATTATAAATTAAAGTAATAATAGAAATAACTCAGTAAGAGATGGTTTAGCTTGTTTTTGATTTAGAGGGATGCACAATCGCTGAGCAGCTGTTTCCACCATTGCAGGCTTCCTCAACAGCGCTAGAGTGCACACCTCTGTGATTCGGAGGGATGCACAATCTCTGGGCAGCTGTTTCCACCATTGCAGGCTTTCTCAACAGCGCTAGCGTGCACATCTCTGTAGAGCGATTGTGCATCCCTCTTAATCGAAAACAAGCAAAACCATCTTTTACTTTTCTATCTTTACTCAGATTTGAGTACTAGGAAGTTTCTTTCTGTCCTTTTCCTAGACGAATGAAAACGGAATGTGACTGCATAAAATGAAGTCCTTTTTGTTTTCTATATTCTTCGTCTTCGGTCTTATAAATTGTAAAAGTCGCAGATTAACGATGTACCAGAAAGAACTTTCAACAAGAAAAGTTTCAGATTTAAATAACTATTTACCATTTTAATTCAATTATAATGGTGAAGTCTGCATCGGAGACTTTTCAATTTGAAAAATAACTCAAAGTAAAATATTTAACTAAACATCCTATTAAACGTCATACGTATAATTATTATGACTGAAGTCAACTACTAGCTCTTAAGCTAGCGTATGCTAGCGTGTAAAAATGGAAAATTGGTGATGTAAATTTATAGGTTGCTATCAATAATTTCCCACTTCTACTAGTTTCACTAGAGACTCTTCCAAGTCTCGCAGTGATCCATTAGCCTATTGTTATTTATTAAAGGTTACTTAAGAATAGATATTGGAACAACGTAACAGAGTAGGTATATTTAATAGTTGAATTAACATAGCCGTAGTAAACATCAACCAAATTAATAAAAATGTCTAAACAGCTGACAATAGGAAACAACAAGGATTAGATGAAAAACAAGTACATTAGACTCGAAGGAAAGCTCAATTGGTTATGAAGTTTAGTGATGTCCAAAAAGTAAATACCCGTTACTTCATACTTGTTACTAGCCAATATCCTAATAGACCAGGGCGGATCTGTAAAAATATTAGTACATTTGGACGTTGAGAGGTGACTCAAATTTTTTTACAGAAATTGCTTGAAAATAACTCAAATAATAATATTTGAGTTATCCTCCATCCTCCCTCTCAAAAAGGTCCGGAACATTGTTTAAATAATCAAAATGTCAAAAAATGAAGGAAAAATTCGATTTTTTTCTTGGTTTTTTGATTATAACTTTAAAAGTATTCATTTCCGAGAAAAGTTGTACTGACATAAAAGTTGCATAATTAAATTTGCTACAATATAGAATTGGTTATAAATTTAAATAATAGTCACCCTTGTTGCAAAATAGCAATAATTGCGAAAAAACTATACAAAAACAAGTATTGGCATTTTACGTTTTTTTAACCATTTATGCTACACTTAGGACCTTCATATTTCACTCAAAAAAACTTTATGATACAGAAAAATAATACTCTAAATTTCATTAAGATCGGTTCAATAGATTTTGCAAAATATATTTTGCAATCCAGCTTTCGCAAAAAAAATTCGTTTTTTCAAAATGTTACAGGACTGAAAATAAAGCAGATAGCAAGTTGAATTTTTTTTGGGTATAGAAGTGTACTGTACCTTTTATTTGCAATTTGCAAAATTAAAATCGATTAACTGTCACGGCGTCAGGAATTTTTTTAAATAAACATTAATTATTGGTGCTACGCGCACGACAGCGGATAGTTTGCTCTGATTGGGCAATTCAATGACCTTTAATAGTGATTGATACATTTTAATTTTTATTACATATCGATATAAATAAATAAATTTGTTTATTACAAAATAAAAACATATACTTTATCTTTTAAAATAACACTTTTTTTAGCAAAAATTTTCTTTGTTCATATATTTTAACTTATAGAATAAAAGTTTATTATTTTTAAACATATGCAATTGTTTAAACAATATTTCACAAACAATAATAAAATTAGTTTGATTTTTGTGGAATTAAAATATTAAAATACAACAAAATATAGAGTAAGAAAATAATATATTAGATAAAGATTAGAAGAAATTTTGGTGGAAATCAACTTGTGTGAATCGAACACCGCTGTCCTGCGCGTAGCACCAAAAATTAATGTTTATTTAAAAATTTCCTGACGCCGTGGTAATTATTCGATTTTAATTTTGCAAATTGATAATGAAAGGTACAGTATTCTTGTTCTCATGATCATTTTTCAGTGCGTCACAGTTTTTCGATTTCTCTCTAATGCATTAAGTTTGATGAGACGGAAAAAGCGGTAGCTCCGTGATTAAACACAAAAATAATGCAGCATTACAATGGTTATATACATAAGATGTCTATTCCTAACCTACGTTTGATTCGTTGATATTTAGAATGCGCGTTTTTTCTAACCAATCAAATACACGTATTACGAACATTTGACGAAAACTTCGTCCATTTTGGCCAATTTTTAGAAGTGTCAAAGAGTCAAGTGACGGTTGTTATTCAGGTCAGTATTTTGTGTACCTATCATTTTGAAATTTCGAATTCGACTTCCCTTGTGTTTCACAACGTTTTTGTGCATCATTTTGTGTTTTGGTTTAGAATTTAGTTCGTTAAAAGTTAGTTTTGTATTTTGGTTTAGAATTTAATTCGTTAGAAGTTAATTTATACTCCAGGTTATTATGCAAGAAAAATATCCATAGTAAGGAGACGTAACTCATGGCTGAAGAACCTTAGGAACTGGTTTGGATGTAATAACAATGAATTATTTAGAGCTGCGGTTTCAGAAATAAAGATCGCTCTGATGATTACCAACTTTTGAAGCGGAGACAGCACCTACAGAAGAAGATAAAAATACACTTTATGGATAGTTTTGTGTCATTTTTGAATGTTTCCATATTTATAAATTTAATTAACAATATTGTTTACTTTTTAATTTTATTCCCCTTTATAAAAAATACCTACATGTTAACATATTGTGTAAAAATAAAATCTACTAAATTACTAATTAGTTTAATTCCACAAGCTTTTCACCTATGGCGAAATACGATTCTGGCATCTGTCAGATTCGTCAATAATTACATGAAATAAGTCTCGACACACCCAATACAGTATATGACGTCATAATTAATGACGCACTGAAAAATGATCATGAGAACAAGAATACACTTCTATAAGCAAAAGAAAATTCAACTTACTCTCTGCTGTATTTTCAGTCCTGCAACATTTTTAAAAAATGAATTTTTTTTGCGAAAGCTGGATTGCAAAATCTATTTTGCAAAATCTGTTAAACTGATCTTAATGAAATTTAAAGTGTTGTTTTACTATATCATAAAGTTTTTCTGGGTAAAATATGAAGGTCCTAAGTGTAGCATAAATGGTTGAAAAACGTAAAATTCGAATACTGGTTTTTGTATGTTTTTTTTTCGCAAGTATTGCTATTTTGTAACAAGGGTGACTATTTTTTAAATTTTTAACCAATTCTATATTGTAGGAAATTTAATTACGCAACTTTTATGTTAGTAAAACTTTTCTCAGAAATGAACAGTTTTAAAGTTATAATCAAAAAACCAATAAAAAAATCGAATTTTTCCTTCATATTTTGACATTTTGATTATTTAAACAATGTTCCGGACCATTTTGAGTGGAAGGATAACTCACATATTATTATTTGAGTTATTTTCAAGCAATTTCTGCAAAAAAATTTGAGTCACCTCTCAACGTCCATCTCAAAACAGATGAGCCCTGGACTATAAGTATAATACCGAATACCAAACGCGAATTATAATATCGTTACTCTGTTACTTTAAATATTTCGGTATTTTGTTTAGGTAGCCGGCATTATCTGTTATTAATAATTTGTGTCCTTACTTTTGAATATTAGCCGTGCTCTTTCAGCAAATTTTGTTCGAATTTCAAATTCAACACAATTCATTACAAACAATAGGTATGCTAACGTTATTATATTTTTTATCAGCTAAGGTAACACATTTTTAAAAAGTTTCGATACGACTATTTAATTTCAGAGCGAAAGTCATCTGCTGGGAAAATATGTACAAATGTTATTTTTACATTGGAATTATGAGCTCTCACAACGTGTCAAATGTTCTTTTCATGGATATTTTGATTCTGTTTATGGTATTGTTCGTAATGCGCATAAGTCCAATTTTATACATTTTTGTTACATTTGCGTCTCATAGAGTCTGTAAGCCTATACCCGAACTTTTATACTCCTCAAAACGATATTAAGTCCTAACTACGAGACGCAAGAGTCTCGCAGGCTTAGTCTTGTTCTTGATCAAATCTTGCACGGTCAGTCTTGGTCTTGGTCTTGCTAAAATTAGGCGGTTTTGGATATTGTATTGTGAAAATACAAGAGAAAGACTAAGACTGCAAAACTAAGACCAATTTTTGGGCAACACTATTACATATACGTGTTGACAATCTACATTTCTTTCGAGTAAATATACTTTAAAAGTCGACAAAAAAATCTAGTGGGATTTTATTACACCCCAAAAAAATCACTTTTTGGGTGTAAATCAAGCTTTAAAAAAATTTGATATTTTAAAATAAGGTTTACACTCTTCTTTGAACACTATTCTGTAGAGTTCTGCAAAAATTCAAATAAAATAGAGGTAAACCTTTAAAATTTATACGGCCATGTAGACAAGCAAATCCTGAAATTCTATTTTAAATTTATAATCGCTTGCGGCTTTGACGCTGTTTCTAATTCCGTTCCAAGAAATTAATTAAAATGAAGTTATATTTTTCGCCCGACAAGCGAATCACAAGAGATTTTAATATAAATACCGACACGGTAAAAAGGTTCAAAGCCGTAATATTGTAAAACGCTGGCACTAGACAGTTTCTAAAAACTTATATACTAGTAATAACTTTCCCGACACAAAGGTAAATAAAACAAATGGAATTTAAATTGCACTCAACGCATTTCATTATTATCTTTGTCGTTTTTGCAATAGAACGAACTGTATAAAAATTCACGAACAATCATTTCAGAATTATTATAAGTATATATTAATTTAAAAAAATTGTTTTTTAGAAAAACATACTTAGTCGAGGAAATGAAGCTGAAAAAATGGCAAAACCTCGCAATTTTTTCGTCCAGCATCGATTTGAACAAAAATTTTAGATTAGGCTCATTTCACCCTCTACTTCATTTTCTATATTGAGCCGTTGTACGCTTTTGATTTTTTAAGGCTGAAAACCACCCCTAATTGTAAAAAATTATAAAATAACATTTTAAGCTTTATTATTGTCAACATTTGCTTCTTATTAGTTAAATAATGATTGTTTTGTGCTTTAAGATATAATATCACAATATTTCAACCCTTAAAACCACCCTTGTTGGAGCTATATATGAAAAGTTTACTTTATCCCAAAAGAATAATTTCAGCTTGCATCAATTTATATAAAAATTTGGGGTTGGGATTATCTTACCCTGTACTTCATATTCTATATCATGCTCAAAGGCGTTGATTATTTTTAGGGGTGTAAACTACCCTTATTGTCAAAAATTATATAAAAACATTGTAAACTTTAATACAGGTAAAATTTGGTTTTGACTGAACCCTTAATTTGGCAAGCCTTAATATAACAGTAATTTTTGTGAAATTGTTGTTTAGGTAGTGTGATATAGTGTATCACAAGGCATTTTGACCATTTTTATATTATTCTTTTTATAAATAAGGGAGATATGGAGTGTATCCCACAAGATACATAGTCAAATATCCAAATTTATTGTAAAAGTTCATTATGTATCTTATAAGAAACATAGTCTAAGATCGTGGGTGAAACCACACAATAGAAGCAGAAACTAAAAGTACTAATAATAATAATAATGGAAGCGAAAAGTAATAAACTACGATATTCATTTTTCATTCTAGTCAAAAACAACCAAAACTGTTGTAAAACTTACTTACGTGCTATTATGAAAAGAATTAAAACAATTTCTATCCTTTACTAAACACAATCTAAGAGAACATTTTGAACATGACCAATGTCTCTCTCCTGATTTACAATACCTGCCTTTGGTATCATAAATAGGAAAGTGATCAACTTTATCAATTTGTATTTGCTCTGATGGTCTCGGCAGAACGCACTTTTTAATTTTTTTTAATTTCTTCGTTTCGCTCGGCAAACACTCTCTTATTTTTTTCTGCCCTTTGCTCTTAGAGTCTCTGCTATGCACTGTCTAAAATATTTGAGAATATAATCTTTGGACGTGTGTTGTAAAATATTTTTATCCCTTCTATACAGAATCCATGCGTTGTTTATACAAATATCTAGCATTTGTGCAAATATGGAGAAGTACCAGCGACGAGTTTCTAGGGGAATTCTCTAAAGGTTTACCAGCATGTTCATCAGATCTACTCCACCCATGTGAGAATTGTAGTATTTTATGAGAGAGGGACAAGGGATTTCAATTTTTGCTCGCTGACTTTTATCATACCTCTTTATTGTTTGGACAGGTGTAGAAGATATATATGTACTAGCAAGGAAAACAGGTTTGTTGTCAAACCATTTCACAACATTTATTTTATTAATGCTGTCACTTCTTGAACAAAACGACCCTCTTACTTTTTTCTTCAGCGTTATCATCTTCTAAAACACAATTTTTTAATCGATCCTTTCTCATTGTTCCCAGGGCTAAAATTCCATAATCATGACGAATAATGTAAAAAAAATCAAAACTTGAAAAGAAATTGTCGACATAGATAACATTGAGCGCCGGTGATATCATTGATTTTGTTAGAGTAAGAACAACTTTATCAATCCTAAGGATTCTTCTTTTTGTGAAAAAGTATGCTGCCTAAAAGTATCATACCCCCCATAAACTATAAAATCGTACACAAACCCTGAAATGCCGGCTGTAACAAATATTTTAAAACCCCATTTTTTTGGTTTTGATTTTATGTACTGTCGTCTTGAACCAGCCTTTTTCCTTTTATAAGGGACCATAATCTCGTAGATACTCTGACGTTTCTCTTCTTCTATAATATGTACAACAATTTCTTCTCACTATGTCCAAAACTGGGCCAATTCGGTAGTACTGATCGTTGTTTATATGATCGTTATTAGGGAAGTGAATACACCGGCGAATTTTCTAATATTGTTTGAAAGGCATTATTTCTGATATTCTATCGTATCTGAAGTTTACACTCCAGTAGTTCAAGTATGATGGCATACCTACTACACCCATCAAATCTGTATCGCTATGAAGTCACTTATCTCATCTATAGTAACGCTTATCGACTTACCTGTTTGCTGAACAGAATAAAGGTTTGTATTGTTGACAATCAACTCTAAGAGATCGTTTGAAAAAAACATTTTAAAATATTCTAATGGTGACTTTAATTCAACCACCTCAGAAAAGTTATTTTCGGGAATGTTCACAGGATATTGCAATTCTTCTTTCGTCCAGTGGTATTCCACCAAATCTGTCGTTTCGTGCGTTTACTTTGTAGTTTGCCTTTAGGTTGGTTAGTATTGTCGTTAATCTCTTTAGATGGTCCAGGTATCTGATGTTGTGATCGTGTTTTTAGAGAACTCAAAGCAGATTTAGGTATACTCCAAATAGATTTAGGCGTACTATAAGCAGATTAATGTGTTGATAGCTCAGGTTTTGAATGTTCAGTTTCGGATGCTGAGTCTTTATCTGATAATGTATCAAAAATCTCTTGAACTTCAGAAGGTAAATTTTAGACTTCAGAACTTTCATCAGTTTCAAAACTTTGAATTCTAGATGGTTTAGTATAACTTTCATTTTCATCGCTCGAATCATCCATATCAGATGAAGGTGGTGGAAGTACTGCCAAATTTTTTTCGGACCTTGATGATGTCATATTGGTATTTCTCTGAAACCAAGGAAACACTATACTTTAGTATAGTGTTTCCTATGTACACTATATAACTAAATGAATTCATTTTGAAACGTTACATTAAAACAAATTCTATTAATGTAATTGGAAATGAAGTGTGGGATAGGTACAAAACAAAAATATTTCACTATACTGAATATATGGCAAAGTAAACTATAAGATACATAACAAAAAAGTTCCATTAAGCTATATCTTTGGCAGAATAGATTATAGGATACAAAACAAAAATGCTCTTTTATGCTGTATCTTTGGCAAAGTAGATTATAGGATACAGCTTAAAAATGGTTCGGTATTGTCACTTTTGGATATTTATATATAAATATTCACATATGTATGATCACAACACATCATCATACTACACCTTCACCTCCTGCATTAAAACAAAATAAATACTTATTTTTACACTAATACTGAATAAAACTTACCAGCCGTTTTCTAATCGGCGTTCACTAGGCAACCATCTTATAAACAATTGTGACTAACTTTGAACGATCACTATAGATGGCAGTATTATTAGCTTTCTGAGTTTAGTAGACGTATAGGCAAAGCAATTAACAGACAATAGTGAGTAAATGATTTAAGAGGTAGACAATTTGAATATTTGAAAATGACGTAGACTATAATATACAAATCCAAATTAAGGGTTAAATAATGATTGTTTTATGTTTTAGGATATAATATCATAATATTTCAACCCTTAAAAACCACCATTAATAACATTGCAATCTTTATAAGTAAACAATTACATTTACTGAAGAACACGATGCAGCAAGTAAGCTTTATATGGGTTCCATCACACATTGGACTTCAAGGAAACGAAAAAGCAGATTTCCATGCCAGAGAAGCAATACACAGTGCGTCTTCAGTGTTAGTGAACTTAGTGCCTGTTTCCGATTACAAACCATTCCTTAAAGAAAAAGTGTTAAACAAATGGGAAAACGAATGGAATCTTTCACAATCATCTCTACACACAATAAAGCCCTCAACTGAACCTTGGTGTGAGATAGACCTAAATCGCCAGCTGTTTGTGAAGCTAAATCGTTTACGCATAGGGCATAGCAGACTTACTCACAGCTACCTAATCTCCAAGTCAAATCGCCCTATTTGTGACCTGTGTAATTGCGACATCAATGTAACACATATATTAATACAGTGTCCTAAATATCTTAATGAAAGACAAAAACACTCCATACCTCTCAATATAAAAGCAGCCTTAGGATCACACTGTAAGCTTACGCATTTGTTTAATTATTTGAAAGAAATTAATGTTTTAAACAAACTATAACCACTGTTAACATTTTATAAACCCCATTCTTAATTTTTTAAATTATGATATTGTTACCTAAATGTGAACTTATGTAATACCTAATCAAAATGCTATTAGATTTAAGTAACCATGTATCAATGACAGTACAGCTAATAACCCAAAGTGGTTGATGCTGATAACAATAAAAAAAAAATCTTTATAAGTAGACAATTTGATAGATCTATTTATACAGAAAACAAAGTAGAATTAAAGAATTACAAAAACATTTATTTACACAAAAATACGAATTTACAAATATATAAAAATACACATACAAATAGTTTTTTAGTCATCCAGTATACGAACCGGCTCTGTGATATTATACAGGTACATTGAAAATGCTCTATAAGGGGGCTATTCGAATTTTTCGAAAATAAAATTTGGTTTTATAAACATAGTTCTTTCATTTTTGGCGACAGAAAGCATTTTTCAATGACAGTTTTGTGGGATTTTTGAAGAGTAATAAGACTGTAAATTAAATTTCGTAAGATCCCTTAATTTTTAATTGAGGTGGGTTTAAAGGGCTCGAATAAGGGGATGCTTGCTCGTAAATAGATGTTTTAAACAGTTATATCTCACTAACTCTTCACTGTAATGAAAATCTATACATAAGAAAATTTTAGCTATTAAAAAAGCTACAATTTACGAGTCTATAATTTTTTCCGTATCTCCAGCATTTTCGGAGATATGTTGACGAAAATTATAAAAAATGCAAAATTGCAAAAAAACAATTTTTCTTTAAACTCCAATTTTTCTAAAATTAGTCCTTTAAAATAGGTAAAACTTTACGGGTGTATTTATAATGTAAATATAAAAGGAATTACGAAAAGGTGAAGACCAATTTTTCGTTACAAGGGTAGTTAGAGGGTTGTTTTCACTGTTTTTTTCGTAGAGAAAAATAGGTATCGACATTTTTTTTTATCATAAGTTGCTCAATTTTTATGCTAGAAACTTTTTATTATTTTTTTTTGAAATATCCTATTGTATGCTTGAAAAAACATCATGTAAGTTTTTCTGGAAAATCCTAAGTTTTCCCGTTATTTGGCTTTGATTTTTTCAAATTATGCATTTGACGAAAAAAGCTAACCTTTAACGAAAGCCGTATCTCGGTTTATATTGGTCGTAAAAAATTATAGAAAAACAGTTTCATTTGTGTTACTAAAAGATACAATTTTGATATCTAAAGTTTTTTTGATTAAGTGAATATTTTTCGAGTTGTTCTCAAAAAACCCTCTAAAAAGCCGATTTTTTCATCGAAAAACTGTTACTTTCAACCACGAATGTAAAAAAACATTTTTTTCATAAAATTAATTTTTACATCGATTTACATGGTTAAAATGTAATAAAAAATTCCCAATCCCGAGATGGGGTGGCAACTACCCCCAAGGTTTTAGCGTACAGCAGCATGATATAGAAAATGATCCTTGGACTATTCCCTACCTTCTGTGAAAATTTCAAGTAAATCCATGCTGGAAGAAAAAATTGCGAACCAAAATGCTTCATTTCCTTGACTAACCATCCACCATACGTGTTTACCGTGGTTCCATGACATCTCGTAACGCGACAGTTCGTAATTGGACAACTGGTAATGGACAATTCGTAACAGCGACAGTTCGTAACGGCGACACTTCGAAACGGCGACAGCTCGTAACTATACAAATTCGCAACGAACAATTTATTCGTAACGTCCAAATTGAATTATTCTGTTTATTTTTGTTAACTTGGAAACTAAAAATGTTATTACAGTTATAAATGAAGTTATGTTTATCAATTTAATGAATCAGTATTAGGATAAACATTTTTAAGGCAATTCATATTTCGTGTTTCAGAATATAATAAAAGTATTTAAACTAAGTATTAAAGTATTAAAAGCCATCCCTCGCAACTATAATCGTGGATTAAAAACCCCAACGCTTGAACGATCAGAAGAATTGAATTGGAATAGAGGTATTAAACAAGGAGATAGTCTCAGTCCTTTGCTACTCATAATCGTAATGAACGAATTAATCAGAAAAACTAGAGCAAGAACCAGCCAACTACAGACAATAAATAGGATACCATAGATTACAAACCGATAACAATAGAGTCCTTAATGTATGCGGACGACATAGTACTAATAGCAGATTCCGAGAACAAAATGCAGAAACTAATGGATATATGGGTAGAGGAAATAGAAGAGCTAAAAATGGAAATAAACGAGGAAAAAAGTAAGATTATGATAATCACCGGCAAAGATGATAATGAAATAAAGATAAAATGCAAAAACTCAGAACTGGAAATAGTTACAACTTACGTATACTTGGAAAGTATCATTACTAACGACGGAAAAATAAACTGGGAAATAACAAATAGAGCAAAGAAATCAAACAAGTTATACTATGCCTTAGCCCCAATACTGGGGAAAATAGAACTTGCAAGAGAGACAAAAATAAACATATTATATGTATAACACAATAGTGATACCGACTGTGCTCTATGCAAGTGAAAATTGGACAACTCTGGAAAAACATAAGAGCAGAATAAATGCAATGAAGATGAGACATTTAAGAAGGATAGTTGGAAAGACAAAATGGAATAGATTAAGCAACGAGACTATTGGGAGAATGGTCAACCAAGAACCAAAAATGAATAAACTAAAAAAGAGACAAATGAATTGGTATGGGCTTTTGATGAGGATGCAACCCAACAGAATTACGAGAAGAGTCCACGAAGCAAGGAACATTGTTAAAAGAAAAAGAGGTAGACCAAGAAAAAAATGGATACAGCAAATAGTTGAGGCGGGAAAAGTTAAAGGAAAATCACTCTAGGAATTAAAAATAATGGCAGAAAACAGAAAAGAATGGAAGAGATGGGTGAATGTAAATTAAAATAGCGATCCCAAATCCGACACAATAATAGGGTACAAGGAAGGGGAGAAAGAAAGAAAGAAAACTTTCTTCCTTGATAATCTACTAGAAAATTAGAGAATGTCTCAAGACAATTGTTGGCTTAAAGATTTCACGAATTACTTCATTATTCTAAAAATAAGAGGGATAAACTTTTAAAAATATTGTTAAAAGTTTGTATTTGAATATTTGTTTGTGTTTAAAGCCTTTTAATATATTCTGAAACACGAATCATACAATGTTTTAAACATGTTTAATGTTTATCCCGGTACTGATTCGTTAAATTAATAAACCTAATTTCAATTATAACTGTAATAACAGTTACAGTTTCCACGTTAACAAAAATAAACAGAATAATTTAATTTGGACGTTACGAATTGTCCGTTACGAATTTGTATAGTTACGAACTGTCGCCGTTACGAAGTGTCGCCGTTACGAAGTGTCGCCGTTACGAACTGTTACTGTTACGAATTGTCCGTTACCAGTTGTCCGGTTACGAACTGTCGCGTTACGAGATGTCTGGTCACGGTTTACCGTGACTGATTGTAGAAGCTACAGAGGAGCAGATGCGGACAGTGATCATATTGACGGTAGTTAAACTTAAGCAAGAAATTTTCAAACTCCCAAGAAAAGGAAAACAACAGAAAAAATACCAATTAGGGTGACTCCAAAATAAAGAGGTAGCAAAAATAATAGAGGAAGAGATAAACAAGAGATTGGGAAGAATCACGACTACGACGGAAAATATAGTAGAGGAATTGGAATTAATATAAACAGCCGTGAGAAAAGCGACAGATCTTAGCACTGGGAAAGTAGAAAAAGAAAAATGAGAACAGTGGTTCGATGAGGACTGCAAAAGAATTCTAGAGCACAGGAACAACGCAAAAATGAATTATATTAGAAACAAGACAGAAAAAAGTAAAGAGCATTATAAAAACAAAAGAAGAGAGGCTAAACGATTCTGTAGGCAAAAAAGAGAGAAAACTACTGAAAAAACAACTAGAAGTAATAGAAGACAACTATGTCCAAAAATAAGTTAGAAATTTTTATTAAGGAGTAAAAAAGGCACGAGTGACACAAAATAAATGCACACTGTATTGCATAAATAAAGATGGTATGTCATTGGGAGACAAGACAGAAAAAGGCAGAGTATTTCGAAGAATTGTTAAACGATAAAGACCAAACAGAAATAGAAATACAACAACAAAAACTAGAAATAGACTAACAACAAATACAAGAAGAAATAGAACCACAACAAACACAAAATCCGACAGAAATGAAGATAATAGCAGTAATAAAAGACCTAAAAAATAATAAAAGTACCGGAGAAAGTGGAGTTCCAGCAGATATATTAAAGATAAGAGGAAGTATACTGCAGAAAAATAAGGGTGGTCTAATAAAGAAAATATGGGAAAACGAAAAAATGCCGGCGCAATGGAACATAGCAATCATCGGCCAAATTCACAGGAAAGGTGTATCTGTAAAAATTATAGAGTAATCGCACTGTTAGGAGTGGTATATAAGTTATTAGCAAAAATCATAAAAACGAGAATAAAAACCTATAACTCAGAAATAATAGGACAATATCAGGCTGGTTTCAGAGGGGGAAGAGCAACAACCGATCAAATTTTAATGCTAAAATTTTTACAACTCAATAGTTTTTAACAAAATCTGGACTTACATATTATGCTCTTTATTGATTTTGAACAGGCTTACGACTCCATCTTACGAAACGGACTATATGAAGCAATAAGATCACTAGGAATATCAGAGAAATTGATACAATTAGTTAAAATGACGCTAACCAATACAGTCAATAAAGTCATGATAAAAGGAAGCTCCTCAAATCAGTTTAACGTCAATAGAGGATAAAAACAAGGAGACAGATTTATTCAACCTAGTACTAGAAAAGATAAGTAGAGGAGACAATATCCAGACAGGCGGCACGATTCTCAACAAAAGACAACAATGCATAGGTTTTGTAGCTGAGTTGGTGTTTCTGACACATTCAAGAATAGAACTACGAAAAATGTTCAAACAATTTGAAGAAAAAGCTAGAAAATATGGACTATCTATAAATCAGGAAAAAAAGTATAATATGGAAATGAGAGGGGAAATGCAAAAGGAATAAATGGATAACTCTAATGACGAATGACACAGAGTATAAATTTGAGAAGGTAAGTTAATCTGAGTACCTTGGAGTATCAGTTACAAATAGAGAAGACAAAGAGAGAGAAATTGATAAAAGGTTGTTGAAAAGTGTCACAGCAGTAGGATCACTAAACGTACTGTTGGATGCCAAAAACGTGTCCAGGGTAGCCAAGACTCGAACTTATGAGACAATAGTGAGACCAACGGTGTTGTATGCATGTGAAACTTGGACAATGAATCAGAAAGAAGAAAAAAGCTAGAGCATGTTTCACGAATGCCGCAAGAAAGAAACGTCCTAGAAGTTTTGTTAGCAGAAGAACAAGGAAAGAAAAGAAGAGGGAGACCACGAAGGAAATGGTTGGATGCTGTCTGGACTGACAGAAGAAATGGGTACAAGAGACTGAAGAGAACAAGTGAAGGACCGGAAAAAATTAAAGATTTTAGTCTGAGAGATTGAAAGAAAGTAAAAGACTATCGAAGCCAAGGGTCTCTAAGGTCTGCAGTACTGTTATTTATACAAAGCTAGTCAAAAGTCCGTTCCCCCCTCATATCTTTTGAACGGTTATACTTATAATAATGAAATTTAGAGGGATGGAATAAACGGATGTAGGCTTCTAAACTAGTCTCAAAAAGCTGCCTCGTTCATTCCTTGTTCCTAAACCGTATGGGCCGATGATTGATTCGACTATTTCTGCTCCTACCTTCGCATTCCAATCTCCCATAATTATGTTGATGTCATCCGATTTTATGTGTTTTTTGATCTTTTCAATATCGGAGTAGAAAATCTTAAGATCTCTGCTGTCGGTGCGTATACCTGTGTTATATTGATATCTAATCTCGTTTTCAGCATTTGCTAATTTTCCTGCTCTATATAATGTCTTAACGTTCCACGTAGAAACTTTAAGTTTCCTCCCGGGGATTCTTAGCACCCCTTGACGATTGAACGCCTGCCGGAGACTAGGGGCCATGTTTTGATTTTGACTTGCCATATTAACTATCTTGGAAATTTAATGCGATGGTTTCCCACTTGCCTTTCGCATCCTATGCCGTTGACGACGGGATATCGTTCATCCGCCTTCGGGGACTATTTCTCCTCCCCAGGACAAGAGGGTGCCCTTGCGTTATTCCTAAGAATAACGTTGAATGCTTATACCTGCAAACACACGGTCCCCATTTGCGTCAGCCACCTAAGCTAACTACTTAAGTGTTGCCCGTCTTCTACCACGTGGAGGTGTAGATTGGGGGTTTCCCTTCATTGAGATCAAGACCATAAAGGCATTTCTTGATACTCTCCAGTACTTTAAGAACATATGAAACTAGTAAAGGTGGGAAATTATCAATTAAAACCTATAAATTTACATTAAATTGATAGTTTCCCACTTTTACCTAGACGTATCGGAGTCAAACTGTCACAGGAAAATTTGTAAGATCAAAGCAGTTGCCAAACTCATCCGGTACATTTAAAGGTGGAAAACTATCAATATAATGTAAATTTATAGGTTTGTTTATTGATAATTTCCCACCTCTATATAACTTCCCACCAAGTACTAGTTTCATCTCTTTTTATTGCACAACGTATTATGTTTTACGTCTTTTGCGATATTTTGCCAGTTATTAGCGCACTCATCACTGTATACCATCACTATATGCAATCTACTAATATTTTTAATATTATACAAATTATACATACTTGAATAAAGTTCGTTCGCTAAACCCAGACACAACTGGCTAGTGATTTTAGTTTGCCAATTTCCTAAAATTGGCAAAAAAAAATTAATAAATAGTTAATAATTACTAAATAGTTAATATTTTTGCCAATTTTGGCAAAATTGGCAAAAAATAAAAAAATTACCGACTAAAATCATTAGCCAGTTGTGTCTTTAGCGAACAGACTATACCTGAATTATCTAGTTTTATAATAAGACATTTTAATGATAGATATATATAATAGAAATAACTTTTTTACTGTGTTTTATTCAAATCTAAGCGTATTATAAATATGCATTTAAATCCGAATCGCTCTGAATTTTCCAGAGGATTGCTCCGTCTTTTGCAATTGTAATTTCATATCTGCTCCTGAAACTATTGTTTCTGATGGCAGATTATTCTAAGCCATCCATTAAAAGTCTACATTTGTATGTAAAATTAAAATAAAGGAACCAAATGTCATATAATTAGGGGAGTCAATGGAGTTTTTACTTACGGAAAAAATCAAACAAGATATAACTTTTTGTAATTTCATTAAGAAATGTTTAATAAACAACATATCAAAATGTTCTACACCAGGAGTGGGTGCTTCATTTTTTATTAAACAAGTGAGCTGCGAAATTATTTCTTTTTTTTTTGTCTACGAAATTATAAATCTTAGAAAAAACTGACTTGACCATTGAAAAATTCAGAAAATATTGCACAAAAAACCTTATGTAAAGATTTTTCTAAAATTAGATATATAGCTTCTATAATTTTTTATTTATACCGCTAAAGTCACCCTTCTCACAAATGTTGACGAACTGAATAGTAACGTTCGGCGAAGCGTACGGTTGACTTATTTTAATATAATTCTTTAACTAATTAATCGAAATAAATTTTACAAATTGGAAATGAAAGAAGAATATTAAAGCTATCTTATGGTTGTAATAAAAAAAAATAAAATATAAGGGCGTAAGTATGGTGTTGGCGGAAAATGAGACTTACATGAATTTTGTTTAAAAATTATTTAAAAATGTGTAACTAATACAATTTTACCTATAAAACTCCCAAATTTGCACAACTTCCCTTTCAAGCATCTTACTAAACCATGTTTCATTCAAAAGAAATCTCAAAAATTTAAATCAAATGATACGAAGGTCTCGAAAAAGGAAATTTTTGAAAACTTCGTAGTTTTACAGAATTACTACCAATTTAAGAGGGTATTTATAAAAGTGAAAATTTAGGGATGTATGTATTTTTTGGTTCTGCATTATATAAAGTTAAGACAAAACAGTTTATCCAAAAAAATTAAAAATTTCGGGGGCTACCTCCTTATCACTTAGGTTAGTCGTACCAACAAATAAACCTTCCCGGGTTCATGCACAACAACTTTGCTTAAGGTCATCCTATGATCAAATGCATAGTTTACGATTCTATAAAGGACATACAGACAAACATTCATTTTTATATATAGAGATGTTTCGAATTTCAAACTTACAACACTCAGGAAGATCTGTAGTCGTAGGGTGTGGTCTAGTTTATATTGTGCTATTTTACTTCACCATTTACACTTTTTCTGTTCATCAAAACTGACTTTGAGTTTTGTCTCATTAAGACACAATGCATCACACACACGTTTTTTGGACATTGAGACAAAATTCATCTGGACGCAATGGACCTCCATTTGATTTTTCAGCAGTAAAATAAGCGTGAAAATTAAATTTATTACTTGCTTTATATCAAAAAGACGTCTTGATTTAAATCTTTCCAATCACAAATTAATACTACTGTAATAAACTTATTAGGGTACCATTAATTTGCAACTGGTTTGAGAGTACCGCTAAAGTAAGGTATCAGTTTCTTCGAATGGTCTAAAACCCAAGTACAGGGGGATTCAATAAACATCAACGCTTATGTGTTAATTTCTCAAAATATTTTAAATTTAGAACTTCATATCTGTCTCAAAAAATGTTTCAAGCTATTTTATTCATATCCGTTTGTATGTAATAGAATAATATACAGTGATGGGCGCTAATAATCGGCAAAATATGTAACGCAAAAGATAGAAAACATAATAATACGTTGTGCCATAAAAAGATGAAACTAGTAGAGGTGTAAAATTATCTATAGGAACCGATAAAGTTACATTATATTACGTAGTTTCGCACCTTTAGACGTCGCACTGTGACAATTGTCATACTCGCTCCTCCGATACGTCTAAAGGTGGGAAACCATGTAATAAAATGTAAATTTGATGGTTCCTATCGATGATTTTCCACCTCTACTAGTTTCATCTCTTTCTATTTCACAATGTATTATGTTTTCCATCTTTTGAGGTATTTTGCAGGTTCTTAGCGCACTTATCACTGTATAAGAACGGTATAAGTGATTTAAAAGACAAAAATACAAAAAAACGTAAAACCATTCTTACAACCGTTCACTGCCGTTGCTTCCTACTATAAATAGTCATAGATAGGGATCCATTGTTCTTTCTATTCCTTTCTGTAAAATTACGTCTCCAACCGAAATACGCTTGTACTTAAAATAATAGTAGGCACTACCGCTTTTGTTAATAAATAGATTAAGTTGATTGGCTAGAATATTCAGGCCGTTTGCAAGGAGATTATAAACGTTGGTTAAGGAGGAAACCCAGCGGAAAATCTCATTTACCTACTTCCTCGAGTAAAAGCGCAGATAGGAAAACAGCAAGATCTGAGATCTGCTTAAATTTTCTATTTTCTGAGTTTTTAAGGGATGCTACAACGAGGCAAGTGATTGGCAATTAAATGTTTGACATATTTGTGCAGTATTTTTCATTATTAAGGGTAATTTATAGCATTTAAATTAGTAAAGTCAACACAAACAAAATTAAGATTAATTTTCTGGGCCACATAACTAAGCCGTAATAATATAAACTGCTCGTCAAAAGTTAGGGATATAGAAAATTATGTTCATTTTCATAGTTGAGTTTTTCGTGAACGGATTAACGGATTCCGCTAATTTTATTTATTTTTTTAGATTTTTCTTTAGTGCTCATACATTTGTGCAAATATTTCCCCAAACTTCTTTTTTTACTTATACCGGGTGGAAGAAAACTTTTGTGACTCCCTGTAGGAAAGACGAGGTACAAATAGTAGTGTACATCGGAATCGCATTGTAGTCTTATGTTTTGTGAACTTTTTTTTAATATCCCTCATATCTTTAGAAACAAAGAATATAGACGGTTTTCTGGTTTAACATGTGTTTTAAACGAAACACAAGTTTGAGACACCCTATATGGAGGAAAAGGCACAAAGGTGGGTATACATCGATATTATGTTCTCATATTTATATAGTATAGACTCATATTTTGAGAATATTTAATTTTTTTAATTTCTCTGATATCTTTAATAACAAAGAAACCAGACGGTTTTACTCCTTAATATGTGATTTAACTGACGACATACGACACGTGAGGAGGCCATGTCTTATACCACTAAGATGAAATTATTTCCTACATAATGCGAAAAGAACAGAGTGTTAAACGAAAAAAATCTGTGGAATGTACCTCTCGCTATTTAAAGAGCCTCCACGGAGACACCAAATGCGTACTTATTCTCAAGGAAATTCCACCCTCAAAACATCACGGAACCTTCTGTTAAACAATCTCGTCTGTCTTATGTTGCGTTGTGCATACCGCTTACCTGGTTGACATATAACTCTTAGGTGTCGATAAGATTTGTTTACCTTATGTGTCTTCTAGTCTAAGAGCTGGGAGCGGATTTTGTGCGTGATAAGTAATATGGAAAAACTATACGTGGATATGTTGAATTAGTTGTGTACATGACTTTCACCAACGGCCTGAAACCAGACTGGGGGCCGAGGGTAGTTATAAGGGGTCAAAATATCGGTTTTTATTATTTTTTTTATGAAGCTCATGATCGAGATAGTGCACCAAAATTTGGAAATAAGTAGGCCATGACGTACTTAAGTAAAATCTCTAGGGGCGCAACACTGCGTGGCCGACAAAGGGGTGGGGGTAGGGGTGAATATAAAACATATAAGGGGCTTTTTGCAACGTTCGTGATTGAGTGCACCAAAATTTGGGTATAAGTAGACCATGACATAAGTAAGTAAAATTCCCAGAGCCGGAAACCAGAGTGGGGGAGGAAGGTAGTTATAAGGGGTCAAAGTCCCGTTATTTATTATTTTTTTTTTGTGACGCTCATGATCGACATAGTGCACCAAAATTTGGGATTAAGTAGGTCATGACGTAACTAAGTAAAATCTCCAGGAGTGGAATGCTGCGTGGCCGACAAAGGGGTGGGGAAGGGGTGAACGTAAAAAAAATATAAGGGGTTTTTTGCGACGTTCGTGATTGAGATAGTGCACCAAAATTTGGGAATAAGTAGACCATGACATAACTAAGTAATATCCCCAGAGGCGGAAACCAGAGTGGCGGACGAGGGTAGTTATAAGGGGTAATATTCGCGGTTTTTATTATTTTTTTAGTGGCGCTCATAATGAAGATAGTGCACCAAAATTTGGGAGTAAGTAGGTCATGACGTAACTAAGTAAAATCTCCAGGGGCGGAATGCTGCTTTGGGTACAAAGGGGTGGTAGGCAGGGGTGAGTATTAAAATATATGGGGTTTTTTTTGCCGTTTGTGATAGAGATAGTGCACAAAAATTTGGGAATAAGTAGATCATGACATTACTAAGTAAAATCTTCAGGGGCGGAACGCTGCGTGAGGGACAAATGTTGTGCCAGGTCCCAAAAATTAATACATACTGCGACTTTGACCCCTTAAAACTACCCTCATCCCCAACTCTGGTTTCCGGCTGCTGGGATTTTACTTAGCTAAGTCATGGTCTACTTATTCCTAAATTTTGATGCACTATCTCAATCTAGAACGTCGTAAAAACCCCTTATATTTTTTATATTCACACCTACCCCCACCCCTTTATCGGTCACGCAGCGTTCCACTCCTGGAGATTATACTTAGTTACCTCATGACCTACTTATTCCCAAATTTTGGTGCACTATCTCGATCATGAGCGTCACAAAAAAAATAATAAAAACGGCGACTTTGACCCCTTATAACTACCCTCGTCCCCCACCTCGGGTTTCCGGCTCTGAGGATTTTACTTATTTATGTTATGGTCTATATATTCCCCAATTTTGGTGCACTCTCTTAATCACGAACGTCGCAAAAAACCCCTTATATTTTTGTATTCACCCCGCCCCATCCCTTTGTCGGCCACGCAGCGTGCCACCCCTGGAGATTTTACTTAGTTACGTCATGACCTACTTATTCCCAAATTTTGGTGCACTATCTCGATCATGAAGGTCACAAAAATAAAATAAAAACCGCGACTTTGACCCCTTATAACTACCCTCGGCCCCCACTCTGGTTTCCGGCTGTTGGTAAAAGTCATGTATACAACTTATTTAACATATCCCCGTATAGTTTTTCCATATTACTTATCACGCACAAAATCCGTTTCTATCTCTCCGACTATTCTGTTTTTAAAGTTTTGTTAACTGCTATTTTTTATTGTTAATTTAGTTTTGTTTCAGTTACAATACATGTTAAAGAGTAAAACCACCTATTTTCTGTGTTTTTAAAGATATCAAGTACATTCCAACAACAAAATGTTCACAAAACATAAGACTACAGTCCGATTCCGATGTAAATTAATATTTGCATTTCGCCTCCCTACAGGGTTTCACAAACTTAACATAAGAAAAACATTTCTTTTCTTCCACCCGGTGTAAGTAAAAAAAAGAAGTTTTAGAAGAAGTTTAAAAAAAAAGAAGATTAAACATTTGCAGAACTGTGAAAAGTAAGAAAAAAAAACAAGAAAGAAAACAATTTTGTTTTCTGTCCCATAACTTTTTTCCACAGGGATATAGGTATAGGCATAGCTTCAGAGAAAAATAACTTCCATCCTCGCTCTTTAAAATGCTGTTTAGTAAAAGTCTCTATGATTTACAGTTTCAAAAATATTATTTTTCAGTTTACCGCTCACAGCATTTTTGGGCCATTTTCCCCATTATTTTGCATTGTTCTGTAACTTTTTTATACGTATTTCTAGGTATATACAATGGTACATTTAGTAGAAAGAGAAGTCAATTACCTTTAAAATGGTCTATTGTATAAGGTTGTATGACTATTTTTAAGCAAGTTATGCTTTTTCAAGGTTTTATACTTTCTACTTTTATACTTTTTTCTTGTACATTTACGTAGGTATATACATTGTAAAATAAAAAAGCATGTTTTCTTTACTTCAAAATGATGTATTGCAAAAAATTCTAGGACTATTTTTAAACAAGTCATCCGTAGGATATCCAATATTGAACGGTATCCGTAATTTGATGAAAAATTTTATACTTTTCAATTACAAGAATATAATTGCATATTATAACATAATTTTTAATTCAAAATAACTTATATTAATAACACTTTTGGATATTAAAGGTACTTTACTCTTGAGCGAAATTCATATTTTTTAACATACCTCATACACCATTGATAAAATTTTATATCTGATTATATCTTAGGTTTTGGACTATGCAGAGCATTTTATAAAGAATCCTTTTTTTTTCATAAAGTTAACACTAAAAAAGTTTTCCATATGGTTCCAACTTAGTGGGACCTATTGCATGTGTATTATGTCACATTTTGAACAAGAATATCTTGTATAAAAATAGTCCTAGAATTTTTTACAATACACCATTTTAAAGTAAAGCAAATAAGCTTTCTTTTTTATTGCACAATATATACCTACATTTACAATAAAAAAAGTTAGAATGAGACATTTCAAAATAATCGTAAAATATATCAAAATCATTAAAAGTATAAAATTTTGAAAAACTATATCTTGCTTAAATATAGTCATTCAACCTTATACGACAGACCATTTTAAAGGTAAGTGACTTCTCTTTCTACTACATGTACCATTGCATATACCTAGAGACGCGTAGAAAACAGTTACTGAACAATGTTTGCGAAGTAATAAGGTAAATGTCTCAAAATCGCTGTGAGTGGCAAAATTTAGAAAATCTATTTTGAAAACTATAAATTACAGGGACTTTTACCAAACGCCATTTTAAAGAGGAAGGATAGAAGTTTTTTTCCGTACAGCAATGCCTATACCTATATCCTCGTGGAAAAGAGTTATAGGGCAAAAAACAAAATTGCTATCTTTCGTGTTTTTTTCTTGCTTTTCTTTTGAATATATTTTTGTAAAAAAAGTATTTTTGGCTTTAAAATATAATATTATGTATCGATAGTACATTTAACCTGCAAAATTTTTTCTGTAGACGTGTTTGCACCAAAAGTGCATAGAACTCACCCTAATTCGCCCTGTGCCTAGGGTCTATATCGATGGCCTAGCGTGCAAATGTGCTAAGTGCTAATTTGTTGGTTTTCCAATAATTGAAAATTAAGCTTTTAAATCTTATTAAAATTATAGCTTTTATCATGTACCTATTAATAATTGCTCACATATTTTGTGACATCTGAAGACCTTTTGTAAGTTCTAAAGAGCCTTAAAAGGTTAGTGGGTCCCGAAATAATAATAATAATAATAATAATAAGGTAATACTGGGCCAATACCGGGTAATTATAAGAAACAACCTTATCCCAGAGACTAGACGCAATATCATCAAAAGCGAAGTCGAACGGGAGATTCATAACGATATTGTAATTGAAGATCAAGTCCCCAATGAAGTTCATGAGCAGATTCCTGAGCTTGCCGTACAAGAAACTCAACCTGACAATACAGAGCAGGAAAACAACGAGCTATATCATAACCTAGTAAGCGAAATGGCACGTGCTGTACAAGAGTTTAATGGAACAAACCCACTTAGCAGACCACCGCTACCACGAATAAACTCTTGTAAGAGACTAGGTGTGCTGTTACAAATTGTGAACACTGAAGTCCTACCCAATTATGTCGTAGAAGCCCACACATTAGAGTATCTGCACATGCTAATCTACTGTGCAGCAACAGCAATTGCTAATGTAATGGGGATTAAGATCAGAACACGACGGGGTACTAATAATGGAAGGACTGGTAGCAGAACTGCACCCTGGGAAAAAAGACTGCTCGGAAAGATTGAATTGCTGCGTAGGGATATTGGTCAAGTCACAGAATATATACGAGGTGTAAGAAGTACAAGAGTCATCAGGAGAGCTGAAGAAATAATACGGAATACTGCAAGACACTCAAGATACGATCCAGACAACAACACAGCCCAACAGTGCCTGGATACATTAAAACAAAGACTCTCAGTTTATTCAGGACGACTAAGAAGATACAAAGTGAGTAACAACCGAAAATCCGACAATGCCCTTTTTGAGACTGCTGAGAAGGCGTTCTATCGAAAACTCAATTCCACCGTAGAAAATCTCGATAAGTCTTACCCAAGCCAAGAAGAAATTCATGAGTTTTGGGGAAATCAACTTTCCACACCAGCTGCTCTTAACAACAATGCTGGATGGATAGAAGATACGGCACAGAACTGCCAACACTACACTACTACTCTCTACGAACCCTTCACCACTGAAGAAGTCTCAACTATCATCAAAGAGCTTCATAACTGGAAATCTCCTGGACCAGACGGAGTTCAAAACTTTTGGCTCAAGAAGTTTTGGAGTGCTCATGAATGCTTATCAACACTAATTAATCATGTTATTTCTAATCCGCAGGATATACCATCATTCCTAACTCAGGGAACCACTTATTTAATACCGAAGGATCAAAATAACACCCAAGATCCAGCAAAATACCGCCCAATTACTTGTCTTCCAACTTTGTATAAATTGGTCACATCCTGTGTAGCCCGGCGTATCTACCAACACTGTGCTCTGAACAATATCATAGAGCCTCAACAGAAAGGACGCGCTAAGGGTTCCATTGGTTGCAAAGAACAACTTATCATCGACTCAGTCATTTCTAATCAAGCATATTCCAAAAAGAGGAATCTATTTACTGCTTTTATTGATTACAAGAAGGCCTTTGATTCAGTCCCGCATGAATGGCTTATAGATATACTGAGAATATATAAAGTCGATGATAATATAGTGACCTTTTTACAACATATAATGACAGAGTGGAAAACTAGAATTCATCTTCAAATACCTGGTGAAAGTAACATCGAAACTGAAAATATCGTAATCAGCCGGGGCCTGTTTCAAGGAGATTCGTTGAGTCCTCTGTGGTTCTGTCTAGCTATGAACCCACTATCTCAGCTACTGAACTCCACAGATGCAGGTTTTAGCATCAAAAATAACAACAATGTGGTGGCGAAGCTTAATCATTTATTGTACATGGATGATTTGAAATTAATGGCTTCCACTCGAAACCAACTCGACGAGATGCTAAAAACTGTAGAAAATTTTTCTAATGATATTAGTATGCACTTCGGACTAGATAAGTGCCGTATTTTAAATATAGTCAGAGGAAAAGTACAGCCCGGAGGATTCGATATGCAAAATGGCCAGAACATCGACGCCATGGGTGAAAACGATATGTATAAATATCTTGGAATAAAGCAAGCGCGGAAAATTGACCATAAACAAATGAAAACAGAGATAACTACTGAGTTTATACGGAGGGTAAAACAGCTGCTTCGCTCACACCTTAACAGTAGAAATTTGTTTAAGGCACTAAACACCTACGCATGTTCCGCGCTTAGCTACTCATTTGGTATTGTTAAGTGGACAAAAACAGATATAGAAAATCTTCAGCGAAAAGTACGAACACACCTCACAAAGGCACAAAAACACCATCCGAAAAGTGCAATAGAAAGAACAACATTGCCACGGAATCTAGGAGGAAGAGGACTTATGGATATAGGTGAGCAATTAGATAAACAAATTGCTAATTTAAGAACTTATTTTCAGATGCAGGCTGAGACATCTACTCTACATCGCGCTATCTGCGCAGTAGATGACACAACACCGATCAAACTGAGGGAACCAGAAATACGCATAAACCACCTTACTAAGGACGAAAAAGTGCGCGCCTGGATGGGTAAACCTCTGCACGGGCGACATCCCAATGAGGTCAGCCAAGATTATGTCGACAATATAGCGTCGAACTACTGGTTGACATCAGGAAAGATGTTCCCTGAGACGGAGGGTTCATTACTGGCCATTCAGGATCAGGTTATACCAACAAGAAATTACCTGAAATATATCATCAAAGACCATCAGGTTTAAAACGACAGATGCCGATATGGATGTCAAGCCCAAGAAACCATCCAACATCTTACAGGGGGCTGCCAGGCATTTGCTGCAACTGAATACAAGGAACGGCATGACGCAGTGGGAAAAATCCTTCATCAAGAGATAGCTATCAAGCTGGGACTTCTCCAAACAGACCATCTCCCGTATTATCAATACGTCCCTGAGAGTATGCTTGAGGATGGCAACTACAAGCTATACTGGGACCGCACTGTGCTCACAGACCAAACAGTGGCACATAATAGACCAGATCTCGTACTAGTTAATAAATTAACAAGACAAACTACACTAATTGATGTGGCGATACCTAACAACAATAATCTACGTAGTAAATTTACTGAAAAGATCGCCAAGTACAGAGATCTAGAAATTCAAATACGAAGGCAATGGAGAATGGAAAGTACCCAGACGATACCGATTATTATGTCTACTACTGGAGTCATTCCGAAGACCCTCCTAGAAAGCATAAAAAAGCTGGGTCTGAATGAACATCTTTATAAGACCAAGCAGAAAGCTGTACTACTTGCGACGGCCAGATGCGTACGATAATTTCTGGGAGATACACCTGCATTCCAAGTCACCTAGGGCTCGATAACACGGAAAGAGTCCCACCAGAGCTCAATCCTTTTGATACCGTAGGTATCTGGGATGAGTCAATTTTCCCCTTAGAGGGAGTGTGAGCCGTATGGCTAAATCGGGGATAATAATAATTGTTGCTGTTACTTAACACCTTTGTAGTACCAAAATTTTTTTAAGGATGGTAATACCACATTGAAAAAAATAAATATTTTTATTGACACAAATACAAAAAATAATACCTACTCTATCAAAGGCAAAGTAAAAAATCCTAAACTAATATTTTGATCGGATATTTATAGAGAATTGTCTAATTTGAAATGTCAGGCTCTTTATTTCGACTTGGAATATTGTTGGTTGACACTGGAATGTCTTTTATAAACTGGGAGTATTCATCGGGAATAACTTTAGAATTTAAAAGATATTCGAAATCTTTTTTCTTTTTATGTGAAACTGGTAGTCTTGTCAAATACTTTTGGTTTAGTTCAAGGTTTGTGCTTGTTCTTTTTCTTCCAGCCTTTCCCTTACAATTTACTTCTATTTCTTCAAAATTTTCTTGAGATAAACAGTATTTATATTGTATTATATATGGTTTTTCTTTGTCAAATCTCAACCATTTAATATTTAGACAATTCACTTTTTCTTTTTTTGTGTTTATGGTATCATGGTTGTGTTAAAATCATAATTATTTACCAGGTTTTGTAAATCAAATAAATCATTAAATTTCATGTTTTCCACAATGTATTGTCTTGGTCTTATTCTAGAGGCCGGAACTAGCAGACACCACTCGCGAGTTGAGTAAATTTTTCTATGGCGCTTAGCTCGTTCAATCGTGGCATGCATTGAGTCGGCCTCCAGATAGGAATGTCCCGACTCCATGAACTTCAGTTCAACAATTTTTAGGTGGTTGATGTGACTCTGGAACTCATTATCACTAATTAAACTGCTAATAATCAAGACCACTATTTTCTTAACGTTTATCGGCAAATTTGACGTAATCTAACCTCAGTTTTAATTGTGTTTGGTGTAGTACAAATGTGTTAAGTAATTAACTCTGAAGGTTTCACGAATTTCGATTAGTAGTACAAATGTTCTAAGTGCACTTGACACATAAGTTGTAGAAACCTGCAGGTGCGTAGTACTTATTCCTTTTGAAAGATGGCGCTAGAAAAAAAGTATGGACATATTTTACTTACCACATGTGTTTGCAAGATAATAATGTCTTAGGCGGTTTAGGTGTGCCAAATAACACGTTTTTACCATAATTGGCACTTAGCACCTTTGTACGCTAGACCAGGGGTGTCAAACTCAATTTTGCAGAGGGCCATATATTAAATTCAGAATGTGTCGGCGGGCCAGATTCAAATAAAAAAAATGTACTGAATTATTATAACATTTTATTTAATAGTATACTTATAATATACGGTTGTTAAAAATCATATCAAAGTTATAAAAGAGGGTAATTATTTTGAGCTCGAGGATCCAGATACCTGACTTCTCTTGTTTTTGACAAGCTCATTGATGTCAGGTATCATATTCGTTGTATTTATTTTAAGAATTGATTGGAGATGTTCATTTGTAAGTCTTGTGCGATGTTTGTTCTTATTTATTTTCATGACGGAAAACATCTGCTCACATAAATAGGTGCTACCAAACATGCACAGAATGCGTGCTGCATGCTTTTTTAATTCCGGGTAGTTATCCAAACTCTTGAAATATTGTGTATAAAATGTAAGTGCGTTAACCTCTTTAAATTTTTCTTTCAAAATACTGTCCGATTGAAGATCTATCAACTCCATTTGCAAATGAACTGGTGCCTGTGAAGCTTCAAAATTGAATGGATTGTTGAAAATTGGGAATTCCATTTCATTCATTTTGTGGAAGTCTTCAAAACGATTGTTGAATTCCGTGATAAGATTTTGCAGAAGTTGAGAATATTGATCCAATTTTTTTTGATCCACTGTGCCAAATGATTTTAAATGAGGGAAATGATCCAAAGTTTGATTTTTTACCTGATTTTCCCACAGCCTCAACTTTGTTTCAAAGGCTTGAATACATGAGTACATTTGAGTGACAATCAGATTTTTACCCTGTAACTTTACATTCAGATCAGTCAAGTGTTTATTCATATCTACCAAAAAGGCACAATCAACCCACCAGTCATTGTCATAATCAATTGGGTTGCCTTTTTCTAACATGAAAGCTTGAATAGGGTCACGTAATGCAAAAAATCTTTCTAAAACTACTCCTCGACTGAGCCAACGAACTTCGGTGAAATAAGGGACATCAGAAAACTTTTCGTCCAAATCTTGTAAAAACTGCCTGAACTGTCGGTGATTTAGTCCTCTGCTCCTTATAAAATTTACTATTTTAATTATAGGTTGCATGACATGGTCCATTTTTAAATGTTTGGATGCCAATGATTCCTGGTGAATTATACAGTGAAATCCCACAAAATTTCCTGATGTTTTCTGTTTTAATTTAGTTACAACGCCCGAATGTTGGCCAACCATGGCAGGAGCGCCATCCGTAGTTGTGCTGCTAAGTATATTCCAATCGAGTCCATATTCTGCCATCAAATGCTCCAATGCAGAATAAATATCATTTGCTGTTGTAGTACCTGTCAATGGAACGCACTTTAATAGTTCTTCAGTTATTTCAAAGTTACTGTTAATACCTCGTATAAAAACAGCAAGTTGAGCTGTATCAACAGTATCAGTGCTCTCATCAACAGCCAGTGAAAAGTTTGTAAATTCCTTAATTTTCTCCTTCAGTTGAAGAACCAAATTTTGAGATAAATCATTTATTCTTGAAGCAACAGTGTTTCTTGACAGCGAAATATTTTGAATTATTGACTTTTGAAATGGAAATGAAACATCGGCAACTTTCAACATACAGTCTTTAATAAAATCACCATCAGTGAAAGGTTTTGATCTCTTCGCGATTTCTAATGCAATAATAAAACTTGATTTCAGGGCATCTTCGCTCTCAGTATTAGCTTTAGTAAACATCGATTGTTGACCTTGAAGTTTAGATTTTAAAGATGACAATCTGTCCATTCTTATTTTTTTCAGTGTAACAATCGAATTTTGATTTATGATTCGTATCATAGTGTCTCTTCAAGTTAAACTCCTTACAAACAGCAACTGTTTGATTGCAAATCAAACACAGTGGTTTACCTTTTCATTCTATGAAAAAATATGCATTTTCCCATTTAGACTGAAAAACTCTACGTTCACTATCAACTTTACGTTTTTGTGACATTATGCCGAAATCGTAACAAATATGGAACTCGACACAATTATGGATATCGCACACGCACGACACAAACAAATGTACAATAACTTCTCAACCACTACTTCGCAACTGACTCACGTGACACGTCGACGCACTTCTTTTATATCGATAAGGAAGGTTCTAGTCTAGACTCGAAGCGCATGGAAGATTCTATTGTTCTCAACAAAAATAATAGGGTGTTTCCGCTAAGAGATGGTGTTACTGTCTATCTCTCTCGCTTGTCTAGGCACGCGCTGCCTTTGAAATGACTTATAAATGTAGTGTAGTGTACGCATTTTAAAACTTCCGTAGAGCAATCGAGTGAAGTCTAAAAGCTCTAAAAAACATGATTCTTCTTTCTGTGACACATTGCGATCGCGGGCCGTATTGGTATGGCCCGGGGGCCGGATGCGGCCCGCGGGCCGTATCTTTGACATGACTGCGCTAGACCATCGATATTATCGATCGCTATGTAAAATAAATACATTATTTTTAATGCGAGAATTCACGAATATAAATACCAGGGAGAGAGGTTCGGAGCGAGGATACAATCCTTTGGTCTCCGTAGTGAGCACACGCTTAGATTGCAATCTTTCCATTATGGATACGTTGGATTTTGCTATTCTTGCTCGCTGGATGCCATATTTCCAAACAGGTTTGAGTATTGTATTATATTAAACAAACAGTTTGTTACGAATGGATAACTTTAATTTTCAGTTAAGTATCCAATAATGTTTACGAAATTTTAACACGTTGGCTTCCGTGACATACCGTAGTTGTTTCAAAATACATAGAAACGGGAGACTCGAGGCCGTAGGGAGCCGCTTTTTTAACATTACGGCAGCCAACGTGTTAAGTTCAACTCTTGGCGCTCATTCCATATGTGGGTTCTCCATGTCAAAGTTTTGTCCAGATGCATTCCAAGGTATTTAACGCTTTCGGCTTATGGACCTAATTTGGTATTTATTTCTATACAAGGCGATATTTTGCGACATTTATTAGTAAAGATGAGAAATGTGATCTACATTCATTGCGATTCATGGCGCGTCTTTATACGCTATCTATTTGTCCACTTTTAAATGTTCCTGATATGCCTATATGAAGAGATTCGGTAGCTTTTGCGGGATTATCATCTGTGACTAACATGGCAGTGTCGTTTGCGAATGTTGCAGTCGTTACGTTTGTTGGTATGTCGTGTGAAAATATCAAGTAGAATATTAAGACCCAGAATACTACCTTGAGACATTCCAGTTCATATAGAGTACATTTTTAATATTTCTGATTCATATTTGACAAGGTAGTATCTTAATTCTAAATATAATTTTGTAATAAATATATAAAGTAAATATTGACTCTAAAACGTTCATTTTCTGGAACTTTTCAAGAGCAATCCTTCATGCCAGACTATATCAAAATCATCCTGACTGACGCAAAGAATGTGCGCAGAGCACCCTTTTTTCCTTCAGAAGTTTTATTCACTATACCAACAACTCTATATACCTGCTTGTTCTATTGTTGAATGCTTCTTTCTGAAACCAAACTAATGATCCGGGAAAAAATTATTATCAGTTAGTCAATTCATAAGTCTTGTCGCTAATAGCCTCTCAAATAGTTTAGCTAGTACCGGTAAGGTACTAATAGGACGATACGAGGTATTAGACCTGGATCCCGCGTAAGAAAGAAAAGTTGATTAATAGCAAGCTGATAATTTGTTAATAGCTTAACGGTGTCTAGTTGGACAAACTTTGATGCACGGGAACACTGGAACAGGGGAAGTTTTAACTGTGGAGCATGATAAACGTGTCGTCCTGACAAGTTTATGATTGTGAAAAATAGCAAGTTGTTTTTAAGTTTATTCCAGATGCCAACGTTATGTAATATATGTGAAAATGTTTGTCCGACAAAAATGTTGGGCATTTGAACGAGTCCGACACGGAGAACATGTCACATCACAGGAATTATGTTGGTGATGAATAGCAGTCTGATTTTTGCATGAGAGTTTAATGAAAGGTTAAAAAAGCAATTGGAAGTTCTGTCCGACAAAATTAATGGGAAGTTTTCGTAGTCGGACATTCTAAACAGGTAAGATATAGACAAAAATGCTGGTGATAAATAGCTTTCCGAAAAAGACGAAATTTAATTAAATAAATTATTCCTTTCCAAGAATGATTGTTGTCGGAAAAAAATAAGGGGTAGATTTTGTAGTCGGACAATTTAAAAAAATAATTTTTGAAATTTCAATAAGGGGTGATTATTCTGTGTCAAAAGTACCTGCAATAAATTACAATCGATATCTTTCGATTTATGTCAACATCATTTAGATACCTCACTGTAATACATTTATAGTAGATCAGGCAAATTATATAATGAATTGAGTGGTCTAGCTATCTTTATCTGCCACATGCGAGGGATCGCTTGGTTAAAAGAGATAGATAGACCACCTATCCAATTTTTGCACTGTATTCCCTGTCTACCCTTATGTCTATGAATACATTTCCATTTAAGAAAAACTGTCACTTTTGACAATAATTCATAATAAATTGAAATCGTAACTTCAAGTTTAAACCAATCGATTTATTTTGGCAGCAAATTATTTCTTGCCATGTGACATATTAATTACATTATTATTTCATTTGTAGAAAGTTGAGAAAAATTACGCTATACAATTTTAGTAATAATTTATTTAGGTACCCTTTTTCAATCAAGCAAAGCAAGAAGAATGATATTCAATAGAACTTTCACAATTATCTGGCAACTGAACCTCATTGAATTGATGACCAATTATTTTACTAACTTTGTAAAATGTTCGAAAATTACTCAAAAATGTTCCGTTGAATGGTTTCACTTTTGATTTGGCGACTTAAAATTTAAACTGTTGACACTCAAAAATAGACACAAAAACACTCCATAGTTAATATAAATTTTAATTTCCAACACACGTGGCCAACAGAAACTCGGAGATCATGTACTTTCAAATACTACTTTGTATAGCACAAAGTGTCACACTGGCAAATGCAGCCTTCTAATACATACTTCTAAGCATAATGTGTCATATTTACGTCTATTCTTATACGCACCGAAGTTTTAGACTCTTCTTATTTTTCAATGTCGTTTACAGGGTTAAGATTTGAGTATGGAAAAAATGTATACGTTTTTTGTAGGAAATTTCCCGTACTTTCTGATGCGCCTAATTAGAAAACCCTAAGAGATTAAGACTTGGGCGTCGAAACGTTAATAAAATCATTTTTAGGTAAAATTGTGGCTTATTTCCCATTTGAATATACTTGATTATAAAAATGCCAGAAGAAAATAGCTTCAGAACAACCTAAGAGATTGCTTTCACATGTTCTTTGACATTTTTTATTGTCATTTTGAGAATATCTAGAACAAACTCCACCCAAAAAAATAATTGTTTTGCAATATATACATGCATTGATACTTACCTCACTATTTTTGGAGTGTGCATGTATACAGGGTGAGGCAAATAAAGGGCCTATTAGAAATATCTCGAGAACTAAAGGCAACAGAATCATGAAAATTGGAATAAAGGGGTTTTGAAGGATGATCTCTTAAATGAAAATATTTTCATCTCTCTGCAACTTCCGGTTATACCGGAAGTTGCTTATAACTTCGTTTTTTTAAATGGGACACCCTGTATATTTTTACATTTTTGGATTTTATTCGATGTCTTATTTATTAAAGTATGAGGTTTTGTAATCGCGACTGCGACTGAATCAGCGACTGGGTAAGATCAAAAACAAAAGTCGAGGACATAACAACAAAAGTTGCCAAACTTAAATGGAGCTTTGCAGGCCACACTGTTAGATAAAAAGACCAACGTTGGAATGCCACGATACAACATTGGAGACCTTACCAAAGTAAACGACCGAGAGGAAGACCACAGATGAGATGGGTTGATGATATTAAAAGAGTAGCCGGAACGAATTGGAAATATGTTGCTCAGGATAGAGACCGATGGAAGGAGTTGGGAGAGGCCTATGTCCAAACGTGGACGATAGAAGGCTAAGAAGAAGAAGAAGAAGAGGTTTTGTAATATTTTACAGGGTATTTTAAAAGATAATTACGTTTATTTATTATTATCGTAGCAAAATTAACACCCTGTAGAATTGTAGTAGTTTGACATCTAAAATTCTACTTACGTTCAAATGATTTTTAATATACTCTACTATTGTTAAGAATCATTAGTATAGCTAAATTTTTAATTTTAGTATACAGGGTTGGTCGAAACTCGGAATGAGTATTTTCTGAGTTTTCTTAAATGGAACACACTGTATTTTACTATTGTAATGTTTTGATATTTTATGGTACTTTTTTATTTCTTAAGCAGTCCCTATACCTAACTGCTTTAATTTGTGCTTAATTGTTAATCGCACCAACAATCTTAACTACGTAGGTATTTTGATAGATAAACCATTATTGGTAATTTTAAGGACCAGTCTGGATTAATATGTAGATATATATTTTTGAAAAATTATATGGGATTGAGTATTTTCACGGCCAACCTAATAAAATCTTACGTATTTTTTGGTGAAATTAATGTTTAGCTTGAATCACCAATAACTCACAAATTATAGCAGTTAGGTATAGGGAATGCTTAAGAAATAAAAAAGTACCATAAAATATCATTTCATTACAATACTAAAATATAGGGTATTCCATTTAAGAAAACTCAAAAAAATACTCATTCTGAGTTTCGACCAACCCTGTATACTAAAATTAAAAAATTAGCTAGACTAATGATTCTCAATAATAGTAGAGTGTATTAAAAATCATTTGAACGTAAGTAGAGTTTTAGATGTCAAACTACTACAATTCTACAGGGTGTTAATTTTGCTACGAAATTAATAAAAAAACGTAATTATCTTTTAAAATACCCAGTATAATATTACAAAACCTCATATTTTAAGAAAGAAGACATCGAAGTAATGTAAAAATGTAAAAATATACAGGGTGTCCCATTTAAAAAAACAAAGTTATAAGCAACTTCCGGTATAACCGGAAGTTGCAAAGAGATGAAAATATTTTTGTTTAATAGATCATCCTTCAAAACCCCTTTATTCCAATTTTCCTGATTCTGTTGCCTTTAGTTCTCGAGATATTTCTAATAGGCCAGTTATCTGCCTCACCCTATATATATGCACATGCAAATATGTGAATATAAATAATAATATACAACTAAAATACCTTTATCAATATGTGACTAAGTCATTCTGAAAAAATGTTTTTTATTTATTTCCTTCGATTTGCCCAAACTTTTTGTCCGACATATAACTTTTTGCGTTACAAAATATAATTTGTACATAAACAAATCAAAATTAGCTTGCTATTTATCATTAACATTTTTGTCTATATCTTACATGTTTAGAATGTCCGACTAGGAAAATTTCCCATTCATTTTGTCCGACAGAACTTCCAATTGCTTTTTTAACCTTTCATTAAACTCTCATGCAAAAATCAGACTGCTATTCATCACCAACATAGTTCCTGTGATGTGACATGTTCTACGTGTCGGACTAGTTAAAATGCCCAACCTTTTTGTCGGACAAACATTTTTTCATATATTATATAACGTTGGCTATTGAATAAACTTAAAAACAACTTGCTATTTTTCACCATCATAAACTTGTCAGGACGACACGTTTATCATGCTCCACCGTTAAAACTTCCCCTGTTTCAGTGTTCCCGTGCATTAATATTTGTCCGACTAGACACCGTTAAGCTATTAACAAATTTTCAGCTTGCTATTAATCAACTTTTTTTTCTTACGCGGGATCCAGGTCTATATGTTCATGAGGTAGTTGACCAGGTTAATGGATCATTATTATATCAGCAATTTTCCATTGTATTGGTATAATTTTAAGTATTGTGAGGCTTTGAAAATTTTTGTTTTCATAGCTATTCGTTTATCTGGTAACTCTTTTAAGATAGTTCTTGTTATTACATATCCAAATTATTATTATATGTCCAATATTTAAGTCAAATTCAAAGCCTTCTCAAATAACATTCTCTCTTAATACGTCTAATAATTGCTTGTTTATATTTCTTATTTATTTTATTTTAAAAAAAACTTCAATCAAAAACTTACATGATCATTTACTATGCGTAAAACGGTTCCATGACATCTCGTAACGCGACAGTTCGTAACCTGACAAATGGTAACGGACAATTCGTAACAGCGACAGTTCGTAACGGCGACACTTCGTAACGGTGACAGTTCGTAACTACACAAATTCGTAACGGACAATTCGTAACGTCCAAATTGAATTATTCTATTTATTTTTGGTAACGTGGAAACTAACTGTTATTTCAGTTACACACACCCAAACTTATATGGAATCACCATGTATTTCAAAACAATATTTATTTATTTAAAAAAACTTGTTATTATGGCGAAGAATAAAGGTTTTTATTAAAAATAAACAAATCGACAAGACAATCAGATAGTACATCTCGGTACGGTATATGTTATTTGCTTGAGTTGCAAATGGAACGAAAATAAATAAACTAACTTTTGCGTCCACAAACGAAAATATGCCTCATGTGGGGTTATAGAACCTACAACAGGGAAAGACTATTGGTCTTGTGGAACAAGCAATATTGTCAGAGGGACATAGCTGCAGAGCTAGGCGTAACACAGGTCGTTCTGTCTAAAACCTATATAGGTAACAGGAAATAGGAAAGCTCAAAAATAAAGAAGGAAAATTCGCCAAAAAGAAATAACGGCTCGCCACGATCGTTTAATTGTCCAATGAACTGGAAGACACCCAATCATTTCTCACCAGCAGCTTCAAAGGCAGCTTTTGGAAGCTACAGGTGTAACTGTTTCAGTTGAAACGATAAGAAGAAGAGTTCGTGCCAAGAAGTATACAGCAAGAGACAGTTATGGGTTCCCGAGTTATCCAGGCAGCACAAGATTGATCGTCTAAATTGGTGTCTTCACCACCAAAACTGGAACATTGGCAATTGACAAAATGTGCTATTTTCAGAAAAAGTCAGGATTTGTGTAAAATCAGATTACCCACGAAATCGTGTACTTAGAGGTCGAGGAAGACAAGCAAGAGCGATAACTGTCAGATCTGTTCACAAATATAAAAGGGGAAGTGTAATGTTCTAGAAAGGAATAATTGTGATCAGTAAAAAAACTCTTTTCATTTTCATCCAATCAACGTTACCTGCTCACAGGTATGTTGGTAACCTGTAGTTAGGCTCTGGAGAGGTGCAACAGGAGAAAATTTAATTTTTATGCATGATAATGGACCTCCACATACCATTAGAGTGACTAGAGATCTCATTGAAGCAGAAGGTATCCCTTGTTTGGAGTGGCCTGCTTGACCACTCGAGCTTAACTCTATTGAGTATTTGTGGGATATGCTTAAAAGAAAAATTAGAGCTCGCTGGAAAAATCCACAAAACACCGCACGGCTAGTACAAGCTGCTCTTGAAGGATGGAGCAACCTATCACAACAACATGTTGATAATTTTATTAGGAGCGTGCCCCACAAACTGAAGCTTGCATAAGGACTAGAGGTGATAACACTGACTACCAAAAAACAAAAAACAAATAAAAACAATTTAACCATTATTAGTTTTACATTGAAATTTTTGTTGCTATTGACTTTAAAACAACTAGTTTCAATTTGTTGTTTAAATACTTTATTGTTTTATTTAATTGTTTTGTATTTATGACTAAGCTGCTTTAAAACAAAAATATTTCTTGACTTCGTGTGTTCGTTTTTTTTTTTAAATCCGCACGAAATAATAAGCAATATCAGATGATTCCATATAAGTTTGGGTGTGTGTATAAATGAAATTATGTTTATCCACTATCAGGATAAACATTTTAAAACATTTCATATTCCGTGTTCCAGAATATAATAAAAGTAATTAAACCAAGTACTATTAAAGTATTAAAAGCCATCCCATCCCTCTTATGAACTAGAACCATTGATTGAATACCCCACAGCTATAACCTTTCATAAGGTTTATTACGGGTAATTATAATCTTACCTTTACAAAATGTTTTGGTTTCCTTTACAAAAAAAAGTTGGGAATGTCTAAACATGGTTGTCGGCTTAATGATTTTAGGAATTATTACTTCATTATTCATTTTTCTAGGTGCATGCAAATTTAAGGAACAATAAGATAGATAAACTTTTAAAAATATTGTTAAAAGTTTGTATGCATTTAAATATTTGTCTGTCTTTAAAAACTTTTAATATATTGTGAAACACGAAATATAAAATATGTTAAACATGTTTATCCCGGTACTGATTTGTTAAATTGATAAACATAACTTCAATTATAACTGTAATAACAGTTAGTTTCCACGTTAACAAAAATAAACAGAATAATTCAATTTTGACGTTACGAATTTTCCGTTACCAAATTGTATAGTTACGAACTGTCGCAGTTACAAAGTGTCGTTATTACGAACTATCGCCGTTACGAGTTGTCCGTTACCACTTGTGCGGTTACGAATTGTCGCGTTACGAGATGTCTGGTCACGGCGAAAAACATACATAAAAGTTAAACAAAATTAATTAAAATGCCATGTAACATTCCTAACTTTAATTTTATAGTCTTTTATAAATTATAACAACTATGCGTGTACTATGAAAAAAAAATTATACAACTTTTTCATTTTCCTCAGAATTTCTTCTAGAAAAGTTTTCTTCGGCAATTGCCGTTAGATTTGTGGCAACAGAACTTCCCGTCTCAGAAACTAAACGATGAAAGTGTCCCCTTTTTAACAGAAGTAAATAGGGATGATCAAATTCTACTACTTTCCCCCCATCCATTACTAATATTTTATCCGAATCCATAATAGTATGTAATCTATGAGCTATAGTTAGGACAGTACAATTAGCAAACTTTTCCCTAATTGTGGTTTGAATTATTTCGTCAGTCATCGGATCAACGTTAGCTGTAGCTTCATCTAAAACTAAAGAATTGATAGAGTTAGAGTAAATTAAAAAATAATATTTTTTTTTATCAAAAGCAAAGAGAAACTTAAAAAAATTTAAAAATCTAAAATATTTTTTAAGTCGGAAACACATTGTGATTTTCACCTGTATCCCATCCTTCTATAATTTTCAAGGAAAAAGGGCGATACATGAATAAACATGTGGAATATACGATATGCATTCAACAACACATCAATTTATCTAGGTCAATATCAAACGTATTTTGATTCCTAGTACTCAAGTTGTGAGTAAAAATGAAGGTAAATAAAGGAAGTTCAAATTTTTAATTCCGTTTCAGAGACCACCCCATCTGTTTATGCACATTTCGATCTCTTTATATCTTCAGAACAGCCAGTGGTATGCTCTGAATCAAAAACAAATTCAGCTGTCATGTAAGCGTGATTATTTTTTCTTGTTATCAAGAATATGATATAGGAATTACAAATGCAAGAGGAGAACACTTACTAACCTACATACAGGAGCAAAACCTATTCTGAATGAACACATTTTTTAGTAAACCAGATAATATTAGGTAACACTGGATAAACTTAGACGGGACAACAAAAACTAAATTGATCACATATTAGCCAACCACATATACAGTGATGAACGCACTAATAACCGGAAAAATAACGAAAAAGATGGAAAACATATCGTCGCCTTGGTACTATAACTTGATAATTCCAAAATTGACGTTTTTAAGATAACTAGTTTACAAGATGTACTTTATTTGCCTCCTATTTTGTAAAAACTTGATAACTCGCTCCAAACGGGTTAAGTATTTATTTATGATTGACAAAAGTTGATAAAACTCAAATGCCCCTAATATTCACTTCTAAAACTTGACAAGATGAGTTATCAAGTTATTGTTTAATCGAAATAATCGTGAATGCGACACACACTGCACGCTACAACTAGCTAACTCTATCTAGTTATCTAGTTGTAGCCCGTGGTTTTCTGAAACCATTGAGCCTATCACACCACGTAATTGCTATCTGTTGATTTGGTTCATGTTAATGCAAAAATTCGAGAATTGTTAGCAGACCTGGCAACCTCCATGGCGGAGGGCTAATTTTCACCAAAATAATGCTTATAATATTAGTTTTGTTAAAAAGTTCATTTAGATGCAACTTGGCACGACACGCGACATTACCAAATGTTAACATTATGGTAGTGCTAAAAGTTGATAACTTTACGTTTCGTATTATTTTCCATATTAGAAAACTTTGCATTGTATTCCTAAATAGATCAGTACCCAAAAAGTTAAGGAACAGTATTTTAGATTGCAGAGTGAATTCCGTGTTTACCAACATCATGGTAGCAGCAAAAACATCTTTAAAATGTTTAAACCCGTTTATCTCAGAACTACTAATTTCCAGTTATCAAGTTATAAAATCCACAAGGAAAGAAAAGTTTTCCTGTAGTTGGCTGTATACCATCAATCACAAAAATTGGAATAAATCCTTTGTAAAAGGTATAAAATTTATTAATATCCCTAAAGGGCTACATCAGAACAAAACGTTTTCGATTTTATTACAAAATCATCATCAGTGTAAGACAGTCTGGATGCTAGCTGAGCCACCAAAGAAATATGGGGGTAATAACCCTTCAAATATAAAATTTATGCTTTACAGATGCATATTTACTTAAAATGCCTTGTGATGGGCAAATGGCAACAGGAATAATGCCCTAAGGTAAGGTATTTAAATTCCCAACATGTGGGATGGAAAAAATTGAGTTGTTTACATTTCGATGACTTTATGGCCACTGAGTTACCCCCATATTTCTTTGGTGGCTCAGCTAGCATCCAGACTGTCTTACACTGATGATGATTTTGTAATAAAATCGAAAACGTTTTGTTCTGATGTAGCCCTTTAGGGATTTTAATAAATTTTATACCTTTTACAAAGGATTTATTCCAATTTTTTTTTATCAAGTTATAGTATTTAGGCGACGATATTAAGTTGTGAGATAAAAAGGGATGAACCTAGTTGAGGTGGTGTTAAATTTAGCGAGAGTAACTTAAAAATTGACATTATATTGATTGTTTCCCACCTTTAGACGTATAGGACGAGTTTGAGAAAAAATGCCACTTTCAATGTGACAGTTTTAGTTGACATATTCCTCTGATTGGAGATATTGGAAAAAATAAAAAATAATTGTTTACGACTCTGTCTTGGATGTATACAAAGCACACCAACACATATTTTAGAAATCGAAGCATCAGAGCCTCCTTTGCATCTTAGACGGCAATTTTTGTGTGATGTTTTTATTCGAAACTCTTAGCACAGAAAAGATCTGAGAAAATACAAAACCTCAATTCAAAAATAGATAGTCCCTTCTGGCGACGTAAAATTCATCCCAAAGTAATAAGCAGTTATCAGCTACTAATCCAATTTAATAGCGTGGTTTACAGAAATCACATCCTTCCCTTTTATAATTGTGATTATAACCTGATAGAACTACAAATTCCTTATTATTATCTTAATATTGAACCACATGTTAATTGTTAAGCAAACAATTCTGAAAAGATGGCCGGAGTCAGATTGTATTTATACAGATGGATCCAAATTCGCCGAGTCTATTGGGTGAGCCTTTTACCATTCAAATGAAAATCTATCCAAAAAATATAAACTTTCAAATTAAATGTCTACTTATACTGCTGAGCTCATCGCAGTTCTTCAAGCTTTGAGGTATATTAATATCCATCACAAGAATAAGTATATTATATTAACAGATAGCAAAAGTTCGGTAGACACAATAGTACAAACTAAATTATCAAGCACTTCATCAATAGTAATTATAAAAATTTTATAAACAATCCAGTTACTTACGAATACAGGTAAACAAATTTCTTTGGTTTGGATTAAGGCTCATTATGGAATTAACGGAACTGAAATAGTGTATAGACTTGCCAAGGATGCTACTATAACAGGGAAAACGATAGAAGAACTATTAATGCCAGTCACTGATCTACGACAATGGTTTAAGAAAAAACAAATGGAGCAATGGCAACTGGAACATGATATCTCTCTTAAAGGTATAAGATTTCATGATATCCAACCAGAAATTTATAGAAAACCGTGGTTCAATGATATTACAAATCGGCACTTCATTAAAACCTTAAATAGAGCAAGGAACAAACATGGTCTATATCCAGTCCACAAAAATAAACTAGGGTTGGCCACTTCTCAAAACTGCACTTGCGGGGAGTTGGGTACATTAGAGCATGTGATTTTCGATTGCGCAAAACTTCCAGATGCTGAATCAACAGTTATATAAGAATCTACAAGCGGTAGGAGTTACTCTCCCCACCAATTTAAGTTCCATTTTATGTACACGAAATATAAATTTGTATAAAATTGTTTATAACCACTTAAATATGAAAATTGATATTTAAAAAATATATAAAAAAATAAAAAAAAATGTATAAAACAAAAACAATAAAAACAGAATAAAAATAATAAAAAAAATAAATATTAAAAAAACATTAAAAAAAATAAAAAAAATCAAAAACAAATCACAAAGAAGGCCTAAACCTCCGAGAGGTTAAATCGGGTTTAGGTATTAGCGCTGAAAAATAAATATTCTAATATCAATTAGTGGTTTAGTATAAGTATTTAATAATAGTGTTTAATATTAGAATGTATTTTTTTGTAATGTATGTAATATATGTAATTATTAAAATATAATGTATATCAGTTAAAATTAGGAAATTGTGTCTATGAGAAAGATAATAGAAAAAATTTGAGCTGGCCAATTGGTTCAAACCAAGGTCATACATGTAAACACACACATACACTCCTCTGATACGTCTAAAGATGGGAAACAATCAATAGAATGTCAATGTATATGTTACTATCGCTAATTTTAACACCTCTGCTAGTTTTATTTCTTTTTATCTCACAATTTAATATATTTTCCATCTTTTGCGCTATTTTGCCGGTTATTAGCGCACTTATCACTGTATAATATATGTATGTAGTAACAAATGTATCGATAATAAATAGATTCAGTCTGGAAAGTAACCACAGAATAATAACATCAATAATAGTAATCAATAAACATACAGAATAATTATGCAAAAAGAACCTAACCACTAAAAAACATGCACAGTACAAATTAGCAGGAAAAAGTGTTTTTCTTCGTCCTTTATGACAATGCTCTTATGTGGAAGATATTACTGGTAATAGGCTATTGATTATGTTCAAAATAAGAGAGCTAAAAGGAACTACAACGTTAATGGGATTTTATTGTCTCACATGGTCAATGGACCTCTATATTTGAAAAAACCGCTGAGTGCTACCATTTAAATAGGTGCGTTTTAGAGAAAGGGGCGAATTAGTCCCTAGGCTCAGGGTGAATTAGGGTGAGTTATATGCACTTTTGGTAGAAACACGTCTACAGGAAAATTGTTCCAGGTTAAATTTTCTATCAAAATATCACATTTTAGAGTAAAAAAATATTTTTTTACAAAAATATATTCAAAAGAAAAGCAAGAAAAAAACACCAAAAAAGCAATTTTGTTTTTTGCCCCATAACTTTTTTCCTCGGGGATATAGGTATAGAGGTATAGGTATTGCTTCAGCTTAAAATAACTTCAATCCTTTCTCCTTAAAATATCGTTCAGTAGAAGTCACTAGGACTTATATTTTCCGAAATAGGATTTTTCAAACTTCCCCGCTCACAGTATTTTTAGGGCAATTTTCCCCATTATTTCGCAAACATTGTTCTGTAACTTTTTTCTACGCATTTCTAGGTATATTTAATGGAGAATTTCTAGTAGAAATAGAAGTTAATTACCTTTAAAATGGTCTATTGTATAAGGTTGTGCGACTATTTTTAAGCAAGTTATGCTTTTTCAAGATTTTATACTTTTGATGATTTTTGATATTTTTTATGGTTATTGTTTAAATTTCTTATTATGAATTTTTTTCTTGTACATTTAAGTATATACATTGTGCAATAAAAAAGCTTATTTTCTTTATAGGTCTGGATCCCGCGTATGAAAAAAAAGTTGATTAATAGCAAGCTGAAAATGTGTTAATAGCTTAAGGGTGTCTAGTCGAATAAACTTTGAAATATGGGAACACTGAAACAGGGGTAGTTTTAAGTGTGGAACAGGTTAAAAATTTGGAACGGTCACAGCACGAAAACGGCACATTTATTTTGTCCGACAGAACAGAATTAAACTCTCCGAACAGAGGTTAAACTCTCATGAAAAAATCAGACTGCTATTTATTATCTGTCATAATTCCTGTCATTTGACATATTCTACATGTTCCACTCATTAAAACGTCCATTTGGTGATAAATAGCAGTCTGATTTTTGCATGAGAGTTTAATCTCTGTTCGAAGAGTTTAAGTCTGTTCTGTCGGACAAAATAAATGTGCCGTTTTCGTGCTGTGACCGTTCCAAATTTTTAACCTGTTCCACAATTAAAACTACCCCTGTTCCAGTGTTCACACATATCAAAGTTTATTCGACTAGACACCCTTAAGCTATTAACAAATTTTCAGCTTGCTATTAATCAACTTTTTTTTCATACGCGGGATCCAGACCTATTACTTTAAAATGGTGTATTGCAAAAAATTGTATTGCAAAAGGACTATTTTTAAACAAGATATCCGTAGGGTATTCAAGAGTATCCGTAATTTCAGAAAAATTTTAAAAATTTTTATTTTTTTTTATTAGAAAAATATAGTTGCATATTATAACATAATTTTTAATTCCAAATAACTTTTCTTAATAACACTATTCGATATTGTGAAATATAAAGGTATTTCACTCTTGAGCGAAATTCATATTTTTTAACATACCTCGTACACTATTGATAAAATTTTATATCTCATGATTGCATCTCAGGTTTTAGATTATGCAGAGCATTTTATAAAGAATATTTTTTTTATAAAGTTAATAATAAAAAAAGTTCGCATATGCTTCCAGCTTACTGGGATTTGTGACATGTGTTTATGTCACATTTTGAGAATGCATATCTTGTTAAAAAATAGTCCTAGAATTTCTTACAACACACCATTTTAAAGTTAAGAAAATAAGCTTTCTCTTTTATTACACACTGTATATACCTAAATATACAATAAAAAAAGTTTTAATGAGAAATTTAAAATTAATCGAAAAATATATCAAAAATCATTAAAAGTATACAATTTTCAAAAACTATATTTTGCTAAAAAATAACGCTGTGTCTAGGTACACGCTAACGTGTACGCAAATAAAAAAGTTAGGTACACGCGAATTAAACTTCATCAAGCCAGTGACGTCATTATTTAGCGTGCACAGTGACTTTATATTTTGGTACACGCTATTTTGCTATGTTTGTGTTTGTTGTTTGTTTGATAGAAAATATTTTTATTAAGGGAAGGGGAAGGGAAGCAAAACTATTCAGATGTTTAAAACTTAATTGTAATAAAACAATATGTATATATAGTCCAGAAAGCCACTGCGCATCCGCTAGGAAAAATATTCTAATTCGGATTTTTTGCACAATCTTACTCAAAAAGGATGCCTTTTAACAAATTTGCATGTTGCCAGGACCAAAAGTTGGTCAACAATTATTTCTTAAACGTTTTTTTTTTGTTTTTTTCCTAAAATTATTTTTTTGCATGGAACAAAGTTTTTTTTAGGTTTTTTGGATTATTCCAAACAGAAAAGGTCTTTAGTGACTTTTCTCTAAAGTTGATAGTTTTTGACATAAGCGATTAAAAATTGAAAAATTGCGAAATCGGCCATTTTTAACCCTCAAAAACTATGTGAAAAACTCAAAATTTGAATGTTGCCAAGGCAGGTAGATATTCTTTAAACATCGATTGATGAAATCCCGAAGAGTTTTTTGCAATGCAATATCAAAAACCCCTTTGTTTTTTAATTGCCAATCAAGCGTGTGCGACACTATTTTCCACCGTTGCATGTGTATATACAGTATGGTGCAATGAAAGGAATACATTCGTTATTTCGTAAACCGGTGACTTTAAGGAAAAATCCCAAAACAGGTCGATTTTTATTTTTAAGTTATGATATTGTTGCATATATAGTATACTAGTGACGTCATCCATCTGGGCGTGATGACGTAATCGATGATTTTTTTAAATGAGAATACGGGTCGTGTGCTGGCTCATTTGAAAGGTTCTTCAATTCTCTATTCAGTAATATAAACATGTTCATAATTATTTATACAAGGTGTCCAAAAAATTTTTATTCAATTAAATCATTTGTCAAATTGAAAAAAAAATTAAATTATTGGACACCGTGTATAAATAATTATGTAAATGTTATATTACTGAATAGAGAATTGAAGAACCTTTCAAATGAGCTGGCACACGACCCCTATACTCATTTAAAAAAATCATCGATTACGTCATCACGCCCAGATGGATGACGTCACTAGTATACCATATATGTCACAATATCATAACTTAAAAATAAAAATCGACTTGTTTCGGGATTTTTTTTTAAAGTCGCCGGTTTAGGAAATAACGAATTTATTCCTTTCATTTGCACCATACTACATACACATGCAACGGTGGAAAATAGTGTCGCGCACGCTTGATTGGCAATTAAAAAACAAAGGGGTTTTTGATATTATATTGCAAAAAACTTTTCGGGATTTCATCAATCGATGTTTAAAGAATATCTGCCTGCCTTGGCAACATTCAAATTTTGAGTTTTTCACATAGTTTTTGAGGGTTAAAAATGGTCGATTTCGCAATTTTTCAATTTTTAATCGCTTATATGTCAAAAACTATCTTAGAGAAAAGTCACTGGAGTGATCCAACAAACCTAAAAAAACTTTGTTCCATGCAAAAAAAATAATTTTAGGAAAAAAACAAAAAAAAAAAACGTTTAAAAAATTGTTGACCAACTTTTGGTGCTGGCAACATGCAAATCTGTTAATAGGGGTCCTTTTTGAGTAAGATTGTGCAAAAAATCCGATTTAGAATATTTTTCCTAGCGGATGCGCAGTGCCTTCTGGACTAATAAAAGTATATATTCAGGTTAGCAAAATAAATATTAGTTAACATGATATATACAAAATACTGCTAAAATAATTTTTACACGTAAGTTAATTATACCAGTTTATATTGGTGTTTATTTTTGCTGTGGGGTTTATGTTTATTTATACAGTATACAGGGAGTTGAACTTGTTACGATTTTCATAGAAAATTGGTTATAACTTTGTAAATACCCTGTATAACATAATAAACCTTTATATTTTTTGATATGGAAGAGTTCGAACATAAAATAAATTATAGGGTGTTCCATTTAAAAAACACAAGTTTGGTCTGCCACTACATTATCGAACGCCCTGTAACATTCTAACTAATTTTAGTAATTTTGTAATATGAAGCTCAAAGTTTGCTAAAATTTTTATTACTAACTTTTATTGCTATCTATTACTATAGCGGATCTACTGAGCATTATCACACTGATCAATCGCCCCCGTATATTTTATCTTATTACTTCTGCTACCCTTAATCACGAATTTTTGTCTCTTATCTTTTTCATACTGTTTTAGAATATTGTTAAACTCATTAAAAGAACTTAATAATTGTACACTCCCTAGTTAATTAAAAAAAAAACACTAAACAAGTAAAAATAAGGAAACTCTTTACAAATCAATATTAAACTGTAAACATAACGCGATTAGACAAATTCTAACCACACTCTGACACTCGCGATACTTACAGATACTTATAATATTTACCACAGCATACACGTGGTTCAAATTAGCGTGTACCAAAAAACCCAGTCACAGTACACGCTAAATAATGACCTCACTGACTTGATGACGTTTAAGCGTGCACCTAACTTTTTTATTTGCGTACACGTTAGCGTGTACCTAGACACAGCGAAAAAATAATCATCCAGCCTTCTACAATAGACCATTTTAAAGGACTTTTATTCCTACTAAATGTACCATTGCATATACCTAAATATGGGTAGAAAAAAGTTACAGAACAATGTTTGCGAATAACAAGGAAAATGGGTCAAAATCGCTGTGATTAGCGAAGTTTGAAAAACCATATTTTGGAAACTGTAAATTATAGAGACTTCTACTGAACACCATTATAAAGAGGAAGGACGGAAGTTTTTTTCTGTGAAGCAATGCCTATACATATATCCCCATGGGAAAATGTTATGGGGCAAATACAAAATTACTATCTTTCGTGTTGTTTTCTTGCTTTTCTTTTGAATATATTTTTGCAAAACACAATATGTTGCACTTTGAAATGGAATATTTCAATAGTAAATTTAACCTGGAACAATTTTCATGTAGACGTGTTTGTACCAAAAGTGCATAGAACTCAACCTAGTTCGCCATGTGCCTACGGACTAATTCACCCAGTTCTTAAAAACGCACCCCTTTAAATGGTAGCACTCCGCGGTTTTTTCATATCTAGAGGTCCATTGACTGTATTAAACAATAAAACCCAGTTAACGTTGTGATTCCTTTCTATAATACATAACCAATTGTCTATAAGCCATATATTAATAATTCCCAGGTTAGCTGAACAGACAGGACATGTATTCTGCCCCGCATTATACATCTCCTGAACTGAAACTCGCCTGGAGCTTTTTTTTAAACTAATATTCATTATGTGAATAATATTATAGAATGAATAAAGGCCTTTATTATTATTATTATAATTACCAGTACGGATTTCGTCCAAATCTATCGATTTAAATCGATCATAAACACATATTGAGACAAATAATAGAACATGGTTATGGTTATGGTTATGGTTATGGTACATCCGGACAGGGCCCACTTGTGAACTCTTCAGACACTTAGACCTCCTGTGACGGGTCCACTGTATCACCCCTATCTTACAGACTAGGTCCATAAGAACGTGGTCTTCGGCATTTCTGGGGTCAAGGCTGCACCGGGCTCCCATGCGGACCCCCTAGAAACTTTATGGCCTCACTAAAAGCTACAAATCTCCTAAAAGGCAACTCCCTCACCTGGCTAGGCTGCATTGATGCCGATCCCAGGATCTGCCACCTCCGATGGGCTAGTGCCAGGTACTCCCAGAGGACATGTGAGGAGGTTTCCTCCTCCTCATTACATAGACGGCACCGTGAGCCATCCGCCAGTCCAAACAGATGAAGGTGCCGTTGGAGTGTACAGTGACCGGTGGGCATACTGATCACCAGGGAGCATCTTCTACGATCTAGAAGAAGCTGTTGGGCTGTAAGACTTTTGGATGGCCCCACTATGTAGAGCCTGGCCTGATCAAACATCCACAACTGGCCCAGGAGTCCTCGAACCTCCGCAGAAGAAGCTCCCTGAGACTACCTCGACCAGTACTGAAGGTTTTCTTCTTCTTCTTCGTGCGACTAGGATTACTTTTGTTTGTCTGTCTCTTATTCTGTTTCAGTTGTTGTTTACTGTACATTGCCTTTCCACCTTTTCGGCGGCCTTCCAACGGGTCTTCTGCTATACGACTTATTTTTACAGATGTTCGCTAGTACATCTGGTTTCATTCGGTTTACATGTTCGTTCCAGTTTTTATTTCTGGTTTTTTTTCCACCTGTTAATATTTTGAATTTTTGCATCGTTCTCGTATACTCCTGTTGCTTCGTCTGTCTCTTAATGATATGCCCGCTATTGATCTTAATAATTTCTTTTCGATATTTTCGATTTGTTGTTTCGTCTTTCTTGTATCGGTCCTTGTCTCCGCTGCATATATTAGGATAGGTCTTACTGTTGTCTTGTATACTTTTATTTCGCTTTCCGTGGTCAGATATTTGTTTCTCCATATGGTTTCTTTGAAGGTAAGAATAAATAATATAATAGAACATAGTCCAGCTATTTATCTAGAATTGCTAGTTTGTAAAATCATTGGTAAATGATAGGTGAATGATTTATAAACTAGCAATTTCCTGTTTGCACACATGACTCTGCTTTTTGATCATGTCTCATAAAACATAATTATACATCCTTAACTTAATACGAGAACTCAGTTCCATCTACAGAATCATTAGGACATTCTTTCACGGTTTTTGCTCTAAATTTTAAAGAACTGCTTGGATGGACATGAAATTTGGCATACGTTTAGCTTACATGTCAAAGAAAAAAGTGATATTGTGCCGATGTGTGCTTTTGCTCTGGGGGTGACTTTCACCCCCTCGTGGATGTGGAAAAATAAATGTCCAAAATAAGTACGGAAATGGGTAAACTGACTAATTTTAAGTAACTTCTATAAAGCTTTTTCGCCAAGTCAACACTTTTCGAGTTATTTGCGAGTGAATATGTTCATTTTTCAACAAAATAACCACATTTTTAGACAGTTTTTCGCAAATAACTCAAAAAGTAAGTATTTTTTCGAAGAAAACGTTGTTAGTAAAAATATAGCCTATAAAAAAGTAAAAACATGGTGTACGCGTTAGGTCTCTGGATCTCGTAGAACCAGAGTTATAGCCAATGAAAAATAGATTCATATTCACCAAATTTTAAATAGAATATTTCGACGTGAAATATCCAAAAAATTAAGCACTTTTTGGGGAAAACCCCATATAACTTTTTTAAAGTGTTTAAAAAAGCTTTATTCCTGTTTTTACAAAAAGTTTCTAGCATTAAATTTAAGCAAGTTACGCCCAAAATAAAGTTGGTCCCTTTTGTTTTGGCAAAAAAAAATCGGGAAGACCACCCCCTAATTAGTAACTTAAATGAAATTAATCGTTACCGCTCCACAAATTATTTTACTTATGTTGTGTTTATATGATCTGTAAGTTTCATTGATTCAAAGTGCTTATTTTTGAAAAAATTTGGTTTCAAAGTAATATTTTTAAAAATTTTAATTTTGAAAAATATGCTTTTTTTTCGAAATACCTAACTTAAAAATTTTTAGAGATGCCAAAAATCCCGAAAAACAAAAAAAGTCAGCATTGATTTTCTGAATATCATGTATTTTTTGTTTTTCTGTTAGACAAAAATTTATTAAGATTTGGTGTTTCTAAATTTGGATACATTCGTGATCAGTGACTCGTTCAACCCCTTTTAACTACAGCCTTTTAATTAATAAGGACTTTGAACCGATGAAACTTACAGATCATATAAACAATACATACACGAGTCAAGAAACTTGTGAAGTCGTAACGATTAAGTTCATTTAAGATACTAATTAGGGGGTGATTTTCTCGATTTTTTTACCAAAACAAAAAGGGATTAACTTTATTTTGAGCGTAACTTGTTTACTTTTGATGCTAGAAATTTTTTTTATAAAACAAAAATGAAGCTTTTTAACACTTTAAATAAGTTGTAATGAGTTTTTCCTGAAATGTGCTTCATTTTTGGTTATTTCACGTTAAACTATTCCATTTGGAATTTGATAAATATGAACCTATTTTTCATTATCTATAACTCTGCTTCTACTAGGTATAGAGACGTGATATATACACCAGTTTTTTAAATTTTTTACAGGCTATATTTTTGCCAAGAATGGTTTTTCAAAAAAATACTTACTATTTGAGTTATTTTTAAAAAAACCGTCTAAAAGCGTGGTTATTTTGTTGAAAAAATGAACATATTCACTGCCAAATAACTCGAAAGGTATTGACTTAGTGAAAAAACTCTAAAGAACAAAAGTTACTTAAAATTAGCCAGTTTATCCATTTCCTGACTTACTTTGAACGAATATTTTTTCTCCCCCAAGAGGGGGTGAAAACCACCGACAGGGCAAAAGCACATATCGGCACAATATCACTTTTTTTCGTTGACATGTTAGCTATGTGTGTGCCAAATTTCATGTCAATCTAAGCGGTTCTTTAAAATTTAGAGGTTTTGCGACATTTTACCGTTAAAGAACGGACTACATTATAAACCGTAAAGCTTCATTTCATAAAATCCGTTTGCTAGGCCACTTGCACTGAATGGACAATGAGAGCAACACAGCCAATATGACCACGAAACAACCCATCAAAAATAGATCATGAAGATTTTTCCATGAACACATTTGATTTTTGAACAGGCCAAAATTTACAGAAGATTTTAGCGCTAAAGAATGAAGAATATTTGGTATAACCTATTATTACACAGTGAAATAGTTTACCTAAAATTTTCTTATTCCTAATGACAGCTCTTGCTAAACATATTAGTTGTCTTTGTCCTAAACTAAAGTTTCTGCCACCCTCTGCTATTTTGCTTTCTAGTCCATTTGGCAGTTCATCCACAGCTATTTTAAGTTCTACATCATTCAATGCTTTCCATAGAATCTGAAATAATATACTATGGAGTTAAAATTGCTCAAATATTACTTTTTTTTATAGAAGCCAAGTGTTTTATTCTTTCGGTATCATGTGCACTGTGTTAGTTTTTGGTGATTTTATAAGATCGTTAAATAAACTTCGAAAATGTTTACTTTTAAAACTTGAACTAGTTCTTCAAAGTTCTTGCAAAAGGATACTTCATAATAAGCAAAATTAGTAAACAATAACGTACCTACTTTAAAAAAGTATTTGAAAAATAATTATAAAAGAGCCACATAGTTTAAATATAAATGGTGCTGAAATTTTTTCTTTGTGGCATGTCAAAGTTAAATATTAGGTATACTTGATTTACTATTTCATTGGGAAATAAGCCACAATTAAGTCCATGGGTACATAATTCGCAAATATTTTACGGCTATCCCTACTTTTTCTGTCTTTACACGGCAAATTACTTGTAGCAAAATTCACACTGGTATGGATATGTAAACAGTACTAGAATGTCATTCTACTTGAAAATGTCATCATTAACTTAAAGAGATGGCTTTTGAATGTTCTGTGGATAACTGTTATTTATTGTATAATTGCAAATTATTAATTCAGTTAATAAATGTGATAATTTTTTCACCAACTATCTATTCAGTGATTGTAATAATTTATATGTACAACAAAATCTAATACTCAATCGAGAAAAGAAGAAAAGTGTTAAAGTGATTTTTTAATAATATATTGTTACTATGGAACGCTTAAAATTTTGAACATCTTTAACAACAAAATACTTGGATCATTGAATATATTATCCTGATGTATTCTTTGCTGGGATCTTCCACAAATAATACACAATAAATAAATTTTTATTAAGTTCACGTCTTAAATCAATTATTTGTCAAATACACTATATATCAATATTATTTAATCAACAACTCAAAATATTCCCGATGCCACGTCAAATATTTAAAATTGTCACTGATTGTCACGGTCTGACTGACAATATGCTGACAATATTCTATTCGACTGAGGGCGTTGTGAGACAAAGATAGATTTGGAAAATATTACCACGGACATGGTGTCCATTTTTTTCGAATCCTGAAAAAACTAATAAATACTTATAAAAAATGTAAACGCAGAATGAAAGACTAAATGATTACCGAGGGCCGAAAGTCCCTTAGAATAAATAAAAAGGTTTATTTTGAATGAGATATTTGAAATTAAAAATCACACTAAATTTTCTCTTAGTTTTTCACTTCTGTAACTTATTAAAATACTCGTAAATATTATAGAAGTTCTCAGGGACTTTCGGCCCTCACTAATAACGAAATCTTCCATTCGGCGTTTAAATTTTTCAAAAATACTTATCAGTTTTCTCAGGATTCGAAAAAAATGAATCCCCATTTGAATAGCATTGCAGCCGAAAATGAAATGAAATTTATTAGATGACACAAAGAACAGCTTCAGAAAATTGTTTATTTGAAAACGAAAATCACAATTGATATTTTTTATTTCACGTTTCGAGTTCCGCATTGGAAATTGTTTTAAAAAAAGATGTTACTATTTTGTTGTTTGGCAGTTATTTTTTCCAAATTTACTGTCCTCAATATTGTAGGAATACAGCCATGTTTTTAGTTGACAACTCTGAAGATCATACTAGTATTTCTACTATTTCATACTTTAGGTTAATAGTCGGAGAGATATAAGCGGATTTTGTGCGTGATAAGTCATATGGAAAAACTATACCGGGATATGTTGAATTAGTTCTGTACATGACTTTCCCAAACGGCCGGAAACCAGAGTGGGGGACGAGAGAAGTTATAAGGGGTCAAAGTCGCGGTTTTTATTATTTTTTTTGGTGACGCTCATGATCGAGATAGTGCACCAAAATTTGGTAATAACCGTATCATGACGTATCTAAGTAAGCTCATGACGTATCTAAGTAAGATATTCCGGGGCGGAACGCTGCGTGGCCGACAAAGGGGTATGGGCAGGGGTGAATATAAAAATTATAAGGGATTTTTTGTGACGTTTGTGATCGAGATAGTAAACCAAAATTTGGTAATAAGTAGACCATGACATAAGTAAAATCCCCAGAGCCGGAAACCAGAGTGGGGGACGAGGGTAGTTATAAGGGGTCAAAGTCGCGGTTTTTATTATTTTTTTTTGTGACGCTCATGATCGAGATAGTGCAATAAAATTTGGTAATAAGTAGGTCATGACGTAACTAAGTAAAATCTCCAGGCGTGGAAGGCTGCGTGGCCGACAAAGGGGTGGGGTCAAGGGTGAATATAAAAATTATAAGGGATTTTTTGCGACATTCGTGATCGATATAGTGAACCAAAATTTGGGAGCAAGTAGATCATGAAGTAACTAAGCAAAATCTCCAGGGACGGAAACCAGAGTTGGGGATGAGGGTAGTTTTAAGGGGTCAAATTCGCAGTTTGCATTATTTTTTTGTGACGCAGCACGACATTTGTCCCCTACGCAGCGTTCCGCCCCTGGAGATTTTACTTAGCAATGTCATAATCTACTTATTCCTACATTTTGGTGCACTATCTCGATCACGAACGGCAAAAAAGCCCTTATATTTTTATACTCACCCCTGCCTACCACCCCCTTGTACCCCAAGCAACGTTCCGCCCTTGGAGGTTTTACTTAGTTACTTCACGACCTACTTACTGCCAAATTTTGGTGCACTGATCTCCATCATGAGCGTCACAAAAAAAATAATAAAAATCGCGACTTTGACCCCATATAACTATCCTCGTCCCCCACTCTGGTTTCCGGCTCTGGGGATTTTACTTAGTTATGTCATGGTCTAATTATTCCCAAATTTTGGTGCACTATCTCAATCACGAACGTCGCAAAAAAACCCTTATATCTTTTATATTCACCCCTACCCCCACCCCGTTGTCGGCCACGCAGCGTCCCGCCCCTAAATATTTTACTTAGATACGTCATGATCTACTTATTCTTAAATTTTGGTGCACTATCTCGATCATTGGCGTTAAAAAAAATAATAAAATCCGCGAATTTGACCCCTTATAACTACCCAAGTCCCGCACTCTGGTTTCCGGCTGTTGGGGAAAGTCATGTACACAACTAATTTAACATATCCCCGTATAGTTTTTTCATATTACTTATCACGCACAAAATCCGCTCCCAGCTCTTAGACTATAAGATTTAACAGTTCGATTTTTGGTCCTAAGTATACATACAACTCAACTTTTTCTATTATTTTTGTTACTATAGTCCTTATCCAGATTTAGCCATACGGCTCACACTCCCTCTAAGGGAAAATTTGACTCATCCCAGATACCTATGGTATCAAAAGGATTGAGCTCTGGTGGGACTCTTTCCGTGTTATCGAGCCCTAGGTGACTTGGTATGCAGGTGTATCTCCCAAAAATTTTCGTACACATCTGGCCGTTACGAGTAGTACAGCTTTCTGCATGGTCTTGTAAAGATGTTCATTTAGACCCAGTTTTTTTATGCTTTAGAGGAGGTTCTTCGGAATGACTCCAGTAGTAGACACAATAATAGGTATCGTCTGGGTACTTTGCATTCTCCATTGTCTTCGTATTTGAATTTCCAGATCTCTGTGCTTGGCGATTTTTTCAGTAAATTTACTACGTAGATTATTGTTGTTAGGTATCGCCACATCAATTAGTGTTGTTTGTCTTGTTAATTTATTAACTAGTACGAGATCTGGTCTATTATGTGCCACTGTTTGGTCTGTGAGCACAGTGCGGTCCCAGTATAGCTTGTAGTTGCCATCCTCAAGCATACTCTCAGGGACGTATTGATAATATGGGAAATGGTCCGTTTGGAGAATTATTATATATTTATTATTCTATTATTATTGTCCTGAGTTATATCCTGAGTTATGTCTAGAGATCCATTAGCTAGATATTTAGTATTTACTAGTTTATTTTTAATCCTATTTCTGTTGATTTTGTATTTAGGTCTAACATCATTTCCTGCATTTCTTCTCTGTCTTTTGTTATTAGCGTAACATCACCGGTAAATCACAAACTCTTGCCGTATATCGTTATTCCTTTATTTGCCCATTCCCAAGTTCAAAACATATCTTCTGGAGATAATGTAACTAGTTTGGGTGAGATAGAACATCCTTGTATATGTTTTATATTGTATTGTATATGTAGAACATCAATGCTTTTAGTTGACAACTATGAGGGTCATACTAGTAATTCTGATTTATTTGTGTATGGTTATGTATTCTGTCTTTATGTATTATGTTTATGTAATTTGTGCTGTATTTGTATTACATATAATTTGTAGATGATGTTATACTGGTTGATTTCTTTTAATATTGGGAATCGCCACTTGCTGCGTTCTGCTGCTGATGGGTTTGATACCATTTTTCTTCATTAAGTAAGATAAGAGCTGCTTTTTTTTATTTTTTTTTCTGGTTTATGTCTGTTCCTTTCATGACTAGTGACGCATCTTCCCATTAAACTCTGTGCTCATTTTCGCAGGCATGTTTGCATTATCTGTGATATGTCAAAATATCTGTTTTTGATGTATGTTTCATGCTCGTTTACCTTTACACTTAGTGGTTTTGCAGTCTTGACACAAAGAGTTCCAACATTATCACAATAACTACAACTATATATTTGGTATTTTCCATAATAATCCTCAAACCCTAAACCTTATACCCTTCATCCTATTTTCTGATCGTATATTATCTTACATCATCCCCATTTTCAACTAATATACAAGGATGTTCTATCTCACTCAAACTATTTACATTATCTCCACAAGATATGTTTCGAACTTGGGAATGGGCAAATAAAGGAGTGGCGATAGACGGCAAAAACCTTAAAGTATCTGAGATTTGTAGAATAGAGTAGAATACTAAACCACACCGAACATTACAAAAATAACGTTGAATGACAGATTTGGAAACAGTAAGAGAATACCTGGGATAGATAATGAAAGTTAACAAAGAAAATAAAACTGCCAAAATTACCAGAAGAATAATGTTAGCGTGGGCAGGATTTGGAAAACTAAGTTGTATTTCGAAAAATACTAAAATATAACAATATTTGAGAACCAGAGTTTACGATCAGTGTATCATCCCTATACTTACGTATGGTTCACAGACGTGGACACTCACCAAGGCCAATATGGATAAAATGGTAAAGGCACAGAGAGCGGTGGAAAGATCAATGCTCGGGGTGAGGCACATAGACAAAAAAAAATAAATGGAGTAGAAACAAAACCAAAGTAAAAGACGCAGGAGAACATGCTGCCAAATTAAAATGGAGCTTCGCAGGACACAATGCCCCACTGAAGGATAAAAGATGGAATCACTAAATACAACAATGGAGACCGTGGTTGGGAAGAAGAAGTAGAGGAAGGCCACAGATGAGATGCTCTGATGACATAAAGAAGTTTGGAGGACACAACTGGAAACAGGTGGCGCAAAATAAACAACACTGGATTGAATTGGGGAAGGCCTATATCCAAAGTTGGATTACTGAAGGCTGAAGAAGAATATGAAAAAGTTGCACTAATAGCAAAATACAGAGCAGAATTGCAGGAAAAGCTATTAGACCTAAATTAACCCGGGAGTAGTCGCGCTCACTTCTGTAACGTCGATAGTCGCGTGTGAGATTCTATCTCAAAATACGAATTTAAAACAAATTTTTATTTTGTACTATTATTATCTACTTTTTATATTAAAAATATATATTTCTAACAATTTTATTAAAAAAACCTGTGTTAACGGCCACCTGACAACATCGGCCACCTGTCCTAACGGCCAGTTTAAAAATTTCCCAAACCAATTATATGTAGACTACAAAAACTGGCAATACCGTCCACCTTTCTATATCGGCCAATAGTTCTTTCATTTTTACTGTACAGTAAAACCTGTTTTAACAGCCACCTTCCAACATCGGCCACCTGTCCTAACGGCCAGTTTAAAAATTTCCCCAACCAATTATATGTAGACTACAAAAACTGGCAATAGCAGCCACCTTTCTATAACGACCAATAGTTCTTTCATTTTTAGTGGCCGTTACTGACAGGTTTTACTGTATTACGAAAAAGGATGAAATGTGAGATTCTATCTAACGGCGCGAATACTCGCGGGTTAAAGCTAATTGGCTCTCCCCAAAGCCATAAATTCCAGAAAAAGAAGAAGAAGAAAAAAAATTCCTACGCATTACTACACCCTTCCTCGGGGCAATTACGAAATTTTTTCAAAATTGCAAAATTTTTTATGAAGTTATCGCGAAAAAGGGTAAAAATTGAGATTCTAAAAATTTAGTAAAAACTAAATATCTAGCCAATGAATCTCTAGACATGACTCAGGGTATAACTCAGGACAATAGTAATATAAAAAAGTTGAGTTGTGTTATACATAGGATCAAAACTCGAACTGTTAAAGCTTAACCTAAAGGATGATTTAAATATAACATGTTATATTGCATGGGCAGCATTTGGTTGATGAGAAACAGTATTTAAATCTATCTTACCAAATGCTTTAAAGGCAAATATCTTAGATTAGTACGTAGGTATTTCTAGTTCTGATATATGGTATTGAAACCTGGGTTTTGAACAACAGCATAGTCCAGAAACTTCAAGTAATATAGAGCTATTGAATGGAGAATGCTCAACATTAAGCTCAGTGATCGCAAATCCAACGAAAAAATAAGACAGACATGAGTAACAGATTTGATCCAAAATATTGCCGTGTCAAAATGGAACTGGACACGACACATAAGAAAAATGGAAGGCAACGATTGGACGAAGTGAATTCTTGGATGTCGACCAAAGACAAGTAGAGAAGTAGAGGCTGACCTCAATCCAGATGGACTGATGATATCAAGCGAATGGCTGGTCACGAATGAATGAAAAAAAAAACAGCGAACAGAAATCAGAGACAAACTTAAAGGAGGCTTACATTCGATATGGATGGAATAACTCTTGATGATGATAATACCCTGGTCCAACTAATATAACCTGGTCAGCTAGATACATTACGCTAACAATGATAACATAATGTCTAACTCATATTATAGCAATTGATGGCAATTCAAAAGTTAAAATTGACGTGTTTTAAGATTTTGTTTAATTTAACTACCCGCGCATCAAGTTATAACATAACTACACGCGTGGCGTACTTTATACGCCACAAGAAAATACACTTAAAGACACCGGACGTCTGCATTTTTTTTAAATACACTAAGTTGTTTGTTATAAACTTTATTTGGCATCAGCGAATACTTGAGTTCCTTCTCAGTAAGCCAATTGGGATTTATAACTGGAATCTGATTCCATGATAAATAAAGTTACTAATAAAAACTTTTTTGAAATGTGATTTTTTACATGAGAAAAGGTATTGCAGATAAAGAAAAATATATTTTATGTCCTAATGACTAAAAAACGATAATTGCCATATATACTTATATTACTATTTATATTACTATAATCGTGGCGTATATTGTCCACCACCGGAAACAACAAATAATAAACTGTAAATTACGATCCAAGTGCTTATGCAAAGATGCAGGGATGTTGACTGTGACGTGTATATTTGTTTTATCTACTACAAAAAGGCGTTTGATAGAGTAAAACATAATAAACTCATAAGCATCTTGAAAGAAGCGGAAGTAGATGATAGAGATTTGAGAATCATATATAATTTGTATTACAACCAAACTGCCAATATTAAAGTGGTTGACCAATTGACAGATGTAGTCTCCATAGATAGAGGAGTGAGGCAAGGATGCATCCAGTCCCCAGTGCTGTTTAATATATACTCTAAATGTATCTTCGAGCAAGCGCTGGGAGAACTACAGGAAGGCCTATTAGTCAACGGAGTGCGTCTGAACAACATTAGATATGCCGACGACGCTGTAGTTTTTGCAGACAGTCTAGAGTCTAGATGGTTTGCAGAGAATAATGTCGTGCATATCAGATATAATTAGAGAATACGGACTTAATCTCAATACGAAAAAAAAAACCAAAGTACATGGTAGTCAGTAAGGGCGAAATATTAAATACACAGCTTTTGGTTAACCAACAACTAATTGACAAAGTCGACAGCTACACATACCTTGGTAACAACATAAACAGCCAGTGGGACCACTCAAGTGAAATAAAACAACGCATAGGAAAAGCGAGATCAGCGTTCATAATGATGAAGTCTCTTTTCAGAAGCCACGATTTACCTCTTGCTACCAAAATCTCTATCATCAGATTCTATGTATTTTCTACGTTATTATACGGAGTAGAGGCCTGGACAGTTTCCGAGGCTTCTTTGAGAAAACTCGAGGCATTCGAGATGTGGTGTTACAGGCGCATTTTGAGAATTTCGTGGGCGGATCCTGTGACTAATGTTGAGGTTCTACGTAGAATAGGCAAGGAATGCGAGATTATTAACACAATAAAAGAGCGCAAACTAGAATATCTTGGCCATGTTATGAGGAATAAACAGAGATATGGCTTGTTGCAACTCATTCTTCAAGGCAGCGTATTTGGAAAGAGAGGACCAGGGAGAAGAAGAATAGCTTGGCTTCAAAACCTGAGAAAGTGGTTTAATACATCGACAACCGGACTATTCAGAATAGTAGCAAGCAAAGTTAGGATAGCCATGCTGATCGCCAACATCCGGAACGGGTAGGTACCTTAAGAAGAAGAAGAAATTACGATCTTTCCAGAAACTAAAACCAATTGTAAAGCACATTCCAATGATACGTTAGATAGATAAAAAAGATCAAAAATTAAATTTTTAAATATATTTGCAGTAGAATTCTTATATCTGGCGTACAAAATACACCAGCGCGTGTAGTTAAAGGTTAAAGGTCGTCTGTTTCTGAAATAATCAATTTATTCCATACTTTTGCATTGTATTGTAAGATAAAGTTTAAAAAAATAATAATGAAATTAATAAATACTTACTTCATCTCTGTACTCGTCGAACGGATCCAAGTTATTTCTTAAAGTCCCAGAAAAGAGTATTGGTTCCTGAGGAATAATAGATATATTGGATCTCAAAGTGTCTAAGCTTAGTACTCCGGTGTCTACATTATCAATAGTAATTCTTCCGTCAACTTCAGCCAGCCTAAACAGTGCTTGTATAATACTGGATTTGCCAGCTCCGGTCCTACCCACAATGCCAACTTTCTCTGAAGGTTCAATGCTAAAGCTAATACTTTTCAATACAGTAGAGTTTTCGTTAGAGTATCTCAGAGAAACGTCTTGGAATTTGACACGTCCTGATTTTGGCCACGATAATTTGACAAGCTGCTTACTAGGTTTTGGCTTTTGTAAAATATGTTCTGGATTTTCTATTTCAGTGGGAAGGTTAGCGTACTCTTGTACTCGTTCCACAGATGTCATTTGATTTTCCAGTTCGCTCCATTGTCTAATTCCCCATTGAAATAATCCAGCAAGGGTTATAGCTTGTGTTAAAGAAAGACCAATATTACCACCGAAGGTTTCTAAAATAGGTTATATATTTAGGCAAATTAAATTTCTTACTTTTTACTATAGTGCAGTTATTGAAGGTGGATAAGAGCTATTACCTCCGATTTCGTTAAACCTCCATAGATTTGCATGAAAATTGGTGACTGGTTAGAGGATATCTTAAGGAACAAAGGTGACATGGTGGCAACTTGCGCTTTTACCCTGGGGGTGGATGCCCTTCTCGGGGGTGAAAATTATTTTATTGAATATAACCCCATAATTCGATAGAGGGACAAATTCTAAGAAAAATTTGTTATATAAAGTTATTAAAATAAATCAAAACTTTTTGAGTTATTGAAGATCAAAGATTTTAATTTTTCTTGAGAAAAATGCATGTTTTTATCCGATTTTTCATCAATAACTCAAAAACTATAAGTTTTTACAAAAAAGTTATTATTACCAATATTGAAGCTAATAAAAAATGAATTAAACTCTTTACAAGAAAAACCTTTTAATGTTTACTAAAAGTGAGTTATAGGTAATTGAATATATATTTTTTTCGGCGAGTAAAAAAATCTAAGTATTCAAGCTGAAATAACGGGAAAATGATGCATTTTATAAAATAAACTTATTAAACATTTGTCAAAGTACTTAAAAATATCTATCAAATGAGCCCCCGAACATGTTGATAGCATTAAAATTTATGCAACAAAATTTTTAAAAATTTTTCCAAAAAATGTTATTGTTTTTTTTTATAACTTCGTTTATTTTTAAGACATCAGGTTTATCTAAGAGGCATTTGAAAGATAATTCCAAGAGCTATTTAACCACGTTGAATTTGATCTTTTAAATTCCTTACTTTCTTAAAAATAAAAGGTTAAATAGCCCTGGTTGCATGGTTTTCACAGGAAAATTTAAGATTTAAACGTTTCTGTTTTGGTTATTTTTACCCTGTGGAAATAGTAAAACAGGTAAAATATTTGACACAGAAAAACTAAAATTTGGATATGTATCATTTTTTACGTATATAGAGTATTTTTGGAGATATTATCAGAAGAATATGAAAATTAAAATAATTTTAAAAATTATGATTTTTTAAATTATATCTTTTTTCAAAAATATGCATTCTAAACCGGTCAAAATTATTGAAATCATTACTTGTGCTAATATAAAGAAGTTCTTGTAAGGATTACTATAAATTTTAATTTTTGTGGAAATGGCGTATGTTTTATTTTTCACTTTTTCCTAAAAAAATTCGAAAGGGTTCTTTTATTTTTATCATAATTTGCTTAATTTTGACGCCATTAACTTGTTCTGAAGCTCATTTAATAGGTATTCCAAAATACATTGACAAATGATTAGCAGGTATATTTTATACATTGCATCGTTTCCCCGTTATTTAAGCTTGCATACTTTAGTGCTGTCGCCAGGGGGGGTACAACGGCCTCCTGTATTCAGAAGGACTTACCCAAGTTTTTATTATGTATTTTGGCCCGTAGAACACGAATTTTTTGGGTAACAGTTGATCCGGATGTCGATAAGATTGTTATAAACAAAGAAGTTGAGGAATTACATAACAGCGATTTCTCGCAAAACAAAACCTGTTTTTGTATTTTTTGGGCCATTCTAACCAAAAAATGTTCCTACAAGTTTTTTCGTAGGATGCATAGTTTTCGAGATAAACGCGGTTGAATTTTCAAAAAATCGCAAAATTGCAATTTTTGAACCCGAATAACTTTTGATTAAAAAATAAAATAGCAATTCTGCTTACCGCATTTGAAAGGTCAAGTCAAATTCTATCGGTTTCGAATATATACATTGCTAAAAATTTATGTGTTTATTGCTAAAAAAAGCTATAAACACATATTGTTTCCCGTGCCTAATACATGCGTTTACATGCATGCTACGTAGAAATAGCCTCGCTTGCACTTGTACCTACTCTATCTACTTGTTCGATTTTAAATGAGAAATCATTGAAAACATCACTCCAGCACTAGGTGTTTATACTTTTGTTTAGCAATAAAATAATAAATTTTTAGCAATGCAAATAACTAAAACCGATATACTTTGACTTGAACTTTCAAATGCGGTAAGCAGAATTTCTATTTTATTTTTTAATCAAAAGTTATTCGGGTACAAAAATTGCAATTTTTCGATTTTTTGAAAGTTCCACCGCGTTTATCTCGAAAACTATGCATCCTACGAAAAAATTTGTAGGAACACTTTTTGGTTAGAATGGCCCAAAAAATACAAAAACATGTTTTGTTTTACGAGAAATCGCTGTTATGTAATTCCTCAACTTCTTTGTTTATAACAATCTTATCGACATCCGGATCAACTGTTACCCAAAAAATTCGTGTTCTACGGGTCAAAATACATAAAAAAAACTTGGGTAACTCCATCTGAATACAGGAGGCCGTTGTACCCCCCCCCTGGCGACAGGACTACTTAGATTTGAGTACTCGTCGAAGAAAATACACATTCAATTGCTAATAACTCACTTTGAACTAACATTAGTTTAGTTTTTTAAGTGAGGAATGTATTCAGTTTTTTGTTATCATCAATTTGGGTAATAATAACTATTTTGTAAAAGCTTATAGTTTTTGAGTTATACGTGAAAAACCGATTTAAAACATGCATTTTTTTTTAAATTAAATCTTTGGTCTTTAACCCTTAAACGCCCAACCTTTTTTAGGTTCCATGTACGCCCAAGCGTAGGTAAAAAATGTCCACCTCGAAAATAGCTAACATATTTATTGAGAGTTGTGGAAAATGGATTAAACTTAAGAATCTTATGCTTAATAAACACAGCATCTTCTAAAATATTAATATAAACAATTTACAAACCTTACAACAAAATTACAATGTAAATCAAAATTAACATACCAGTAAAAGCCAGTAATTCAGATTTGTCGATTTTCTCCATATTCTTTCTTTCAGCCTCCTCATTGGCGGATAATTATGTAGATTATGTAATTATACATCGATAATTATATGGATTATGTTCCTACCAACGAGAAATTATATAGAAACCTTTAGTAACAAGTTTTGCCAAGGGTGTACTTTTTATGCCCATCCATATTTAACTCAAGATGCTGCTTTTATTTTCAAAAATATTGGTAGAACCAAATTAACATTCGATAATGGGCTGTCTTTTTAACAATAAATAATTAAAAAAAAAATTTAAACACGTAATAAATATGTTATAAGGGAATACGCATTAGGTGGACATTTGTTACCCACCCTTGGGCGTTTAAGGGTTAATAACTCAAAAAGTGTTGATTTATATTAATAACTTGATATAACAAATTTTGCTTGTAATTTTCCCCTCTATCGATTTATGGTATTATTTTTAATAAAATAATTTTCACCTCCGAGAAAGGGTGGCATCCACCCCCCAGGGTAAAAGCGCAAGTTAACATCATGTCACATTTCTACCTCTAATTACTCACCAATTTTCAGGAAAATCGATGGAGGTTCAACGAAATCGGAGGTGAAAACCTTCAGTGACTCCACTACTATTCTAATTGGGAAATAAGCTGCAATTTAAATTGAAAAATGATTTTATTGACGTTTAGACTTCCACTTTGGACGTCGTTTTCAAAATATAAAATATGAATGTTTTATATCATTAGTATTTTTTATTTTGATAACGACGCCGACCTCCGAAGTGGAAGTTGAAACGTCAATAAAATCATTTTGCAAGTTAAAATTCTGCGGTTAAAATTCTAAAATGGAGACATGGCGGACGACAAGAGACATGGGAAGACCTCAAAAGAGATGAGTAGATCACATAAGAGCAATGGTTGGAAAACAGTGGTGTAGATTGGCGCAAGATAGAGAAAGATGGAAGCTACGGTTTTATAGGATATTTAATGGCGATAAATATTAATTTTTATATTTGATTATACAGGAAAATATTCGGAAATAACGCTATGCAGACAAAGAAGCAAACGTATGCAACTAATTGTCAGTAATGAACCGATAACCAAAATTAACCATTTTAAATACTTAGGATGTTGGATAAATGAGACATTAAATTCGGATAAAGAAATTAACACTTAGATCTATTCTGGGCAATTCTCAGCTGAATTTACAACTAAGAATCAAGTTCCTAAAATGGTATGTGTATCCTGTATTACTTTATGGTTGTGAAACCTGGATCATCAAGGTTAACATTATGAACAAATTAGAAGCCTTCGAGATGTGGTTATATCATAGAATGCTCAGAATATCTTGAATTCAACGCATTTCAAACAGAGAAGTCTTAAACAGAGTAGGTCAAGGAGAAGGTGACTTAATGAAGATGCTATAAAAGAGAAAACTTGAATATCTAGGGCATATAATGAGAAGTAGCAGATACAGGCTACTGCAGCTAATACTCAACGGAAAGATCGACGGAAGAAAGAGGAATTGGTAGGAAGAAATATTCATGGCTCCGAAACCTTCGTCAATGGACTGGTTTATCAGCAGATGAATTATTACATGCCACGCAAGATCGAGAACGATATCGGCAAATTGTCTTGGAAGCTACCCACCCCTAAAATTTGGGCACGGTACTTAATGAAGAAGAAGAAGACAGAGAAGGAAGAGAATGTATTGGTTGAAACCGATGGCACCCAAAATCCCGACGGCGAAAATCCCGACACGTCAGAATCCCGACACGCCAAGATCCCGACATACCAAAATCTCCACATGCCAAAATCCCGACAAGCCACAATCCTCACATAAGTAAAAATCCCGACCACTATATTTTGAATATTTATTGTTTCCTTTTTACATGCAGTACAGAATCATATATAGAGTATTGAAATTGAAAAATTAATTAATTATTACTTACTTACTAATCAGTAAATTTATAGGTTTTTATCTCTAAAATTTCCACCTCAATTCATTTCATTCCTTTTTATCTCACAACTTAATCTGTTTTCCATCTTTTGCGTTACTTTGCCGTTTATTAATGGCACTTATTAATCACTCTATATTGGCAAAAAAAGTCATGTCCCTATGTTAGAAATGTTATTTAGAAAACTAGTCTATGTATATTAAATGGTACATCCCCGAATCTCTAAATTGGTAAAATGGCCAATCTGGAGGGATTTTTGATTTGGCGAGATTTTGGCGTGTTGGGATTCTGGCGTGTCGGTATTTTGTTATGTCCGGATTCTGGCTTGTCGGAATTTGACCATCGGTATTTTGGCTGTCGGGATTTTGGCTGTCGGGATTTTGGGATAGACCCGGTTGAAACACTATATCTATCTATAATCTACAGTGTGCGGCAAAATAAATAGTACTGAAATGAATATTGAAATGATTTTGATTATTTATATATCTAGTGTACATGATACAGACTTGCAAACATTATTCACGACGAAGCACGTTCCCGATAAAACAGATGTTAAAGATCTAGGTCCTCTGGCCAGTGGCAGATCTACGGGGAGGAAAATTGAGGAAATTACCCCCCTAATAAAGTCCAAAAATAAAGAAAAAAAATTGTTCCAACATTAAAATATATTAGCTGACATGAAATCGAAACCACAGAATCACAAATTCAACCCAATAAACACGCTAATTAGAAAAATTAAGAGAACTTAATGCCTATAAGTTATTATTTATGTCTTTTATGTAATCTGAGTTTACCTTTTTATTTGTCTTTTGGTTGGTTTTTCATTGGAAGTTCCCCTCTAAGGCAAATTTCTCTTCCCAAGACAAATTTCTAGATCCGCCACTATCTCTGGCACGAAAAAATATTTAGTTCTAGTCCGCAGTTCCAAAATGGCAGCATTCCCCATATGTACGCATTTGTTAGCGTTAGTTCTGGTGAATGGCAACTACTAAAATGATAGCTCAGTATTCGAAGAGAGTTCCTGGCGGTGTGACAGGTTGTCCCGTCTTGCTGAAACCATTGTTGATTTTAAGGTTCGTCCGTTTTCGGGACCTTTTCCGTATAACCGAAAATATTACTTTTCTATAAAACTTTTTCTGCAAAACTGAGAACTATGCTGAAGCACCTAACATTATCACGATATTCACATACGTTACGACGACGTTCGAAAATCACTCAGTACGTTTCAGCGCCTGACACATACATATTTAAGGCACACGAATTTCAGTACTATTTATTTTGCCGCATACCGTATAACTATATCTTACCTTTTTGTATAAAAAGCAAACTGATTACAACCAATGCCGTAAAAACGACGCAATGCATGTCTAACCAAAATCCAAATCCTCTACTAGTCGCCAAAAAAGTGTAAAATGCAGCAGTGTATTTGTCTTGCAAACGATCGAATTCGTTTATTAGAAGTTGCTGTGCTCCAAAGGCTCGTATCGTTGTTATACCTTGCAATGATGCATTAAGGTGAGTATACATAGGACTGCGAGCTAAAATTAAATTACTTCAAAACAATTAATGTAAGAACAAAACTATTTACTTAATAAACTACTGCGACAATATTTATAGGCCGCTCACAACCTGGCCTATTTCTTTCCGAACCTTCTCGTCGTCACCAGAGAAAACGATTCCTTTCCACGGCATTCGGAACGAGGGATACCGAAGTATATAAGAACGAGAGACTCATTTAGCAGGGCAGTCAGTTATTGACGCGTAATAATAATTGGACCACATTATGTAATAACGGATTAACCGCCAAAAGTCCAAAATCGAGATATTAGTGCCATCTTGCAGCTAGGGTGCAAATCTATGTATAAAAATATGTTTTTTGTAAAAAACTTTAAAAAAAGCTGTTTTTAAATGCCTGTATTAAGGCTATGGGTACATAATTCGCAAATATTTTACGTGTATCCCTACTTTTTCTGTCTTTACACGGCAAATTACGTGTAGTAAAATTCACACTGGTGTGGATATGTAAACATTACTAGAATGTCATTCTACTTGAAAATGTCATAATTAATTTAAAGAGATGGCTTTTGAATGTTCTTGGATAACTGTTATTTTTATAATTGCAAATTATTAATTCAGTTAATAAATGTGATAATTTTTTCACTAACTATGTTTTCAGTTATTGTAATAATTTATTTGTACAACAAAAACTAATAATCAATCGAGAAAAGAGGAAAAGTGTTAAAGTGATTTTTTAATAATATGTTGTTATTTTGGAACGCTTACAATTTTGAACATCTCTAACAACAAAATACTTGGATCACAGGATATATCTGATGTATTCTCTGCTTGGATCTTCCACAAATAATACACAATAAATAACTTTTTATTAAGTTCACGTCTTAAATCAATTATTTATCAAATACACTATATATCAATAATATTTAATCAATTTCTCAAAATATTCCCGATGCAATGTCAAATATTTAAAATTGTCACTGATTGTCAGTGTCTGACTGACAATATATGCTGACAATATTATATTCGGTTGAGTGCGTTGTAAGACAAAGATATATTTGGAAAATATTACCACGGCATTGTGTTCATTTTTTTCAAATCCTGAAAAAACCAATAAATATTTTTGAAAAATTTAAACGCAGAATGAAAGACTAAATTATTACCGAGGGCCGAAAGTCCCTTAGAATAAATAGAAAGTTTATTTTGAATGAGATATTTGAAATTAAAAATCACACTAAATTTTCTCTTAGTATTTTCACCCCTGTAACTTATTAAAATAAACATTATAGAAGTTCTCAGGGACTTTCGGCCCTCGCTAATAACGTAATCTTTCATTCTGGGTTTAAATTTTTCAAAAATACTTATTAGTTTTCTCAGGATTCGAAAAAAATGAATCCCCATTTGAATAGCATTGCAGCCGAAAATACGTACCGATCCTCTTAAGCGACATTTTTTATTTTATTAAAAAAAATCTCACATTAGGATTTGTAATATCGAACTAAACGCCAATAATGGTACATAATCCATTGTCATAAACAAAAATCCGCATCTTTGTAAGTGTAATAACGAATCAAGCGCCACGAATAGTCGGTTAATTCTTTATTACAAAACATAACATATTTACTAACGTTTAAGATATCGAATTAAAAGATATCCTTTGTCAGGTAACATCAGATTAAGCGCCAAATATGTCTCTTAATCCGGTATTCGGATCTTAACTCATGCATATCTTAAAAAATCATTAACGAATTAAGCGACATTTGATCGAATAACTTTTAAAATATAAATTATTTTTAAAAAATTTTAAACACATGTAAAAGTCTATTTACATTTGCATTAATATATTAAATATGAAACATGTCAGTACTATATTTTAGAAATAGTACCAAAAACAAATTTAAAATCTTTAAACCGATTTATCTCAAAACTACATTTTGGCGCTTAATCCGCTATTACATAACGCGGTCCAATTATTGTGTTTCGAATTGAGTTGTTTGCCGTGTATTTTAAAATGTATTAATTATTGGAATTATTATGTTTTAATTAGTAAAATCATAAATTTGAGATTGTAAATAAATTAGATGTGTTAGTTTGAGTTATTTTTGTAACTATTAAATAAATTAAATAAGTGTTGTAAAATAAAATAATATAAAGTAAGTCTTCCTTCATTTAAATTAAACTTAGTGCCTAAAAACATAAATAATAAAATAGTAAATTCAACCGCGTAAATCAGTACAAATGGTGTCAGAAGTGGGTTAGTTTAAATAAATAAACATAAACAGTTGCAGATCTGAGGCTTGAATCGGAAGAAAAGGACCTGAATTCTACTGGAAAAAAGGCTCAGTTAGTCGAACGTTTAAAGGACGCCCTAAAAAAGAGGGTCATGTTCCAGAAACCTATTTGTTTGAGGACAAGCATGCTGCTTTGGTTTCATTGATTTCGAAAGTTTTTTCCTATGTGACCAAAGTTCCTGAACTGGTATTGTTGCTAAAAAACCAAGTCCCTGCTTCTGAAGTAAAGATCAAAGAGATGGAAAAGAAGATAGAAAACGATGAGCCCAAATACAAATTGGAGCCACGGCCGATAACTGAAGGCAGTGTAAGTTCTGTTCGAATCAAAATTCCAACTTTCGACGGAAAGTCTTCCTGGAACAGTTACACGAAACAGTTCGAAGCAGGTGCAAGAGCGAACGGATGGTCTGAAAAAGACAGAGCTGCAAACCTGGTTATTGCTCTTCGAGGAGGGGCTTTGGATGTACTCGAGACCCTAGCAGTAGAGGAAACGAATGCTTTTAAGCAGCTTATGAAGAGACTAAATATGCGATAGGGTCACGAATATTTGGGAGTACGTCTATCAGGCCTGGCTTCAAATCGAAGACAAAAGAAAGATGAAGCTCTTCAGGAATATCAGCTGAATATTGCCAGGTTAGTAAGATATGGTTATCCAACATCCCCCGAAAACATGATGGAAATGTTGGCTGTTCAAATATTTATTGATAGTCTTCGTGATTTTGAAATGAAGAGAACACTGCGATTAGCTCGTCACAAGACTCGTCGTAAGACTGATTAATGTCAATGACTATCCAGTGACCATCAAGAATGAGACAAAAGTGGAAACTTGTGTGCCCGTGACATCCATTATCCTTCAGACGACAACATCAGATAATTCCAACGACAAGTTAGACCAAATGGTTACAGTTGCAGGCCAGTCTCTAAATCAAGTGGAGAAAAAGAAACTGAGGGAATCTCTTCGGCGGTATCGTGACATATTCGTACCGAAAGGTGGAAAGACAGGAAGAACTACCGTGGTCAAACATAAAAATGGTCAAACCGACAAACAGTTGTATGTTCTCAAAGAAATTGAAAGTGTGTAAATTTTTTTTAACAGTCAGCCAAGTACTTTCAACACATTACGTGCCATCATCAGAGCTTCGTCCTATTATAAATCCTTCATAGAAGAACAAATGTTAAAAATCACATAAAAAATCATGGATGCTGGACAAAAGCCACAGATATAGGGTATAAAACCCTTAAAATTATAAAATTTCACATCTAAATTTTCTTTTAATTTAAAATTACAACATGGTTACGTCAAGCCATTATGAGTTCACGTGAACAGCTAACTCACTGTTCAACGTTCAACTGTTGCAACAGTTTTAACTGTTCAACGTAAATATTACATTACAGATTACAAAGATTTGACCTTACCTTGATCAAAACTTTGTAATCTGTAATGTAAATATTTGATGTATTTTAATGTTCCAACTACAAACCGACAACATTATTGGACAGTTTTTTCCAAAAGCCAGACAAAGTTTTTGTTTTCCACCATTAAAAACTGCATAAGAAGTAGAAGTTTTTTATATCTAACATGAGATCCATCTCTCTTGATAGTGGTATTGAAAAATTTTTGACCATAGATCTTGTAACGTTACAAACGTCACATCTTTGCTATTTTATTTTCAAATAATTATTTTATTCTATTTTCTTTAATAATTCTTTAATAATAATCCTCTTCTATTTGTTTTACCTTTTTTCCCGTTAAAAATTGGTTGGCGCCCTCTTTCGGTATTTATAGGCATATCTCAACATTCTTGTTCTATCTCAGAATTCACATTCTTATTCAATCGTTCTGTGGTTCATGACAGTGACTTCGCACTGTCGTTTCTCTTTCAAATTTTATGCCCCCACTCACCAACTCTGTCAATGTCAATTGAACCCTTCTCTTTGTCAAAATGAAGAATATTTTTTATTTTAATTCTAAAATCTACTTAAGGCAATGTCTGGCCTCATAGCCACATTTTTCAAACAGACGTTCTTAATTGGGTTTTCTGGACATATTGCAAAAACTGATCAACCCTTCACCTCGTGGGAGACTCCCCGAAACTGGAGCCCCTAATGTCGCCGGCGATACATCAATGCAGCAGTAACTAGACTCCTAACAACCATCCAACACCTGTAGGCCTGGTGGCCAGAACATCCACGTCGCCAGAGCCCGTTGCAGAACAACAGCAAGACACCAAGAACCCGCAGACAGATACCAAGTGCCATCGATAAGTATAATCTCTGATCTGTAAAGTTTCGGCAAGGTCTTGTAAATTATTTTTTTTGATACTTTAATTATGTCTTTTATGAAAAATAAACATGATTAGTTAAATATTATTGTTTTGTTTGCTCCATTCTGCATTTTCATTGTTCATGTTTTTGATTAGGACAAGGTGGACTCACAACTTGGGAGATTGAGCTAGTCTAGGGTAGACGATAGCTATCATAGTTGATTGAAATATTATTCTCGAGTATTATTTCAATTATCTGGGGTAGTTTATCGCCTCAATCTGAAGATGACTTAAAGCGCTCAGCTAGGATTTATATATTTTACACACTTCAAAAGTACGCTTCTCCCTGTCTTTCAGTAGTCATAAGTGTGGACAAAAACTATTTAGTCTTTACATTTGTTATATAGGTATAGAAATTTAATCAAAGAGCTCAATAGACCCAACAAAACACGAAATAAAACCACACACGGGCTCACGGAAGAAATCAAAATCAATGCAGGCATTAGACAAGGGGACAGCCTCAGTCCATGCCTATTTAATTTAATAATGGATGAAGTTATAGGTAGTGTTAACATAGTGAATCAGGGATACAAAATAGGTAACCGAACCATGAGAATACTTTGCTACGCAGATGCAATCTTAATAGCCGAAAACGAAGATGACTTACAACGCCTACTACAAAAATTCAAAATAACCGCCGAAAATTATAACCTGACACTATCCAAAGAGAAAACACAATCGATGGTAATATCCAGGAACACAATTAGATGTAAATTAGTAGTGGACGACCATATAATCGAACAGGTACTGGATTGTAGATACTTAGGTGTGGAAATATCTAGCGACAGGCATCTGTGGCAAAGAGTCAAAACCGCAGGCAACGAAAGCAGCGAGAATATCTGGTTTCCTGAGGGATATAATCTGGCGGAATAAATATATGAGCACCGAAAGCAAAGTCCGCATTTATAAGACACGTGTTAGACCCACACTGACATACGCAGCTGAGACAAGGGCAGAGACAACACATACCAAACAAATAATGAGAACAACAGAGATGAAAACCCTAAGATCCATAAGAGGTATCACACTCAGAGATAGAATACGAAACGAAGATACATTGAGAGAGCTAGGCGTTCAAGACGTAGTATGATGGACAAGAGCGCGACAACGCATGTGGAGAGACCACGTAGATCGGGTAGACCCTGAACGTATGGCGCATTGGGCGAAAACATAGAAGCCCAACAACAAGTGACCCATAGAAAGACCCAAAAAACGATGGCACGAGAGTTGGAGCTCCGGATCGTAGCAAAGACTGTAACAGAAGAAAGAGGACATAGTCCTATTACAAGAAGAAGAAGATTTGTTATAAAAAAGATATAACAAAATAAAATGACGTTCTTAAACGTCATTCAAAGTTTACATATCGAAACCGCACCGGACAAACTGCGTGACTTGTTGCATTAGGATTTTATAAGATTAGATATTTAAAAATAATTTGTTAAAATTGATTGATAAATTTCATAAGAGTGTTTCCAATCTGAATGGGTCACAAAATACAGAAATTAACCCGGCAGGAGTCGCGCATTTAGAAAAAATCTAACATTTTATCCTTTTCCATGATAACTTAATGAAAAATTTTGTAGCAAAACTTTCCACTCGTAAGTGCCTCCAGGATGATTATAGTAGTGCGTGGGAATTTTTAAATTTTTTATTTTTTATTTATTTTTGTGGAATTTATGGCTTTGGCGAGAACCAATTAGTTTTAAAATTGTTAGAAATAGATATTTTTAACATAAAAAGTAAATAAAAATATAATAAAATAGAAATTTATTTTAGATTCGTCTTTAAATCCGTATTGTGACATTTTTTTTGGCTACGCGCGTCTGCTTACGTGACAGAAGTGTGTGCGACTGCTCCCGAGTTAGAGTTAAGCACGTTTTAAAATAGTATGTACCACTTACTTACAGCTTCCACTCTTTTAATATTTCTGCTTGATACAAGGAAAGCATGTTTCATATAATACATAATTGCTAGCAGTCCTGATGTTGGTAACAAAATCCATGGGTTTACTATGCTAATTACGATTATTATGGAGACAACAATTAAACCTATCTGAAAATATTGAGTGTCAATATTGATATCAATACCAAACACTAATTGAACTAAAAACTATAAGGGTATTTAAGAAACCAAATATACCAGTAATGAATCAAGTTCTTTTTTGTTTTATATCGTACATTTGCTCATCCGGAAAAAAGTGTCCCAACTCAAAAACCCCGTTTTTCAGGGGAGACAAAAATAGATTATTTAGGTCTTAATTTAATTGTAAGTTTTAAATAGTAAGTACTAAAATTTGCAAATTAAAACGAAGTATACGGATAAGTGAATGTTTCTAATTATTGTGTAAGAGGCAAAACCAAAAAAACTATGATATCTGATTTAACAAAGAAAAAAGATCAAAATTTTGAGTTATGTCACTTTTCTTTTAAAATATTGGCCACTTCTTTTAAAATTAACAAAAAATACCTAGGATCCTTCTCGAAATACTATAGTTTTTGTGATAAATAACGAAGTTCACGTCGAATGTCAGAGGATAACTGAAAAGTATCATTGTTCCAGAATAAAAGTATTAATTTTACTGTCAAAGTAATAATAATATTACCCCCAACTTTCGAAGTTAGAAGTAAACATCTGTGTGATATTTTTTCTGCTAAAAGTATAGGATATTTGGACTCAATTTAACAAGATAATTCGATTTATGCATTTTTTGAGTTGTGTCACTTTTCTTCCGGATGAGCCAATCATCGTCAGTTTGCATTACAGACTTTCGTGAGCCTTGGCCGGTTTCAAAACATTATTTCATCCTTCCCTCTCAAGTGCCTGTCTTCTCCATCTCCTTACTCCAACTACCTTAAATCTTCTTCACATCGTTAGTTATATGAGTTTAGGTCGCCCCTTCTTGTTCTTCCAAATGATCTATTTGGCTTAGTTATTTTAACAGAATAAATTTATCCATCCGCATAACGTGACCTACCCATATTGAGCGGTTTTTTTATGGTTTTCACGATATCTGCACCACCAAAAAGTCTATAGAGTTAGAGATTATATCGCCTTCCTACACAGACCATGTTTATATGGTTCTCAGTAAACTGAAGCATTGGAGCACTGGGCGTATTATTATTTTATAAAGTTTGCACTTTGTTGCTCTTGGCATAATCTCGCTCTTAGTGGAGGACCTAGGCCAAAATAACAGCGGCTACCACGCATATTATTTCTCTAATTTCTTTGGATGTGTTGTTTTTATATTTTACCAGTGATCTAAGTAACAGAATTCTTACATCATTTGAATAGTCTCGTGTTGCACCTCTAAGTTATTTTCTTGCACTCTTGATATATTCGTCATTTATTTAGAGAGATGCACCATTCCGGCAGTCCAATGGTGCATCTCACTCGCACTCACATTGACGGCCACCATTCTTATTAATTAAAAATACATAACAGCTTATACTAATAAAGTAATGATAAAAATTTCTTCAGGATCTTTTAGAAGGGGCTTTAAACTTGGATTTGGTGACTTTCTAAGTTTCATAATAATAATTTTTAACTGAGTGATTAAGAAGAAAGACTAAGTTTTCACTCTAATGGCATATAAAACAACATAATGCTATTCTACACCCCACCAGAATGAAAACAATGGGAACCTTCTCTGGTTACACCTCCGAGGCTTCTACAATTTGCAAGCCATACGGATGCTGAGACTAAGGAAGATGAGGGAATTCTACAATTTACAATTCACGTCCCATCTGCTCAGCGCGGTAAAGTTCCAACGAGAATGGTTCCCTTCATACTCCACACAGAGTAAATGTACATGTACGCGCTGAGCAGATGGGACGTGAATTGTAAATTGTAGAATTCCCTCATCTTCCTTAGTCTCAGCATCCGTATGGCTTGCAAATTGTAGAAGCCTCGGAGGTGTAACCAGAGAAGGTTCCCATTGTTTTCATTCTGGTGGGGTGTAGAATAGCATTATGTTGTTTTATATGCCATTAGAGTGAAAACTTAGTCTTTTTGCTAGCAGTTGCCGCTAGGGCATCTATGCCATTTCGTTCGTTGCAATCCGGGATTGCATGCTGGGGTTTGTTTTGGTTGGATCAGGGAGAGCAGCATATGTGCCTCCTGATGAGAGACTAATAAGTTTTGAAACCGGTAGAGGTGCTTGCAGCATTCTCTGATTGGACTAGAATATGGTTCGGCGGTATTTTCGTTTTGCAACGAAATTGAAAATGGTTATTCATTTTTGAGTGATTAAGCCTTGAAAATGGTTAATTTTGCATTTTTCACATTTTAAATCGCGTATAGCTCGATAACAATCAATTTTAGAGAAAAATCACAAGAAACGTTTTTTTGCTCCGAATGACTCAATTGATCTAAAAAAAATTATCCGAAGTGAAAATATCATTTTTGTGAATTTGTTTAAAAAATTGTTTAAGCAATTTTTCGACCACGGTACCGCCTGGCACCTTGTGGATTTCTTTTAAGGATCTCTTTTAGACCAGTAAGAATTTGCGAAAAAACGTCTATTTTTGGATGTGAGAGGTGGCATTCGGATTTTTGCAGATAAAGTTAGGTGACACCTTCAGTAATAATAATCGACTTATGCTTCTTCTCAAATATGCCCGGAACATTACTAAAAAAATTAAAATATTTAAAAATTTGGAAAAACATCGATTTTTTTCTGCTTTCTTTGCTTATAACTTTAAAACGATTCGTTTTGGAACAAAGTCGTACAAAAATAAAATAAAGACAATTGAATTTTGTATGATATACGACTGGTAAAAAATGTCTTAAGGTATTACCTTTTCTGCAATATAGCAATAAATACAAAATAAGGGAGTAAAATAAGTCTGTTGTTATTCAATATTTTTTAACCACTTTGGTGGCACTTAGAACCTTAGTAATTCGCTTAGGAAATTATTTGTAACATACTCAAATCGTGTACCAAATTTCATTAAAATCGACCTAATATATTTTGCATAATAAATTTTGAAATCTAAATGTTTTTAAAAAAGTTCAAATTTTTTAAAATCTTTCTGAACAAAAAGTAGACCATTTAGAAGTTGGCTAATTTTTTTTACATATAAAGAGGTGCTCTACCTATCTAATACACTTTACAGAATTAAAATCGGATTATTTAAGGGGCCTCAGCAATGTTTTAAATTTATAAACAATTTTTTGGCTTATAAACAAATAGCTTTGTTTAATAATAAAAAATTTAATTCGTTAAAATATAACGTTATTCGCTTTAAAAAATTTCAATTTCTCGTGTTTTTTAAAGTTCCACCGCGTTTATCTCGAAAACTATGCATCCTACGAAAAAACTTGTAAGAATATTTTTTGCTTAGAATTATCCAAGAAACACAAAAAAGATGTTTTATTTTGCGAAAAATTGATGTTATGTAATTCCTCAAGTTGTTTGTTTATAACAATCTTATCGATATCCGGTTAAACTGTTACCCAAAAAATTCGTGTTACGGGTCAAAATACATAAAAAACTTGGGTAAGTCCATCTAAATAAAGGAGCCCGTAGCACCCCCTCTTGGCCACAGCACTAATTTGTTTATAAGCCAAAAAATTGTTTATAATCTTAAAACATTGCTGAGGCTGCTTAAATAATCAGATTTGAATTATGTAAAGTGCATTAGATAGGTGGAGTACTTCTTTATATGCAAAAAAATTCACAAATCTTTGTATGTTTTAGTTTTTGTTGTGCAAGATTTTAAAAAATTTTAATTTTTTAAAAATAGTTTAGATTGCAAAATTATTATGCAAAATCTAGTATGTAAATTTTAATGAAATTTGGTGTACGGTTTTAGCATATTACAGAAATTATCTAAACGAATTAGGAAGGTTCCAAGTGTAACCTAAGTGATGGAAAATAATTGAATAAGGACAGGCTTGTTTTGCCACCTTATTTTATATTTATTGCTATTTTGAAGCAAGGGTGATAAATCAAGACATTTTTAACCAATCGCATCTGATATAAAATTTAATTATTTTTGTTTTATTCCTATACGACTTTGTTCTAAAATGAACAGTTTTTAAGTTATAAGCAAAAAAATTAGACAAAAAAAAAACGAAATTTTTTGAAATTTTTAAATATTTTATTTTTTTATTAATGTTCCGGGCATATTTGAGGAGGAGCATAATTCAATTATTATTAACGAAGTTATCACCTAACCTTATCCGCAAAAATCTGAATGCCACCTCTCACATCCACCTAAAAACAGATCCTTACTAGTCTATTTTTGAGTAAGTTTGTGCAAGAAAAATTGAATCGGAATAATTTACCTAACGGGGTCGACGATACAGCCTGGACTAATGAAACAAACTGTTATGTAGAAATAAACATGATAAATGAAATAAAATAAGAAAATGATTACTTACCCCCAAAGCATCTAACATGCACATTGGTAATGTTTCATCTAAAGCTCCTATATCTTTAGAAAATCGATTTAATATCCTTCCTGATGAATTTGCATGATAGAAAGACATTGGAGAATATAGAACGTTTAGAAACATTTGTTTATGTAACCTTTTTGAAGCGTTTAAACAGAAATTAAAGAATGATATCGATTTAATAGTAGAAAATATAACGTTCAAAAATATTAAAGCACTGTAGATGATGAAAGATAATTGAAGTGTTAAATTTTGTTCCCAAAAGGTTCCAGAAACTGTTCCTCTTGCTATATTCTGCTCAACGTTTACCCTAAAACATTTGATATATTATATTACATTAAAAATAAATTATTATTTCATTTATATTGTTAGGGTAAAAACATGCCGAAGATACATGGATGAGCGCGGTGTAGGTTGCGATTGCGGTCGCTACATCGATATCAAAACAAACCTTCATTTTCTTATGAGATCGCATATACCAAGGATGTGTCACCTTCACCCTCGCGACCTTGCATCGCGGTTTACAGCGATGTCGATACCAAAACAAGATACGGAAAGTATCTTCGGTATGTTCTGCCCGTCATCGATGTAAACCTCGACCGCGATCGCGACCTACACCGCGTTCATTCATGTACCTTCGGCATATTTTTACCCCTAGAAATCGATGACATTTCAGTGTTAATTTTAGTTTAATCTTTTATTACGGTTATGAAAGTAGTTTCTGGTGATATTTCTATGTTATCTCATCATCATAATTATTGGCCAGTCCAAGGCCGCCGCTAAAGTGTTGGCCGTCCGTGTACAACTTAGTATTTGCCGCCCCCCTTCCAACACTTTAGTCATTTCAACATAGGTACTAGTATTTAAAGAAATGTGCAATAGACCGTAACGCGTATATGAATAATACTTGTTCTGATCTCGACGTTACTTTGAGACCTGAATCAAAAAAAGATATTATTATTATGTCAATATTAATATACAGAAATGCAATCTTGCACTAACACCTACATGTGAAAGTTTTGTTTACAAGACTACTTACAACATTCGGCATGCTTAATTGTTTACTAATATATTTAAATATATAGGCCTGGATGCCGTGTACCAAAAAAAGTTGATTAATTGCAAGCTGAAAATTTATTAATAGCTTAACGGTGCCTAGTCGGACAAACTTTGATGTATGAGAACACTGGAAGAGGGGAAATTTTAATTGTGGAACAGGATAAAAATGTGGACGTCAGACTACGAAAACTTTCCATGTATTTTGTCGGACATAACTTCCAATTGATTTGTTACCATTTCATTAAACTCTCATGCAAAAATCAGACTGGTTTTTATCACCCACTTTGCATTTTAATGATTGAAACACGAAGAACATGTCAAATGACAGGAATCGTGTTGGTTTAGTAATAGCAGTCTGATTTTTGAATGAGAGTTTAATGAAAGGGTAACAAATCAATTGGATGTTCTGTCCGACAAAATACATGGGACGTTTTTGTAATCTGAAGTTCCAAATTTTTAAACTTCCATAATTCAAACTTCCCCTGTTATATTGTTCCTGTACATCAAAGTTTGTCCGACTATAGACGCCGTTAAACTATTAACAAATTTTTCAGCTTGCTATTAATCAACTTTTTTTGGTACGCGGGATCCAGGCCTATTTGAAATATAGTAGTTTGCGAAAGAAACGGACACACTTCAACAAAATCGTTGATCAAAAGCTTGTCTAAAATCATAAAATTCTCAACTTAGACTGAACTATAATCCATCTATAACCATACACAAGCATAAAGGAACAATATTATAACAGAGCAGCCATTGAGTAATAAAGAAGACTTTTTTATTACTCAATGAGAGCAACTTACCAAGCACTTATCTAAATTCTCGGAAAGTATCCTATTGTCCTATCGTACTCTCTTAACAAATCATATATGTTCAGAATTAAATAATTAAATAAATAAATTGAATAAAAATATCCTAAAGTCCGAAAGCCGCCAGCCACTATGAATTAAAAAGCATTCCCGGAACTACTTTATGACTACAGCTGCAAAAGGGCAGTTCATATAATAAATAACATTTTTTGGCATTTTTGCTTAGATGTTTGGAATATTAGAGTTTATAGATATCTGGAATCATTACTATTTAATTTTTTGAATTTATTTTCGTTTTAAAAAAGTATTATTATCAGTGGCCTGGTTTAGCCGCCCCTATAATCGACCGCCCGTGTGCGATGCACACTTTGCACACATGGTAGCGGCGGCCCTGGGCCAGTCAACCTTTTTCGGGCCATTTCAAGAATTTTTCTCCATTATTTCGCGTTTTGCTTTATCAATTTTTCTTTTTAAAATCGAGATATTTATTTTATTTATTCCTTAATATATCTACCAGCTTTGGTATTTCCACTGTTGTATATTCCATTGGCTTTTTATCTTAATTTGGTCGATATCAACTATTCTAAATGGGGAATAAGCTAGAATTTGACCAAAAAACTGATTTTATTAACGTTTCTACGTCCACATCGGATGTCGTTGTCAAAATACAAAATATTTTGTGTTTTGACCACGACATCCGATGTGGACGTCGAGACGTTAATAAAATCATTTTTTTAGTTAAATTGTGGCTTATTTCCCATTTAGAATAGTTGAGTACAAAAATGCCACAAGTAAATAGCTTCAGAACAATATTGGTTGATAATTAATATTTTTTCATCTTATCTGTCTCTTCCGTTCACCACAACCGTTCAAATTATATGAATGGGATGATATCCGATGGTATACTTTGTATATTTTTTTCTTCCCTGGGCCCGTCTGTTCCAAAAATATCTACGTTATGACTGCTTATTGTGTTTTACCCATTGTAATTTCCTACACCCAGTCTAGAATTTTTGTACACTGTAGAAGTTTGTTCATGTCTTGTACTTGGAGACTTTTCTTTTCTCTTTTTTGTCGCCATACAGTTTTTATCTTTTGCCATTCAGCGCCCCCAATTAATTGCGTAATATAAGTTTTACAGATTCTGTTACTTATCAGAGTGCCGATCTGCAGTTGACGAACATGCCTATGTTAGTCAGGAATTATTTTATTGGTGCATGCCCAATCAACGTATCTGTTATTGTTATCACGTTTGTTCCTACTCATATGGAGCAGTTCCTCTGTTCTTTTTTTATATAGTCCACCATTTTGTCCTCTGTTTCTTTTGGGGTTCTCTTGCAATATCGCTCATGACTTTCTCGGGTGCAGTCCTCTATAAATAGTCCTACGTACTGGAGCCTTTAGCTCTTTCAGACTCACAGCGCCTTTAGGCCTCTCAGAGTCACAGCCGGTTCGCTTGATCCGTCGATTATCTTTTAGCAATGTGATCTGCTTTTTTGTTGCCTACATTGGCAATGAGCCTGATGCCCTAGTACCTAGACAAGTTCAATCTTGTTTCGGCCGCCCAGTTCATTCAGTTCTCTGAAGCAGTCAGTCCCGTAACAGCCTGAACGTTGCTTCCTGACATGCTAGTGCCTTCAGTGTCGCGGGCATAGGCGCAAAATCTCGGCTCCAGTGCTTTTCAAACGTATTCATTTTTTTTCGAATCCTGAGAAAACTAATAAATATTTAAAAAAATTTAAATGCAGAATGAAAGACTACATTATTACCGAGGGCCGAAAGTCACTGATGTCACTGATATTCTATATTGTTTATTTTAATAAGTTACAGGGGTGAATAAAAAAGACAAATTTAGTGTGATTTTTAATTTCAAATACAGTGGAACCCGCTTATTAGAATCCCTGTTATAAGAATATCCCGGTTTATGGAATATAAATTCAAGTTCCCGAAACATTTCCATTTACGCCTTAATAAATTTATCTGTTTATTGGAATAGGATCTAACTAGATAATACCGCTTATTAGCATATTTTGCAGGTCAAAGAATATTTTTTTACAATTTGCTAAAAATTTAAATTATGTTTGGTATTATGGTTTGTCGTCAACGGCCTGTAGTGCTGGATTAGATATTATTAGGGTAATAAATATTTATTACTTTGTTACGAATACCAATTCGATCTTTAGCATGGCCGACAAATGCATGGGTCATAAAATAATTTTTATTTGTCTACACAAAGGCACTGTTGTCTGTTATAAAATTGTTAGAAGCAGTTTATTTAGAATTCACTCAGAGAGTAGGTACCTACTTGTTTGCAAGATGCGAATTATGGCTTTGTTAAATTCGAAAAGAAGGGAAAAGAACAAGAATGTAACAATCCATTTCTTGAAGCCAATAAAACTTCTATTCAACCAATGGATTAAGGATTAAGGATGACCACACGGATTAACAACGAAAAAGCTATAATTACCAATAATTTCTCAAGAAAAAAAGTTATTTTGTTATATATGCATTTTAATACGACAATATCTACATATCGCATACATTTCATATTAATTACCTAATGTATTCATTCACATACATGTAATGAAATTTGGTATTGAACACATACATAGATAAGTACTAGTGACACTACTGTATTATTGACATAAAAAGACCTAAAACCATTTACATACACTGATTATGTAGGTACATATTATGATATACATATTGGCATAGTATGTAATAAAACTAATATTGGCATAGTATGTAAAACTACACATTGGCATAGTATGTAAATAATATTATTACGTATATTCGGTAACACTTATTTCGACTAGCCACCAATGATCGGTTATTAGAATATCCCGGTTATAAAAATATTTTTGCCTTGCACAAAGGCTATTCCAATAAGCGGGTTCGACTGTATCTCATTCAAAAGAAAATTGTTGTTTATTCTAAGTGACTTTCGGCCCTCGGTAATAATCTAATCCTTCATCCTGCGTTTAAATATTTCAAAAATATTTATCAGTTTTCCGGAATTAGAAAAAATGAATGCATTTGAAAAGCATTCCAGCTGAGATTTTGCGCCTATGCCTTTAACTGTCAGGCAAAATATGGATCTGCTCTTTTTTAATGATCTCTGAATATTTCACTTTGTTCATTGCAGTATCGCCTAACCACTCGGTTAAAAAACGGTGCAATTCCTCCTAGAGGTAAAGCATTTACTAACTTATCTAACAATAAAACACTGAAAAATTTTGTTTCTATACTTCCACAAAATTTATTACAAATATGTGACTACAGCTGTTTCGGCAGAGTGTCTTTCTCAAGTGATTTAGATTACTATGGGTTTGCCTTTTTAAAGTTTTTAACTGAAGAGGTTGAGGAGTGGGGAGCTGTTTGTCTCGAATTGGTCATTCAGAATTATATCAGATATAATTATTTACCTTATTATTATTTACCTTATTTACCCCTTATTTATTAATAACCTTGCCAACCAAAGATTAAAGAAGACCTACTGGGATATGAATAGGCAGGAACTGTCTGTGAAAAGAATCGATTGTGACTACGATAATGACAGCAATGAGTAAAACAAACGTGAATATGTCTTTTACTTACCAAATTGCTAAAAACAATTCTGTCATACTTCCAAACACTTGTGCTAGTAAAAAAGCTAGCGTAATCATCAACGTTTTTGACCAGTGTCCACCAGCATTAAAATAACTTTTATAGACATGGAAGGATACAGCACCAAAAGCAATTTCTTCTTTTGTGGATTGACAAAGCTGACCGTCTGCTTTATCATCATCTTTATCTGGCTCGATTCTTATCTGAGATGTTTTATTTAAAAGATCTATAAAAGTTTTATTAGATCTCTCTAAAATCTGATAAGTACTAGGTAATTTAAGCGTGCCGTCTTCTATTAAGTAAATATAGTCAGTGGAGTGTAAGTAGTGTACTTGATGGGTTACTAATATCACGCATTTCTTTCGTAGGTATCCACAAATACAATTGTTAAATAGTTGTTGTCCTACAATTGCATCGACAGCAGACAAAGGATCATCAAGTATATAAATATCTGCATCTTTGTATACTGCACGTGCTAAGTTAATTCTAGCTTTCTGTCCACCACTTAAATTGGTCCCGCCTTCTTCAATTAATGTTTCATCGCCGCTTGGGAATAGCGTAATATCCCTTCGTAAGGCACAGACCAGTATAACATTTTCATATTTTTCAGGATCATAGCGTTGTCCAAAAAGTATATTTTGCTTTACGCTACCTTCAAAGAACCAAGGTTCTTGTGGAGAATAAGAAATAGTTCCATTTACTTGAACTAGTCCTTGGAATACTGTTACTTCCTTTAATATTACTTTGAGTAGTGTTGTCTTTCCACCCCCTACATGACCCACTATTGCCACTAATTGATTACTACTGGCTTTGAAGTTTATATCATGTAAAACATTTTCAGATGTATTGGTCCATCTGACTGAAGCTTCTTTTATTATTATCCCTTTACCTTTGTCGAATTTTTTATTTGCAAGCGACTCTTTTCTACTCTTGGTAAGATTGGTCTTTACGATTGGATCTTCTATTACGATCTCATCTAACAACAAAAACTTTTGCAGCCTTTTTATTGATACCTTAGCTTCTGCTATTTGGACCACCGCTTGGGGAAATAGTAGAATAACAGAATTTCTTAAGAATGCATAAAATGATGCTACAGTAAACACGTAGTATGCTGTCAACGCATGTCCGGTAAAAACATAGGTTAAGATACATAACCATATGGATAGGCGTCCTAGAACCATAGTTAAGGAAAGCATAATTGATCGTACTAAGGAAAATTTTCCAATTTGATCTAGTTCTTTACTAAAATAAAAATATATTCATTTAATTTTTTAAACAAAAGAAATAAAAAATTATGGATTTTGATATATATTTAGGAGATGTAGTGACAAAGTTCTATAAATCTAATGAAAAACAAAAGTAAAGGTATGAAAAATAAAGCCCCTTACAGTTGAGCCTACGATTCTTTACCCGTGAGTCAGTAATACCTGGCGAGATAAAATATATAATTTTCATCTAGCATCATTCTCTTGCCCGCGTAAAACTAATGGCAAACCAGCTACCGCCTGTTATTAAGTAACAACACATGTTATTTTTATGAACGCTCTAGACTCAGTACATTGAAAAAAAATAGACACAAAAAAAGAGGCTTGGCGATGTTTTCAGAGTTTAAGTACAATTTGTGACATTTCTGGTTTGTTTACTTTTGTGGCTATCAATCTGTTGAATTTTTTGTTGTGTTTTTGTCCAATTTTTGCATTTTGAAGTTTTTTATATCACATAAACAGTTGTCACAACTAATTTTATATTGCAGTTTGAAATTTTATGGTAAGTGTATTTTATTTTGCCATTAATTTTTACAACAAATACAAAGCTAACCTCATTCACACAGTTAAGGAATGGCTGTGTTTAAATTTCCGCCAAAGTGAATAAAATGACAAAAAGTAAATATGTTATTGAATTTTTTTATAAATTGTTTATTTATTTATTAATCAATAATGATATTAATAGCTATTTGTATAACAAGGGAGCTTTTTTTCTCCCTACTACTTTTCCTCCGAGCTACTTTTCCTCCCGAGAATGAAGTTTACTTACAGACTTACAGTAATCATTCAAGGGACGAAAATGCACCTTACTCCCATGTTATACATATGATTTTTCCACCTCCCTCAAATAAGTCATTTTTTCATTTTTAAATATTTTATTTATGTAACTAACAAAATTTATTAGAGAACTTAAACTGACAAGTAGGTACAGTATAACTGTCAACTATCAAATATAAGTCAAATTATTAATGTAAACATTAACCAGAGCGGACCATCCACATAATAAGTTCATTGAAGATAAATGCGTTTAAAAAATGTTCCATTTTTCACAATTTTTTTAATGCTGCTAAAATCATTTTAAGAACGCTTAATTATTGGTAAAATCATTAAAATCATAAGAAAAGGTAAAATTTTCCTACTTACTGTCACTTGCTGTTGCGTTTAGTAAATTTCAATTTCCGACTTATCATCGCCTTATTTCGTATGCTTTAAATGATGACGTACGGGTAAAGATTCAGGGACTCAACTGTAGTTCATGAAGGTCTGGGGATAGAAACAAGAAGTGAAGAAAATAGTGTAGTGGACTTTTGTATCGACATGAGATGTGTCTGTGATTAATACGTTTTTTATGAGGCTAAAATCCAGTGTGTTACTTATAGTGGGTGTAGCGGGGACAGTAATGGAAATTAAATGATAACTATTTGGCAAAATTCTTCAGGAGTAGAGTACTGGAAGAGCTTGAGGAAAAAGATACGGTAAATGACTGGTGGCAAGCTAACAAAAAAGTTATGGAACGATTAAGTGTAACAGAAAGTTAGGGAGATGAAAGATAGAGTCTAGAAAGAAGTATGTCAGGTCTAAAAGAGAGGAAGATAAGGATATGTACAAGGTAGCAAAGAGCGAAACAAAGTGCTTTATATTACAAAGTTATATACCATCGATAAATTAAGAGACCAATCATCAAAGGAATTGACTCACATGCGGTAGATTAAGAGTGTGGATGCAAAGGAATGGAACAAAATCAATGATAATGTACTGCAAACAAAAATTAAATGAGCACATTATAGGGCAGTCAATGAGGTTATTCTTCTCCGAATTCCATCCTACTAAATCGATTTAGTTGATATTTTCTCACTAAGTAGAAAATAGCTTAAGAAACAAAGTCTACCCTATGTCGATGTGCACTTTTATCTTGGGGGTGGTTCCCACCCCTTCTCGGGGGTGTAAAATTTTTTGGTTAAAATAACCACGAAAGTGGCTAGAGAACCGAATTCTGAGCAAAAACTGTTGTTATTCGTGGTTGAAAATTGGCCATTTTCATTTAAAAATTACATCTTTTCGGGCGGTTTTTGCGAATCCCTTAAAATCTATTAATCTAACGAAAATAACTATACATAACATTTTCGTAGCTTAAAAAAAACAAAGAGATTCGTTCCTTCATATATCTTCTAGCTATAATACAAAAATAGATATGATAGGTGAGAAGAGTGTGTTTTTTTGGTGGATGCTGAAATCGGTGTATTCAACTTGAAATAAAAAAAAACAGTCGATTTTAGTTGTATAATGCTACCAATACCTTTTGTAGTGATTGAAAAGACCTTTAGAATGAGCAACATTAAATGTCGATTACATTCAAAGTAAGCGAGATATGCTGCAAAAAAATTGATGACTAATTGAATGTAAAAAAATGTGAGGTACATTTAACCCCTCATCCAACAGAATCTAAATGCATCGATTTCCTTCTACACTACTTTTTATTATAGTGTTATTTCTATGTTCAAAAAGTTGGACGGGTTTAGAATTTAAATGCATCGTTTTCCTTCTACACTACTTTTTATTATAGTGTTATTTCTATGTAGTCCATTCTTCACGGTTTTTGCTCTAAATTTTAAAGAACCGCTTGGATTGACATGAAATTTGGCATACATATAGCTTACATGTCAAAGAAAAAAAGTGATATTGTGCCGATGTGTGCTTTTGCCCTGGGGGTGACTTTTACCCTCTCTTGGGGGTGAAAAAATATATGTCCAAAGTAAGTCCGGAAATGGGTAAACTGACTAATTTTAAGTAACTTTTGTTCTATAGAGCTTTTTTGCCAAGTCAACACTTTTCGAGTTATTTGCGAGTGAATATGGTCATTTTTCAACAAAATAACCACTTTTTAGACGGTTTTTCGCAAATAACTCAAAAAGTAAGTATTTTTTTTGAAAAAACTGTTCTTAGCAAAAATATAGCTTATAAAAAATTTAAAAAAATGGTGTACACGTTAGGTCTCTATATCTCGCAGAACCAGAGTTATAGCCAATGAAAAATAGATTCATATTCACCAAATTTTAAATAGAATATTTCGACGTGAAATATCCAAAAATTAAGCACTTTTTGGGGAAAACTCATTATAACTTATTTAAAGTGTTTTAAAAAATCTTTATTTATGTTTTTACAAAAAGTTTCTAGCATTAAATTTAAGCAAGTTACGCTCAAAATAAAGTTGGTCCCTTTTGTTTTTGCAAAAAAAAAATCGGGAAGACCACCCCCTAATTAGCAACTTAAATGAAATTAATCGTTACCGCTCCACAAATTATTTTACTTATGTTGTGTTTATATGATCTGTAAGTTTCATCGATTCAAACTGCTTATTTTTGAAAAAATTTGGTTTCAAAATAAAATTTTTAAAAATTTAAATTTTGAAAAATATGCTTTTTTTCAAAATAACTTAAAAATTGTCAGATACCAAAAATCTCGAAAAACAAAAAAAGTCAGATTTGCTTTTCTGAATATCACGTATTTTTTTGTTTTTCTGTTAGACAAAAATTTATTAAGATTTGGTGTTTCTAAATTTGCATACATTCGTGATCAGTGACTCGTTCAAGCCGTTTTAACTACAGCCCTTTCAATAATAAGGACTTTGAACCGATGAAACTTACAGATCATATAAACAATATATACACGAGTCAAGAAACTTGTGAAGTCGTAACGATTAAGTTCATTTAAGATACTATTTAGGGGATGATTTTCTCGATTTTTTTACCACAACTAAAAGGGACTAATTTTATTTTGAGCGTAACTTGTTTAATTTTGATGCTAGACATTTTTTTCTATAAAACCAAAATGAAGCTTTTTTTAAAAACTTTAAATAAGTTGAAATGAGTTTTCCCCGAAATGTGCTTCATTTTTGGTTATTTCACGTCAAAGTATTCCATTTGGAATTTGACGAATATGAACCTATTTTTCATTAGCTATAACTCTGCTTCTACTAGGTGTAGAGACGTGATATATACAACATTTTTTTTTAATTTTACAGGCTATATTTTTGCTAGGAATGTTTTTTCGACAAAATACTTACTATTTGAGTTATTTGCGAAACACCGTCCAAAAGCGTGGTTATTTTGTTGAAAAAATGAACATATTCACTGCCAAATAACTCGAAAAGTATTGACTTAGTCAAAAAACTCTATAGAACAAAAGTTACTTAAAATTAGCCAGTTTATCCATTTCCTGACTTTCTTTGGACGAATATTTTTTCACCCCCAAAAGGGGGTGAAAACCACCCCCAGGGCAAAAGGACATATCGGCACAATATCACTTTTTTTCTTTGACTTGTTAGCTATGTGTATGCCAAATTTCATGTCAATCCAAGCGGTTCTTTAAAATTTAGAGATTTTGCAATATTTTACCGTTAAAGAACGGACTAATGTTCAAAAAGTTGGACGGGTTTAAAATGAATAGTTTTTGAAAAAAATATGATCAAATTATAGAGCGCATTTTATAATTTTCTTAAGAATCTTCTTTTCTTAATATAACTCGAAAATGATAAGAGATACGAAAAAACCAAACAAAAATGTAGGATTTTGCTAAATAAAAATTTTGTTTTGTGTTTCATTATTGTATCTCTTATCATTTTTAAGTTACATGTAGACAAAAACGATTTTTAAGGAAATCTAAAAATGCGCTCTATAAATTGATTTTATTTTTTTTTCAAAAACCATTCATTTTAAACCCGTCCAACTTTTTGAACCCGTCCATAATACTATAATAAAAGGTATTGTAAAAGTAAAATGATGCATTAAAATTCTAGTGGATGAGAGGTTAAAAACATACTTCTCATTTTTTCTTAAAATACATTAATCATCAATTTTTTTGGAGCATATCTCGTTTAATTTGAATGCAATATACCTTTAATATTGCTCATTAAAGATCATTTTAAGCACTACAAAAGGTGTTGGTAACATTATACACATAAAATCGACCGTTTGTCTGTTATTTCAAGTTGAATACAACGATTTGAACATGCACAAAAAAAAACAAACTATTATCTCCTACCATATCTCTTTTTATATTTTAAGTAAAAGATTTGTGAAGGAACTAGTCTCTTTGGCTTTTTATAATCTACAAAAATGTTTTATGTAGTTTTTTTAGTTAGATGCATAGTTTTTAAAATATTTGCAAAAAACCGTTGTTAACCTTCGGAGTACGAAGACTGGGTCAAGCGTGACCCGAAATTCAGTTATTTCTTAATATTTTATGAAATAATTTTTTTACAAATCCGATTGATCGTAAGTGCTCCTTATTTGTTTCAGTCTATTTTTTGGTATATAATTCGTGAACATGCAAATTACAGTTTTTCCTCTACGTAACATCTATGATGCCCGGTCAGTCCTGACCCGGTCTTCCGATTTCGAAGAATATTTTCAATATGTTTGTAGGTACACGTAAATCGCAGCCGTCTCTGTTTACGGGTATACGTACAGTGGACCCTCGACAAGTCGGCCTCCGATAACCCGGAAGTCCGGCTAACCCGAACCGATTTTCATCACACAAAACAAACATTTTTTCATTTTAACCACGTTTTTTACCAAGAAATAAACAATACTGTATACAACTGTACGTAATTTAGATGTATTGTGCATATTTTATGTATCTCATGTTTTTGCAATTATAATGGAGTTTATCTGTAAGTATACCGTGTTTTATTAGTTTTTACCATATTCTCCGGCTAACTCGGATTTTCGATAACTCGGATCGGCCGCAGTCTCGATTAATCCGACTTATCGAGGTTCCACTGTATTCAAATATATGGCCGGAGCAAATTTACCTATGCCCGTTTTCTGTAAGGTATTAAAATCTGGCCGCCGGAGCGAACTAGTATATGCCCATCGGTAACCATCTTAAAAAATTTATATACAATAATTTAGGATTTTCTTTGGTTTTTGTTGAATTAAAGATACTGTTTAATAATACTGACTATTTAAAACATCCTTATAAATAAAATGAGAATGGGTCACGCTTGACCCATCATCGTAATCTAAGTAAGTCAAATAATCTCCGTACTCCGAAGGTTAAAAAGTGTTATGTTTCAATGAAAATGGCCAATTTTCAACCACGAATAACTCAAAAAATATTGAGTTTTCAAAAAAAATTATAGAACAGTTTTTGCTTACAATTAAGTTCTGTAGCCACTTCCGTGGTTATTTTAACCAAGAAATTTTCTACCCCGAGAAGGGGCGGGAACCACCCCCAAGATAAAAGCACACATCGGCATAGGGTAGACTTTAATTAGGAGATAAGTATTCCTAAAATTTCATTAAAATCCATGCAGTAGGATAGAATTCGGAGGTAATACCCTATTTTTGCTCCCATTGACTGGCGTATTAGGAAAATTAATTGTAACTGCGCATGCGTTCTGTAGATATAAGGCACATGAAAAAAGTAGAGTGGTAATATCAATTAATAAAACCAAGTATAGAACCAAAATAAGCAAACAATACAATTTGCGCCATCTATCTTTGTCTATTTACTTATTTTGATCTAATTTCTTAGTTTATTAACTTTTAAATACACACGGAGGTGTTTTATTTTAATGAAAGAAAACTTACTTTCTTATGTCTTCCACTATTTTCGTAAAAGGTTCTTCCCAAGTGTACATTTTAATTACTTGAATTCCAGTGAAAATGTCGTTTATGCATCTAATCCTTTCGTCCGTGCAAATTGCTGTTCTAAATCTATACTTTGACACCAGATTTGCCATAATGGCTACAATAAAATCATTTGGTTAACAAAACAAAAAGTAATTTTGAAACTGTTCCATGATATCTCGTAACGCGACAGTTCGAGATTAACACGATGTTATTTTTTCAAAAAGTTATAGCCTTCAAGATTTGACTTCTCGGGATAAAAAATTTATAATATCTAATGGTAGGGGAGCCCAAGAGGGGATTTTTGCAGTTACTCGAGCACGTCAGATTATGACATGGGGAGAAACCTTTGATCCTCTAAATGTACCCCTACCATATTGGATCTTAATACAGGGGAGTTCATTAAGGGGGAACCGAAAAAAAAAATCTATCCTTAAAAAAACTCGAAATTGTTAGATTAAGATAAGGTAAGTTAAGTACAGCTGGTTCCTAAAAAAACTGATATGACTCTTAGTAAGATTTGATCATTTTGAGCAGTGTATTTGATTGGTCTGACATTATATTTTATTTATTATGACAGACCCATAATAAAATAAATAAACAAACAACTGATTACATATGTTAATTCATAAATCGCAATAATTATTAAGGTCTAAATTTTGATAATATTTTGAATTCTTGCAGTTTTCGCATCTTCAAAAGGATTCTCTTCTAATCTCTCCAAAAGCGTACAATCTTCATGAGCGGTAGATATTTTTGATGTCCCAGAACCTTGCTTTTTTCGAGAGTTTCTTGTTCTCTCCTTTTTTTATTAATATTAAAAACTGTTGTTCTGCTTACCGGCAGAATTACAATTTCTGCGATAATATAAAATAACGAAATCTAATTTCGTTACAATTCTTGCTTTTAGTTCTTGGCTAGCATGTGGAGCAATGAACTGTCAATACGGATGGAATAGGCACAAAGACAACTAATGCAGCCACGATACAAGAGAGAGGTCCTAGAGAGAGACAGACAAGGTGGTGGAAACATTGACAGGCCGTGTAATTTGAGTTGCCTATATCAACTTAAATCGGGGAAATATAAAAGTCTAAATATAAAAGTAACATAAAAACATAATCAAGGACCTCTTCACTTTGTATAAAACAGTCACTAATTTAGTATTTAAATAGTTTTAAAATTATTTAACTCACAAATACTATAGGAAAGTAGGTATTTGTTTTGATAAATACAAATAACAATTCTGAAAAGTATCTAAACACCAAGTATGGCACTGTGTACTCTATTTATCCCCTAAATACAAAAAAGTGGTTACATTTTGAAATATGTACTGCCAATCAGCATTAGGCCTTAGCCAAGTTAAAATATAAGTTAAAATATTCAACGAACTGTAAATACTGATTCAATCGGGTCCATTTATATAGGCAACTCAAATTACACGGCCCGTCAAATTCTCCAACACCTTGTCTGTCTCTCTCTAGGACCTCTCTCTTGTATGTTGGTGTCAATCTTGCTTCACTATAGGGCTTTTCATCGATTTTCATTTGTTTCGAGCTTCTGTCATGTGTCACATAATATTAATGTATCCACGCCATACGTCTTGGCTTTGTGTTATTGTATATACCAATAACGTATGACGTAGATATATTAATATTATGTGACACATGACAGAAGCTCGAAACAAATGACTGTGAATGAAAAGCCCTATTTGAATGGGACATGGCCATTCCATCCCTATTGACAGTTCATTGATGTGGAGCCATTTTTTGAGGTTGAACATAATAAGTTATCTGACAAATTTCAAGATTTGGCAGTGACAGTGACAGTATTTATGTGTACATGTATACATAATAAATATTTATCCTTTAAAATACACTGCTCAATTTTCTTCAAAATACGCTTTAAGGGTCGTATCAGTTTTTTAGGAACCAGCTGTACATGCAGAACAGTGTATATTTCAAAAATCTGACAGTTTGAGCGGGGCATAAGGAAATGGATGAGTCACAAAATTTCACAAGAAAAAAGTGAATATTTCGAGAAATAAACGTCGGATCACAGAACTAAAAAATACGTTTTCAATATTTTTTAAAAATATATCGAATGCTACCAAATACGACCCCCCACGGAAGTGAGGTGAGGGTTACTTTAAAATATTAAATAGGGGCCCCCATTTTTATTTATAGTAGATTTGGATTCCCTGTGTAAAAGTAAGTAACTTTTAATCGAGACATTTTTTCGAATTATGGATAGATGGCGCTATAATCGGAAAAAATGCAAAACACTATACGCAAAAAGTTCACCAAACGGGCTTTACAAATTTTTTTGGAATTACAAGATCTTCATTTTAAAGTCTTAAAGAATAAAAAAAGATATTTTTACAATAAATATTGTCATTGAAAAAATGTATATACTATTTAACCTTTTTTGTATTTTGAACCTTTCGCGGGCTGTTTTGCAATAACAAATAAACGAAATTAAACTTTCCATAGCTCAGATTGTCGGTTTTTTAAATTAAATACAACTTTCTATTTACCATAAAGGAGAAAATTTTGCTAAATTTGCAGTCACTCGAGTGGTATGGGGACCTATTGGGTTGTGATTATTAGGTCCTAAAACTAAAAAAGTCGTTTTTTCCGATTATAGCGCCGTCTATCCATAATTCGAAAAAACGTCTCGAATAAAAGTTGCTTATTTTTATGTAAAGAATCTAAATCTGCAATAAAAATTTGGGGGTCCCATTTAAGATTATAAAGTGGATTACCTCCCTGGGGTGTCATCTTTGGTACCATTCGATGGATTTTTCAAAAACATTTTGAAAGTGTATTTTGCAGTTTTTCGATCTGATATTCATTTTGCAAAATATCGCAGGTAGTCTGGGCTGATTATCGGAGAATAGGCCATTTTTGAGAAAAGTTATTTACCAGCAATTTTATTGCTGGAATCGAATTATAAGATCCTATATATTAATAATATAGGTATGCAAAGTCCTCAGATAGTATGCTACTTTTTTTATAAACAAAATGGCGCATGAAAATCGTGTTTTTTTCAATTATTGCTCTATAACTCTGAAGATTTTAACTTTACAGCAAAAACTCAAATAAAAATTCACCGTGATTAAATTCTGCATAGAGACGTGTTTTTTCCGATCTGATCCGACAAAAATTTTCTTCGGAAAATGCGGGTTTTCCCAACAAAATCTTTAATTTTCAAATAAAGTTTTAGATAAGTAATTATCTATCAATAATTAAGTAATTTTTTGACTTAAATGCCTTCTTGGTTTAGATTATAGTTCCAGAAGCTGGTGAAAATTAGACGAATATTTTAGCCACAATTCAATTGTTAATTAATAATTTATAGTCGCAATAATAACCAAAATAATTATGATACAGTGAGATGCCTATTTAACATTTTGTCGACAAAATATAAATTTTTTTTTTGCGTAATCTTTAAATGTTTAAAAAAAATAGTTATAAACAAATTAACGTTTCTCAGAAAGTTTTTATTATATTATAATTTAAAAAAATAGCTAAAATGTGCATTTCAAATATCTTGAAAATGAATGCTTTAAAACTTTTTTGCAACCATTTGCAAAAAAGTTATGAAACAGCAAAGTAAACATACGATTACTACGGTGTTTATAATTCTTTCAAAGCTTAAAAGTGAGTTTAAAGTACAAGCTAATTATTTACAAAAAAATATCAATTATAAGTTTAATGGTTATATTTTAATTAAAGATTATAAATATATTTTTTTGTAATTTACACGCGCGAAAGTAGAATAATACCGTACTGTAGCTAAAATTTTCACTCGGAGCGACGACCGGCGGCCGCGCGACGTACACTTTTAATAAATAATGTATGCTGCGTGTCAGTCGCTTCGAGTGAACATTTTAGCTCGGACTCTGTATCAGGCCTACTTTTGCGCTAAAAATTACAAAGAAAGTATATTTAATCTTTGATTAAAATATAACCATTGCACTAATTTTTGACTAGCTTTGTGAGTAATTATATTGTACCATAGACTCTCTTTTAAGCTTTGAAACAATTAAAACAAATTATAAACAACGGAGCAATCGTATATTTACTTTGCTGTTTCATAACTTTTTTGCAAATGGTTGGAAAAATTTTTTAAAGCATTCACTTTCAAGAGCTATGAAATACGCATTTTAAGTATTTTTAAAATTAGAATATAATAAACAATTTCTGAGAAATGTTAGTTTGTTTATAATATTTTTTTTAACATTTAAAGATTATGCAAAAAAATGAAAAAATTATATTTTGTCGACAAAATATTAAATAGACATCACACCTTTATAATCTTTCTAAGTTTGATCAATGTCTCATGATTATTTTGGTGGTTATTGCGACTGTAAATTGTTAATTAACAATTGAATTGTTGCTAAAGTATTCGTTTCATTTTCACCGGCTTCTAAATTTATAATCTATACCAAGAAAGCTTTTATTTCACCAAGCTATATAATTATTAATAAATAATTACTGGCTCAAAAAAATTATTTGAAAGTTCGTGATTTTGTTGGGAAAACCCACGTTTTCCGAGGAAAATTTTCGTCGGAGCAAACCGGGAAAAACATGACTCTATGTAGAATTAAATTGAGGTGAATTTTTATTTGAGTGTTTTTGGTGTAAAGCTAAAATCTTCGGAGTTATAGAGCAATAATTGAAAAAAATACGATTTGTCGGCGCCACTTTGTTTATAAAAAAAGTGGCACACTATCTGCGGACTTTGCATACCTATATTAATAATATATAGGATCTTATAATTCGATTCCAGCAATAAAATTGCTGGTAAATAACCTTTCTTTGTACTTTACTAATTAGACCAGCGTATTATAACTATTTTTTTTTTCAAAATTTAAAGATTATGCAAAAAAAAGAAAAATTCATATTTTGTCGATAAAATATTAAATAAGCATCTCATCTTTATGATTATTTTGGTTATTATTGCAATCATAAATTGTTAATTAACAATTGCATTGTTGCTAAAATATTCGTTTAATTTTCACCAGCTTCAGGAATTACAATCTATAGCAAGAAAGCTTTGATGTCACTAAGTTATTTAATTATTGATTAATAATTACTTACCTAAAACTTTATTTGAAAATTAGAGTTTTTGTTAGGAAAACCCGCATTTTCCGAGGAAAACTTTCGTCGGAGCAAATCGTGAAAAACATATCTCTATGCAGAATTTATTTGGGGTGAATTTTTATTTGGGTGTTTTTGTTGTAAATTTAAAATCTTCGGAGTTATAGAGCAATAATTGAAAAAAATACGATTTGTCGACGCCATCTTGTTTATAAAAAAAGTAGCCACTATCTGCGGACTTTGCATACCTATATTATTAATATATAGGATCTTATAATTCGATTCCAGCAATAAAATTGCTGGTAAATAACTTTTCCATGAATTTTGCTAATTAGCCCAGAGTAAGTGTTTGTATTTAAAATTTTAAATTTACCTCCCACACCTCTCCGTGGGGGTCATGTTTAGTACCAATCGATAAATTTTTGAAAAATATTAAAGACGTATTTTTTAGTTTTTCGATCTGACGTTCATTTCGCGAAATATACGCTTTGTTTTGTGAAACTTTTTGACTAGCCCATTTCCTTGCGCCCCGCTCAAATCGTTAGATTTTTGAAATATACACTGTTTTGAATGTACTAACTTACCTTATCTTAATCTGACAATTTCGAGTATTTTTAAGGATAGTTTTTTTCGGGCCCCCTTTAGCAAACTTCCCTGTGTTAAGAGCCAATATATAGTAGAGGTACATCTGCAGGGTACTAGGTTTCTCCCCATATGATAATCTGACGCGCTCAAGTAACTGCAAAAATTCCCGCTTGGGATCCCCTACCATTAAAAGTTTTTCTTTAAAATTAATATCCTTAACTGCAGAAAGATAGCTGTGAAAGATATATAAAAATTGGGAATTTTACAAATGAAAAACCCTATAACTAATTAGAGCCCCAAAATAGGCGGTACATTTTAGTAGAAGTTATTCCTGAAAACATTATTAAAAGAACCCGCAGAAACCTTATAGGAAATGGCTCTCTGTCAAATGCTCTGAAACTTTGGGTTCTGGTAGTCCTTGATGTGTAAAACAAAAGACTCAATGGGCGCATAGCTATAAAATATCATGGTTTTAAGATGAAGTTTTAAGATGAAGCCTTTGAAGTTACAGGTACAGTGAGGACGTCTGAGTTGGGATAAATTCATTTTCTCGAGAATGGGCGACTCTGGAGATAAATTACAAATCAGGTTGATTTTTTTTTTAAATTTTAATTTTTTGGCATATATATCATACTAGTGATGTCATCCATCTGGGCGTGATGGCGCAATAGATGATTTTTTTAAATAATAATAGGGGTCGTGTGATAGCTCATTTGAACGGTTATTAAATCCTCTATTCAATAATATAAACATTAATAATATTTTTTATACAGAGTGCACAAAAATATTTTTTGAATTAAATTAATTGAGACAAAAAGAAGAATGTATTTAATTTATTTAATTTAAAATACATTTTACTGTTGTCCCAAACCAGAAAAAAATGTTTATTTGATAAATAAATATTGTTTTTCGCTTAAATTCAATATTAAAGCTGCCACCCACCTGCCTCTTAGCAGTTTGAACATTTAATTTAAGCGAAAAGCAATGTTTATTTTTCAAATTTACATTTTTTCTGGTTTCGGACAACAGTAAAATGTATTTCGAATTAAATAAATTATGTACATTCTTCTTTTTGTCTCAATTAATTTAATTAAAAATTTTTTTTGGGCACCCTGTATAAATAATTATGTTAATATTTATACTACTGAATAAAGAATTTAATAACCTTTCAAATGAGCTATCACACAACCCCTATTCTTATTCAAAAAAATTATCGATTGCGTCATCACGTCCAGATGGATGACGTCACTAGTATGATATATATGCCAAAAAATGATAATTTAAAAATAAAAATCGAACTGATATGTAATGTAGTTCCAGAGACGCCAATTCTCGAGAAAATGAATTTATTCCAACTCAAACGTCCTCACTGTACCTATAATTTCAGAGGCTTATATCTTAAAACCATGATCTTTTGGAGCTACGCGCCCACTGAGTCTTTTGTTCTACACATCAAGAACTACCAAAACCCAAAGTTTCAGAGCATTTGACAGAGAGCCATTTCCCATAAGGTTTCTGCGGGGTCCTTTAGAATTTTAGAACACCTGATAGGTTTCAAAAATTTCCAAATTATATATCCTGAAAAGGACATGTTTTCACCCACAGCTTGGAATAAATTTTTTTTGTTTTTTTTTTCTAAATAAATTTTACGATAGTTAATATATTTTTGTATTGAATGTCACTAATTTCGTAGATATGAAATTCAATGAGACTTTTACTTAATCAGAAACCCGAATACGTTCACCGAGTAGACTATATATGTAGATAAATCATTACTTACGCTGAAATGGCAAAAACGTTAGTAAAAAAACACAACCTACAAGTCCAGTAATACCAACGAATTTATATAACAAAATCATAGTAACCATTATTTCACACGGTGCTAACCACAACAGGTGAATAAACTGGCAACATAAATCAAATTTTCCTACGTCGTTTGATAACAAATTCACCATCTGTCCTAAAAAATAATTTAATTTAAATATTACTTAACATAAGAGATATAAAATTTAACTATGATATTTCAGATTTAACTATGATATTTATTAAGAGCTTCAGTTATGTTTCGGAATGTTAACAAAAGCAAACAAATAACCCTATATCTACAGCTATCAAGTTTATATTTTTTGTTTCATTTTGTAAACATATAGTTTGTTTCTCTTGATTTTTTGGTGGAAAAATAATTTAATTCCTGCTAGGAAATGGTATGAACTACCACAAAAAGCTCCTCTTAGGGTCGATTTCTCATACCTGCGATAATCTATGGTTCAGTTGACTTGGGTTCATCTTTGAATTTCGGTTTTTTTGGAAATGCAATTCTTATTGTCCGTTCACATTCTACAGCTTTCGAGAAATGGCAATAGATGGCAAAAGGTAAAAACTATCGCCATTTTGTATTATTTTTTTTATGCCGTTTCTGAATAAAGTTAAATTTAAGTATTTATAGTCAAACAGTCATTTTAATATCTAATTATAATAATAACAAAAATAATGTTTTCGTTTATTGTTATGCTTAGTATAATAGATTATATATTATAACAGCGTTTCATGTCAAATTGCAATAATACAACGCATGCGTGATCGTTGAAATCATCTGAACTGGGTTTGAACACCCGAATTTCAGTGTTCAATCTGAACGTAGTTTAAATTGCCATCGGTTGAACGTGAATTGAGAAAGAGGATTTTAACTTGAAACTGACGTTCACTAGAAGTTCAGGTTAAACTGGAGTTGAAGTCGATATGAGAAATCGACCCTTAGTACTCATATATCATTATTTATCTGTCGTACTCACTTATGTTTTTTGTTTTTGTATCTCGCCAGTAGTGTTTTTGGGTAGATCGAGTAGCTCAACAGTAGTCTGGCTAGTCCCAAGCACGGATAAAGTAGGAGGGAGCAAGGGTAGGACCTTACTGATCTATAAATACTTTACTGATAGAGATAGGGTTATACCGCGAAAGAGGATAGACTTAACGATTACGATTAAACTTAAGAAAGAGAAAAATGAAAAATAGTCTTAGAATCGGTACGTAGAACCTAAAATCATTAACCACAAGAGAATAAGAAATAATCAAAGAACAAACAGAAGAGTATTCATATCTATGACTACATCACAAACAAATCATGGCAAACCAAGGTAAATATGTGTCAGAAATATTAGCATAAAGATTAATCCAGATATCAAGCCCTCAAATATGATATCAATTTATGCACCCGAGCACAACAAAGATGAAAATAAAAGAGAAAGCTTCTACGATTACCTCCAGAGCACAGTAAATGAAAAGATAAAACAAGGATACAACGAAGATGTCACAAATGAAAATAGAGTTCTTTTACGAACTTCTGCAGCGCAAATTAATTACTTATTGATAAACCTTTTTTCCCTTCAAAATATTAACAAAAGAAAATTTGAAAAAAAAAAGGAGGGGACAAGGATCCATGATCGACTATATTCATTCCCATATAGAGCTACTTCCTTCTCTATATTTTGGATGTCATGGCACTAAAATTGGCAGATATAGAAAGCGACCGTCATAAACTAGCATTGTGTAAAATATTCAACCAAAAGAGAGAAGCTCCATCTCTCGAAAAACTTATATACGTTTGATGCCTCTTTAATCATGCTACAGTAAACCCATATCTATATAAAATAAGAATTTGAGAAACTTTTTCAGTCATTTATGAATATGATGGCAGTTTTGACGACCGTAACCACTGTATTTTTCAATGTCGGTATAATCAAGTAGCCATAAAATTCTTCTTTCAAGCCATCTTCCAATAAAAAATCATACTGCTGTAGAACGTTGTTTTTCTCCTCTATTTAAGTAATCGAAACCCAGTTATTAGATCGATTTTATGGGATTTCTTCAAACGTACCAAACGGAAAATTTAAACTATCTTTTCCAAACAGTGGTGTGTGAATCCAAATTGATAGGAATTTAATTAATATTTTACTACCTTTCGTCTTATGTTATTTGCCGTTATAGACCACAATACATCGCCTTTTTTTACAAGATGTTTACAAAAGTCTTAAAAATGGTCTTAACTGCTTCGTTTGAGCTAGTCTACCACTTTCTAAAAAAGAATGTTTGCGTACTTTTTACGCACTTAAAAGTTATACTTCTATTATAGATTCCAACGAAATTAATATGTACCTTAAAAAGTTTATTTATATTTTATTTAAAAATAACTAATTTTAATACTTACTACTTTCCAAAAATTTTTATTAAAACAATACAAAAAATTAAAAAAATAAAAGAATAAAACACACACGAACACATTGAAAAATGCCACAAAATGGTTTCTGAACAATTATTGTTGGCAAAAATCTTAACTAAATACGCATTTTCTGAAAAAAAAAAAGAAAAAACAATTATATAACAAATATACTTAGAATCATTAAATGTATAAAAAAAATAAAAACAATAAAAACTTGCATTGGGATTCGAACCCGCGTTTATTTGGGTGCTTAGGTTTTGAAGTCGAAGACAACATGGAGTAAGAAAACAATACATTAGATGAAGATTGGTAGAAATTATGTTGGTAATCAATTTATGTAAATCAAAGCATTATCTACTAGATACGTACATATATTTTCCAAATAGGTAAGTGCCTATGTAATTTTTTATTACAATACTGAAACATTTACAATAATTGCGTATCTGTTGCTTCTAAAAACTTTTTATAAAGTCACTACAATTAAAAACTTGCTATTTTCTCTGCCCTCACAACAATAAAAACTAATAAACACAACATTATTTGTTTACCCATAACCGATATATTGAACAATTGTTGACAGGTTATTGTAATTACCCAATCAGAGCCCGTATAACGTTTGAGCTGCGCTCAGAACCAAGACTTTTGATGAATTCGCGCACATATAAATTTACTCCCAACGCGCCTAAAGAAGTATAACTTCAAAAATTTTAAAGTGGAGGTTGAACGCGGTTCCGCGTCTCGCGTCATTAACAAATTAATGTCCGGCTGGTATATTATTTGACAAATAATGACACGATTTCGAAGTCGGTTAAGTATGATATAATGCCCTACGGCGCTATTTTGAAAAATAACGCCCTAGGGCATTAAATTTAAATAACTAGTTAAGTACTGCCAAGTTGACAAATAACAACATAAGTAAAACTATGGTTACCGCAATTACGTTACAACTATTGCTGGTAAATGTACTTATTTGAAAATTAATTAATTCAAAATTCATTCAAATTTTTTGCATATAAAGAATAATTTAGTCGGACATTAAACGTTGAAGGCACCACGGGTATTATAGATAATAACGCTTTCGATCAACGTATATCCCTCGGCTCAAAGGCCCTCGGTATATACACCATTTACCTCAAGCGTTATTATCCTTATAATACCCTTGGTACCTTAATTCGCGGTGTGCAAGTACTCGGAAGGGATACGCGAAACGATCGTGCGCGAATAGCGGAGAAATATGGCAACTTTCTTAAATAATTCATATTGTCAATTGAAATTGTCAAATTGACGTACATTTCATACCTATTGTCATTTAAGAAGAAAAATTATATATTGCTCCACAATATTGATATGATATGCAATTATTATATAAAGGTAAATTTAATTAATTGTATTTTGCTTGCGTTACTGCATTTTAATAACTAATTTTATTTACTACATACAATTAGGCATTCCAAATCACGTGATATAATATGGCTGCTGGATGGCGAAACTGTCATCCATAGGCGTATCCAATGTTTAAACCACTTCATATTTAATTTGCTATCACAATTTCACAAATTTCGCTACACAATTAACAAAAAAACAAAACCAAACAGGATATTCTTTACAAATTTGTCAATATTCAATGTAAACATTACATACATCATGACCACCCCCCTTAACTGTGTCTATGGCCATGTCAGTTTAGCCATCCACCGACCACCACTGACAGTTCATTGGAATCCCTAATTGTTTAAGTTTTAATAACATAACCTAAATCTTATTTTTTCTTCTTATTATTTTTTTTTTTGGACTATGGCCTTGACAATTATCCAGTAACCAGGACCATATGATTGGCCAATATAATTAAAAATGCGAATAAAAGTGCAGTGCGAAGAAACCAGGTGTCGCTTTTCCGAACTTGCACGGTCCCAATAACTGCACTGACCGGCACAAAAAGCGGCCACCCCAAAAAATGGGTAATATTTGATATCTTGAAACTCCTAAACCTGTTGTTCGATTTAAGTGATTTTTTTAATATGTTATAGCCTTATTTTTAAAAAAATTTCTGTAATAATATTCTTGCTGGACAGGTAAACTATCATTGTATACCGGGTGTACCAATCAAACTGTGTTTTATTCTCAAAGTTCACCACACTTTATTGAATATTCTAGCATTTATAAAATACTGAAATTAAAACTGAACTATAGCCTCAGGTTTTAATAACATTTTGTTTTTTGATTCATTCGCTTATGTTGGATAATAAAAAAGTTAGGTACTTTAACATCTAAAAATGTTCTTAATTAATACAGGGTGTTTCTAAATAAGTGCGGCAAACTTTAAGGGGTAAATCTGCATACAAAAATAATGGCCGTTTGCTTTATAAACACATGTCCGCAAATGCTTCGTTCCGAGATACTGGATGTTGAATTATTTTCTTACAAACTGACGATTTATTTATTGCTCTAAAACCGGTTGAGATATGAAAATGAAATTTGGTAAGATTTAAGATACAGTTATTGCATATTTTTTGACATGCAATTAAGAATTTTATATTCTCCATTGGCGCGCATACGGGTAATATGACGGGTAATATTACCCGCATGTACGCCAATGGTGAATATAAAATTCTTAATTGTATGTCAAAAAATGCGCAGTAACAACCTCTTAAAAATTGCCAAATTTTATTTGCATATCTCAACTGGTTTTTAGAGCAATAAATAAATCGTTAGTTTGTAAGAAAAAATTCAACATCCCGTATATCGGAAACGAAGCATTTGCGGGCATATGTTTATAAGCTAACAGTCAATATTTTTTATGCAGAATTATTCCTTAAAATTTGTCGCACTTATTTAGAAACAACCTTTATTAGTGAAGAGCATGGCTAGTTGTTAAAGTACCTAACTTTTTTATTATTCAACATAAGCGAATGAATAAAAAACAAAATGTTAAGAAAACCAGAGGCTATAGTTTGGTTTTGATTTCAATATTTTATAAATGCTAGAATATTCCACAGGGTGTGGTGAACTTTGTGAATAAAACACAGTTTTATTGGTACACCCGGTATACAATGATAATTAACCTATCTAGCAACAATTTTATTACAGTAATATTGTCAAAAGATAAGGTTATAAAATATTAAAAAAAATACTTAAATCGGACAACAGCTTTATGATATTCAAGACATCAAAAATTACCCATTTTGTGGGGTGGCCGTTTTTTGTGCCGGTCAGTGTATTACGTTGTTAAATTGACGAAACGCGGCTGTAAATTTGTCGCACAAGTCTCTACAATCTTTATTAATTAAACAGAAGTACTGTAAATTGACAAATTTAGAGTTCTTTAATAACAAAACTACTGCGTTAGTGTGACATCTTGCGGGTGACTCTACGATTTTGTTATCACAAAACTCTTAATTTTGAATTTAAAGTACTTATATTTAGCTATTAAAGATTATCGATCTCTTGTCCGAAAAATCTACAGCCGAGTTTCGTTAGTCCGACAACGTAAATATGTTAATGACGCGAGACGCAGAAACGCGTCCAATCTGCACTCTAAATTTTTTCAGAAAGTAGTAGACTGCCTCAAACAAAGCAGTTAAGACCATTTTTAAGACTTTTGTAATCATCTTCCAAAAAGGACGATGTGCTGTGGAATATTAGCCTGTATTGTTTGTTGAAAAAAAAAGTAGATAGAAATGCCACCTGAGCGTGAAGCATGTGTCCAGGTTCAATCCTTTTTGTATAGTTACCAACAGTGTCATCTATGGAAAGGTTACGAAATTGAGTAGGCATATGAACGAAATCTCTAGCGTAGTAGACCTCTACGTAGGTTTCATAGATTTTGAGAAGGCCTTGGATAAAGTCAGACACCAAAAGCTGTATGAAATCCTAAGAAGCAAAAACATCGACAGTCTCGATATTAACATCATATCCAGGTTTTACTGGGGAGAAACAGCAAAAATTAAGGTTGATAATGAGTTAACCGAAGGAATTGAGATTCGTCAAGGTGTGCGTCAGGGTTGTGTGCTTTCTCCACTACTATTCAATATATATAGCAATACAATATCTCAGGAAGCGCTCGTAGAGCAAAACATTGCTATGAACATAAACTGAGAGTTAATTAACAATATACGATACGCTGATGACACGCTAATATTAACAGATAACCTAGCAAATTTACAGTTTTTGATATAAAACATAAACACTCATACTATTAAGTATGGTCTAAAACTGAACATCAAAAAAACTAAATTCATGATGGTAACAAAGAAGCTATAGGTACACCAATGCGAATTTAACCATAAATAATCAGCCAGTTGAAAGAGTTATGTACGTTCTACAAATATTTAGGGGTTTGCTTCACTGATACTAATGACCAGACAAGAGAAATCAAGAGGCGAATAGAGATAGCCAGAGAATCGTTTGTCAAAATGAAAAAATTCCTATGCAGCCGGGACATAAATATAAACTTAAGAACGACAATGTTAAGGTGATATGTTTTCTCCATTCTGCTGTACGGCATGGAAGCTTGGACACTGAAAAAGGTAAACATTAAAAACATTTAGGCATGCGAGATGTAGTGTTACAGGAGAATGTGGAAAACACCATGGACAGAAAGAGTAACAAATCAAGATGTTTTGCTGAAGATGGCGAAGGAATGCGAAGTCATAAAAACCATACAAACGAAAAAACTGGAATATCTAGGCCACATAATGAGAGGAAAAAAGTACTCTCTGCTAAGACTCATAATAAAAGGAAAAATCTCGGGAAAGAGAAATGTGGGACGTAGTAGGATTTCCTGGTTGCGAAATTTAAGGGAGTGGTATGGGTGCAGTTCAATATAGTTGTTCAGAGCTGCAGCCAACAAAGTTAGGATTTCTGTGATGGTAGCCAACCTCCGATAGGAGACGGTACTGCAAGAAGAAGATGATCGAAACAGGAAATTGTCAGCTATTTTAAAGTAAGTATAATAGGTAACTGTTTTACTTATGCAACAAATTGGTTGGCTAAATAGTTAAATAGGTCTTAAATCTAATACCAAAAAATACATTCAATATTGCTATTACCTATTGTTGTATCTCCAAGAGCATTTTTCGTCAACTTTAACGCCTTTCTATAAATTAGAGCACATACAGCTATTCTTATTTTCATTCCTATCGTTAACACTAACAGCATATTGTGATGAATACACAATACTTGTAAAAGCGATGATATAACTAACAACGTCGCACATATATAAATGTTTTGTCTTACTACTTCTTGTTCTTTGGGTGCAAAATACAAGACCAATGTTGAAATTAAAACTGGTTGCGATATTCTAAAAAAAGAGCATTAAGTATGTAAATTGGAAATACATTACAAAATAAACACAATACTTGGTAGACGAATGCTGCGTAACCTGGAATAATTTTTATTTTTGGATATTAAGTATACTACTTGTGTATCCCGAATAAAGTAACTACCTTCTAATGGATCGTCCGATAAGTACTTAGCCTCTCCGCCCTAGAACACCACCATCACATGAGAAATATACCTTCCTATAATACATTCCAGCTGCGATTCACTTATAGACCGGTCTAGTTAGACTCAAAAATAGGAGTGAGGCTACAATAATTACCATCAAGCTGAAAATTGGCAGGATTGTTCAAAATATCATCATAAATGAAATCTAAAAAGTCCTCATAAATCCGACTCGTGCTAAAAAATTTACGCGGGGTCAAAGTTCACCAAATATAGTTTTTAGCGATTTTCAGCGAAACGGTAAGTTTTATTGTAAAATTAGTTCTAACAAAAAATGTAGGTTAGATAATTTTCTATAAAAAATATCTTAGTAGATTTTTTCCTAAGAGTCACTGTTTTTGAGATACAACGATTCAAAGAGTTGAAAGACTTCTAATCGTCATAATATATGTATTAGTACACCAGCAGGTATATACATCACTGAAGCTGTAATACAAGTAAACACAATATTCTATCGGTCAACTTAACTTATATTACACATAATAATATAAGATTATAAATATGATAATGTTTCTACTATACAGCTTGCGGTCTACCGAGGGATGCAATATATAAGCTGTATTATATTACATTGCCAACAAAAAAATCTTTACAAAGTGAATTTAACACGAAAATAATAAGAATTATTTGAATTTTACGGCTTTATCCCAACAAAAATAGTAAATTCATATGACAAAGTATTAACTTATAATAAATTCTTTTTATTTATGCGCCTTAGTTCAATTTATAAATATTGGTTTTGTCGGAATAAACACGTTCGTCTGCTAATCTAATCACCCTACCTATTCTTTTCTCAGAAGGGTTTGAACAATGTCTCTGTATTATTGTTTCAACGAATGAGTATTACTGCGGCATTTCAAGATGAAATTGAAGAATATTTTGGCTATGAATTGGCTTCATACCCTTTATCATGGGTATACGCTTCATTGTTTGACGACATTGGAATGCGTAAAACACAAAAGTCTGCCATTTACGATTGTTTTCAGAAGGTTAATATTAATATTAACAACATAAAAGCGACATACATCATTGATGGAGGATATCTATTACATCGCATTTTGTGGGATAGCGAAGAAACATTCAACGTTATCTTAGATAAATACGTTCAGTATGTACGGCGTCATTTTGGTCCCAGAGTTACTGTCGTATTTGATGGCTATAATAATTTTACGAGAAATATTAAAGCTACAGAACAACGTCGTAGAACTAGAATATTTTATTTGATCAATCTATGACAGTATCTACCACTCAACAGAAATTTCTTGCAAATACTCACAACAAATCTCGGTTCATTTCAATGCTGAAAGATAAGTTTATTGCTGAAAATATATAGGTAAAACAAGCTAATAATGATGCTGACGTAATGATAATTGAAACATCCATAGAGCAATTCAATTTAACAAATACAACTATTGTTGTAGATGAAGATGTAGAATTGCTCGTATTACTCACTGGTAGAACTCCAATCGAAAAAACTATCTTTTTTTAAAACCTGGAAAAGCTCAACACCAATCGGAAATATATTCATCGAAAAGTTTATCTACTTTTGCAAAATGTCAAAATCAAATACTATTTTTACACGCAATAACTGGCTGTGATACGACATCTGCATTTTTCAGGATATATAATAATATCGTATGGCATTTTTGCCGGGGAGATCCTTTCGGATAGTTCCAGCGCCAATTACATCTTTAACCCTGTTTCAAGTAACTAGTGTCGATGTACACTAGCCCAGGGGGACCGACGGCTTAACGTACTCTCCGAGGCACGGTGAGACGGCTCGTGTCATTATTGAAAATTAAAATGGTTTGTCTTTGGCAGGGATCGAACCCACGTACACTGGACCCACGTACCATTTTTCAGGAGGGGTAAAATTACTGTTTTTAAAATGTTTGAAAAACAAGATTTACTTGAATGTGCTGAAGTTTAAAAAAAAACTAATTCAACTCCACAAGAAGTTATTTCCAACGGAATTAGCTTTCTTCTCTCTATGTATGGAGCGGCTAAGAAAACTACGTGCTTAGATAAGTTTCGATATGCATGTTTTTTTAAAAGTACTCGAAACAAAAAACAAGTGCAGTTATCTTGTCTTCCTCCAACCTCAACGGCTGCTCATCAACATCTTTTTCGGGTATATTACCAAGTTCAAGTGTGGCTTAGTTATCAGCTAGATCCAAAAGACTGGGGATGGAAATTAGTCGACAGTTCATTAGAACCAATTCAAACTTTACTCCCCCCTGCGCCGGAAAAACTCCTGAACACAATTTTTTACAACTGTAAAAAGGGATGTAGCGCTAAATGTGGTTGCAAAAAAGTTGGACTCTTTTGTTCGGTAGCATACACTAATTGTCAAAACCGGTCGTGCTCCAATGTTGAATCACCAACAATTGAGGATTCATTTGATTCTATCGAGGAGCCATGCGATGTGTCATGATTGGGATAATTTACTTGCACCTAGGATGAACAAGAAGAAGAAGAACAAGAAGAAGAAGAACTAGAAGATGAAGAAGAGGAAGAAGAACAATGAGAAGAAGAGCAAGGGAAGCAGAAGTATTAGAAAATTATGAACCAGTTTGATAAATTTCCCTTTTTTTTTTTTAATTTATACCGCTTTATATAACTTTTATCATTTTTAACCCTTGCCAATATCAATTATTAAACAGCTTTTAACAGAATCATAACAGATCCGTGAAATAGACCTACTGGGGAAACCACGTTAAAAAACGCGCTAAGTACACTACCTCAAAGGTGGTGTGGAAACGTGTGCGCATATTATGACGATTACCACTTTTTGAATCGTTATATCTCAAAAACTCTTAGGAGTGGCTCTTAGGAAAAAAAGTAATAAGGCATTTTTTATAGATAATTATCTAGTCTACATTTTTTGTTAGAACTAATTTTACGATAAAACTTACCGTTTTGCTGAAAATCGCTAAAAACCATATTTGGTGACCTTTGACCCCGCGTAAAATGTTTAGCACGGGTCGGATTTATGAGGACTTTTTAGATTTCATTTATGATGGTATTTTGAACAATCCTGCCACTTTTCAGCTTGATGGTAATTTTTGTAGCCCCGGATGCGTAAGTTGACCGGAGTATTAGTGCATTAACAGCCTTAAAGCAAGTATACCCCAACCATCCCATCCTGTTTTTAATACAGGCGGAACTCTTGATATGCCAACAAAATCAAAGATTAGTTCAGTTCCTCTGGGTATTTTCACATTGTGAGATAAGTGGAAATGATAAAGCTGACATATTAGCAAAAAGTTCAAGTGAGAATTTGTTAACTACTTGTGTTCATACTGATCTAAAGCAATATTATAAGAACAAAATCATGACAAAATGGCAGAACAAATCAAACTCTACATTAAGACCAATTAAACCAAGTGTATTGCCGTCGAAATATCCTACTAACAGAAGATACCAAGTGATCATGTCCAGATTGCGACTTGGTCATACGAAGATCACCCACGACTTTATATTAACCCTTACAGGACCAACCTTTTATCAGAAACAGCAAGGACCAAGGCGGGTCAATAAATGTCCACACATAAATTAATTTAAAACGTGCTTCTTTGTTTAAACCAATTTAAAATAACACTTTTACAAATAGAAAAATTATTCCTAGACGTTATTGGAACAATTAAAAGATAAGAATTTATAAAAAATGAATAACCATTTTCAATTTCGGTATGGCTTGCAAATTGTAGAAGCCTCGGAGGTGTAACGAGAGAAGGTTCCCATTGTTTTCATTCTGGTGGGATGTAGAATAGCATTATGTTGTTTTATATTCCATTAGAGTGAAAACTTAGTCTTTTTATAAGAATTTATATTTACTCGGAGTCTTCGGAGCCTTCGGCTTCAGTAGAATTAGCATAATCATCGAATACCGAAACATTTGACTTCTTGATGTGCTTACCGCATACATACTTGCATTTTAAACAAACTGTGGTTGTTTTTGCCCACTTATTGGTCTTTTTTCTTTTAGATTTTGCTAATTTGCAACATGAATGGTACCGTCCCTTTCCATTTTGGGATGGTGTTGAACGTATTCAAGGGTGCCTTTTATAGTTCACTTTCAAGTTTTTACAAAAGTATGAGGAAATAAATTAAAATATAGAAATGCTAATTATGGTATTTAATAGGACAGTAGAACGCCGACAACTACTAATTATTTGAGATTTTTAGGAACAAAGGTATTTAGAAAATAGGATGTAATGCAATGTTGTGGATACTTTTTAACCCTCCTTGGTCTTTCTAGGGTTAAAGAAGGAAGCTCCACCGATGTGTTATGTGTGTAATAGTGAACTAACATTGCAACATAAATAAGAAACTGCCCCCTCTACGTTCAAGAATGACAACAACACCAGTTACTAAATACAGTTAAAGATTGTTTAAGTGAAAATAATTCATCTAAGACTCTCAATTTTTTACGTATTATACAGGGTGCCTGCGTAACTTGGAACCATATGGGAAACTTTTTTAATATCAATTTTACGAAAAAAACTCATTCTTTATAAAGTGCTCTGCATAGGCTAAAACCTAAGATGCAATCATCAGATATCAAATTATGTCAACAGTATACGAGGTATGTCAAAAAATATGAATTTCGCTCAAGAGCAAACTACCTTTATATTTCCACATATCAAAAAATTTTATTACAAAAAGTTATTTGTAATTAAAAACCATATTCAAATAGGCAATAACAGCCTTCTACTTAAAAAAAAATTTTCTGAAATTTTCCTAAATTACCGATTCCGAACATCATTTTTATTTAGTAGACATGTAATAACTCTTTTATTAATAATTTTAGGACAAAAAGTTATTCTTCATAAAAATCTGTGCAATGTCTAAACCTCAAGATGCAACCATCAGTTATCCAAGTTTGTTAATTTTATACGAGGTGTGTCAAATAATATGAATTTAGAAAGAATTCTTTCTAAATTCTTTTTAAATTCATATTATTTGACACACCTCGTATAAAATTAACAAACTTGGATAACTGATGGTTTCATCTTGAGGTTTAGACCGTGCACAGATTTTTATGAAGAATAACTTTTTTCCTAAAATTATTAATAAAAGAGTTATTACATGTCTAATAAATAAAAATGATGTTCGGAATCGGTAATTTAGGAAAATTTCAGAATTTTTTTTTCAAGTGGAAGGCTATTATTGCATATTTGAATATGGTTTTTAATTAAAATTAACTTTTCATAATAAAATTTTTTGATATTTTGAAATATAAAGGTAGTTTGCTCTTGAGCGAAATTCATATTTTTTGACATACCTCGTATACTGTTGACAAAATTTGATATCTGATGATTGCATCTTAGGTTTTAGACTATACAGAGCACTTTATAAGGAATGAGTTTTTTTCGTAAAATTGATATTATAAAAATTTCCCTTATTATTCCAAGTTACGCAGACTCAAGTATTATAGGACTCATAAACCAAATTTAATATTAACACTGCTGTGAAATATCAATACTGTTCAATGCTAATAACCCTTTGTGGTTGAAGCAAATTGTAAATAAAAAAAAATAATTGATTATACCCTTGCGTATATTAGGTTTTATAGTTTAAAGTTATTTGTTGTAGTCGAGGAAATGAAGCTGAAAAAATGGCAAAACCTCGCAATTTTTTCGTCCAGCATCGATTTGTACAAAAAATTGGGATTAGGCTCATTACACCCTCTAGTTCATTTTCTATATTGAGCAGTTTTACGCTTTTGATTTTTTTAAGGGTGAAAGCTACCCCTAATTGTAAAAAATTATAAAATATCATTTAAAACTTTAATATTGTCAACGTTTAGTTCTTATTAGTTACATAATGAGTGTTTTATGCTTTAAGATATACTATCATAATATTTCAACCCTTAAAACCACCCTTGTTGGAGCTATATATAAAAAATTTAATTATCCTATAAGAATAATTTCGGCTTGCATCGATTTACATAAAAATTTGGGATTAGGATCATCTCACCCTGTACTTCATATTGTTATCATGCTTAAGGGCGTTGATAATTTTTAGGGGTGTATACTAACCCTTATTGTCAAAAATATATAAAAATATTGTAAACTTTAATATGGGTAAAATTTGGTTTTGATTGGTTAAATAATGAATGTTTTATACTTTAGGATATAATATCATAACATTTCAACCCTTAAAAACCACCGCTGATAACATTACACTTTTTATAAGTAGATATTTTAATAGGTCAATACGGAAAAACAAGTAGAATTAAAGAATTACAAAAACATTTATTAAAACAAAAATACAAATTTACAAATATGTACAAATTAATACAAATACAAATAGTTTTTTATACATCTTCCAGTATACGAACCGGTTATGTGGTATTTATTATACATACATTGAAAATTATCCATAATCGTCGGAGAGATAGAAGCGGATTTTATGCGTGATAAGTAATATGGAAAAACTATACGGGGATATGTTGAATTAGTTGTGTACATGACTTTCACCAACGGCCGGAAACCAGAGTGGTGGCCGAGGGTAGTTTTAAGGGGTCAAAGTCGCGGTTTTTATTATTTTTTTTGTGACGCTCATGACCGAGACAGTGCACCAAAATTTGGGAATAAGTGGGTCAAGACGTAACTAAGTAAAATCTCCAGGGGTGGCACGCTGCATGGCCGACAAAGGGGAGGAAGGGTAGGGGTGAATATAAAAAATATAAAGGGTTTTTTGCTACGTTAGTGATTGAGATAGTGGACCAAAATTTGGGAATAAGTAGACCATGACATTACTAATTAAAATCCCCAGAGCCGGAAACCACAGTGGGGGACGATGCTAGTTATAAGGGTCAAAGTCGCCGTTTTTATTATTTTTTTTGTGACGCTCATGATCGAGATAGTGCACCAAAATTTGGGAATAAGTAGGTCATGACGCAACTAAGTAAAATCTCCAGGGGTGCCACGCTGCGTGGCCGACAAAGGGGTGGGGCAGGGGTGAATACAAAAAATATAAGGGGTTTTTTGCGATGTTCGTGATTGAGAGAGTGCACCAAAATTTGGGAATAAGTAGACCATGACATAACAAAGTAAAATCCTCAGAGCCGGAAACCAGAGTTGGGAATGTGGGTAGTTTTAAGGGGTCAAAATCGCAGTGTGTATTATTTATTTTGTGACCCGGCACAACATTTGTTCCCCACGCAGCGTTCCGCCCCTGGAGATTTTACTCAGTAATGTTATGATCTACTTATTCCCAAATTTTGGTGCACTACCTCCTTCACGAACGGCAAAAAACCCCAATATATTTTTATACTCATCACTGCCTACCACCTCTTTGTACCCCAAGCAGCGTTCCGCCACTGGAGATTTTACTTAGTTACCTCATGACCTACTTACTCCCAAATTTTGGTGCACTATCTCCATCATGAGCGCCACAAAGAAATATTAAAAACCGCGATTTGACCCCTTATAACTACCCTCGTCCGCCACTCAAGTTTCCACCTCTGGGAATATTACTTAGTTATGTCATAGTCTACTTATTTCCAAATTTTGGTCCACTATCTCAATCACGAACGTCGCAAGAAACACCTTACATTTTTTTAAATTCACTCCTGTCCCACCCCTTTGTCGGCCACGCAGCGTTCCACTCCTGCAGATTTTACTTAGTTACGTCATGACCTACTTATTCCCAAATTTTGGTGCACTATGTGGATCATGAGCGTCACAAAAAAAAATAAAGACGGGACTTTGACCCCTTATTACTACCTTCCTCCACCACTCTGGTTTCCGGCTCTGGGGATTTTACTTATTTATGTCATGGTCTACTTATACCCAAATTGTTGTGCACTATCTCAATCACAAACGTCGCAAAAAACCCCTTATATTTTATATATTCACCCCTACCCCCACCCCTTTGTCGGCTACGCAGCGTTGCGCCCCTAGAGACTTTACTTAGGTACGTCATGACCTACTTATTCCCAAATTTTGGTGCACTGTCTCGATCATGAGCGTCACAAAAAAAAAATAAAAAAAACCGCGAATTTGACCCCTTATAACTACCCTCGGCCCAAACTCTGGTTTCCGGCCGTTGGTGAAAGACATATACACAACTAATTCAACATATCCCCGTATAGTTTTTCCATATTACTTATCACGCACAAAATCCGCTCCCAGCTCTTAGACTATAAGCGTACTATCCGAAATTTTAGAAAAAAAAAATTGTTTTATAAACATAGCTCCTTCATTTTTGGCGATAAAAAGTTTTTTCAAAAATTACTTTGTAGGATTTTTGACGAGTTATAAAACTGTGTAAACTAAATTCCGTAAGATCCCTTAGTCTTTAATTAGGGTGGGTTTAAAGGACTCGAATAAGGGGGTGTTTGCTCGTAAATAGATGATTTAAACAGCTAACAGCCGGTTTCCGAAAGGATGATCATCTCAAAAATTATGTAATCGATGGTTAATCGTTGATCAAATGCATTTTGAGTTTCAATAACACCAGTTAAACTGGAGTTCAATAACAGTCGATCATATGATTTAACCAACGATTAATCGTTAGTTAACAGCCGATCATAAGTGTTTTGAGTTTCCGAAACGCTGATTAACCAATTTCGCATGTCACACGGCGACCAAAAGGAACTGTCACCTAATTTGAGGTTATTGGTTGATTAAAGGGCTGTTAATGTTTATACATAGTTGTTTTTAGTTATTAAATAGAGTTCTTAGTTATTAAATAGAGTTTTTTAGTTATTATATAGGTTAAATAGTTATTAAATAAAGGGTATTTTAGCGTTTAATTAAAATTATTAGTTATTTAATTATAATTTTTGGTGGTCCGGTCCTGGTAAAGAGACAGTGAGGTCGATTTAAATCCGCTCCGCAAAAAAAACTTCAAATACGGAAGCTTTGCGAGCAGAAAAATCACCAAATTATTTGCAAAGTGTAAATAAGTGAGTTAAGAAATTTACAGTGTAAATTTAAAAAGAATATTGAAATAAAATAATTACAGTCATAGTCAAGTTTTTTGGCACTGATAAGAAGTCAAGGTCCTATGGGTGGACTAGCCGAAGCTGCTTTCAGCAGTGGTAATTACTAATAAATTGATTTAATTATAATTAAGGTACTTCGGTATCTATCTATCGAAAAATACAGAGTTGGCTTTCTGAACGAAAACAAGAAGATATTGAAGAATAAGAAGATATTGAAGAATAAGAAGATATCGAAGAATAAGAAGATATTGAAGATAAGAAGAAGACATTGTTGATAAATCTAATTTATTCAAGTGAACATTAATTGTTGATATAAATAAATAAATAAGATATTAAATGGTATTTAAATAGTTTTATAATTAAAGTAAAAAATTGAATAATATATAAATAATTTGTAATTAAAGTAAAAAATTTAATTAATTTGATTTAATCAAGTAGGTTTTAATTTGATTTAATATTTGTGTTTATAAATACATACCTACTTTAATAATTTGAATAGGAAGAAAGATGGCGGATGGTAATGATAGCATTAATGAGGACGGTAAAAGAAAAAGCAAAGAGGAGCCAGATATATTTAGCAGGAGTAGAAAAGTGAACCGAACACCAGACAGGTCGAAACCATCAACGAATGAAACCAGCAGCCAGAACGAAATGATGGAACTAATGAGACAATTAGCAAGCGATAACAAAAAGAAAAACAAGGACCTGGAAGATATAAAAAATACAATGGGTAATATGATTGAGGAACTAAAAGAAATTAGGAAGGAAAATAATGAATACAAATTGCAAATGAAAGAAATAATAAGAGAAAATGAAAATCTAAAGAAAGAAATGGCTACGATGAAACAAAAAATAGATAAAATAGAAATAACCTTGGAAGCATGTCAGAAAGAAAAGAAGAAAAATAACCTAATAATGAGAGGCTTACCACTAGACACAATAGGAACAGAGCAAATAGAGAACTTCATAGAAGCAAAAATGGGAGTAAAATCAGAAATAAATAGGGTACAAAAGATAAATGAAACAATGTGTGTTATAGAATGTAAAAAATTCGAAGACAAAATGAAAATACTGAAAGCCAAGGGTAAACTAATGAGCTATAAACAACATAGAGTATATATAGAATGTGACCTAACATTAAAAGAGATAGAAATACAAAGAAACCTTAGGAAGATAGCAGCAGAGGAAAAGACTAATGGGAAAAGGACAAAAATTGGATGTGGATTCATAATTATTGAAGGCATTAAGTGGAAATGGAACCAAAAAACAAGCCGGATAGAAAAAGTAACATACAATACAGAACCAACTTGTTCAAAAAACTAGCTGTAGAAAACACAATGATGGACCGAGAAACAAAACAGGCAAAGAACAGGGACATGACCAGATTTAAAGATAATAACACAAACGTAAGGAAAAACAAATTGAAGTACAACTTAAACATAGAAAAGAACAGAACAATTTTGAAAATGGCATCATGGAATGTAAGAGGTATAAATGGGAAAGAAATAGAACTGGGGGAAGAAATTAGAGATAAGAACATTGAAATAGTAGCTATAACAGAGACAAAGAAAAAAGGAAGAGGATCAATAATATTAGAAAACGGAATGTTACTAATATACAGTGGAGTGGAAGAAACGAAGAGAGCTCAGGCAGGAGTAGCGTGCCTGATTAAGAAGGATAGTATCAACAAAGTAAAAAATTGGATATATTACAACGAACGTATACTAAGAGTAGACATATATATGGATACAGAGGAAACCAATACAAACCTAATCATATGCTATGGACCAGATGAAGACGCAACAAAAAACGAAAAGAATGAGTTCTGGGACAAATTACAAGAAGTGATAAATGATTGTACAGAGAAAATGGTGATCACAGGAGACATGAACAGTAGAGTGGGGAAAGAAGCAGAAAAATGGAACAATGTCATCGGACCGTATGGGGAGGAAAAAATAAACAAAAATGGAAAATTACTACTTGAATTCTGTCTAGACAATAACCTGGTGATTATGAACACACACTTCCAACATAAAAGGATACACAAGATCACAAGAGAAGTCAAATCAAGAGACGAACAATCAATTATAGACTATACTATAGTGCAAAAAACAGAGAAGAACTGGATAAGAGACGTAAGGGTGAAAAGGAGTTATGAAATTGGTAGTGACCACTATCTACTAGAAACCACATTCAAAAGCAAAAGAAAAGAAATAAAAAGAAATGAGAACATAAACAGAGAACACAAAGAAATAATAAAAATTTATAAACTAAGGGAAGAAACAACGAAAATAAGATACACAGAAGGGCTAGAGAAAGAAATAGACAATGAACATATAATAACAGAAACAATAGAAGAAGAATGGGGAAAATTTAAAAATGCGATGATAAAAACAGCTAAATCAATATGTGGAACCACAAGAAATAACAACAGAGGGAAACGAACGTCTTGGTGGAACAATGAAGTGAAAAGAGAAATAAAAGAAAAGAAGAAATTATGGAAAGAATACATACAAGACAAAACACAACAAAAATATGAAAATTATAAGAGAAAAAGAACAAAAGTTAAAGAGATAGTTAGGAAAGAGAAAAAGAAAAGTTGGGAAAAATTCGGAGAAAAATGGAAGAAAACAGCACAGAAAACGTAAAATTATTTTATAGAACACTGAAAAACCTAAGAAGCAACAAAGAAACGAAACTGAAACAAATAATGAACAAGGAAGGAATAATAATAAATGACGATAAAACAATAATGGAAAGATGGAGGGAACATTTCCAGCTGTTACTGAATGGAAATCAAGTGAACACAATGGAGAAGGAAAGCCACATAAAGAGAGTATCCATAAGAAACACGGAAAATCCAGAAACTATAGAAAAAGAAGAACTAGAAGAAGCAATAAGAAAGATAAAGATTGGAAAAGCACCAGGAAGCGATGAAGTAGCACCAGAAATGATGAAATATATAGGAATAAAAGCAAAAGAAAAATTGTTATACATATATAACCTAATATGGAAGAGAAAAGTAATACCCAGAGAATGGACAAATGCAGTAATTATACCTATATACAAAAAAGGAAACACAAGAGACTGTAAGAACTATAGAGGTATATCACTACTATGTGTAGCAGCAAAAGTATACGAAACCATAATAGAAAGGAAAATCAGAAAAGAAATAGAACATAAATTAGAGGACGTACAAAGTGGATTCAGGAAAGGACACAACACACAAGACCATATATTTACCATGCAACAAGTAATAGAAAAAGCATTAAAGAAAAATAGAGAAATATACCTGAGCTTTATAGACATGGAAAAAGCCTTCGACTCAGTCAAAAGAAAAGATATATGGGAAAGCCTAAAGAAGAAGGAAGTAAGCGAAGAACTGATAGAAGCAACAAAGAGTATATACATGAAAACAACAAATACAGTAAGAATGTTAAATATACAGTCAGAACCATTTGAAACAACTCAAGGAGTTAGACAAGGGGGAAGTCTCAGCCCAGTGCTATTCATAAATGTAATAGATGAGATAGTGAAAGAATGTAAGAAAACTTTCAAGAAATACTGCATCGGTTGGAACAGAATGCAAATGATAAACGCTGAGATGTGTATATTTGCAGACGACATAGTATTAATTGCGGAAACAGCAGAAAAACTGAAATACAACTTAGAGAAATGGAACCTAGAAGCAAGCAAATACAACTTAAACGTAAACAAAGAGAAGACTCAGATAATGAAAATATCAAGGAAACAAGGGACGGAAGATCAAATAGAAATAATGATAGACCAACATCAATTAATACAGACAAATTCATACAAATACTTAGGAACAGTAATCAACAACAAAGGAGACATAGAGGACGATATTAACAACAGAATGGAAAACACAGGAAAACTATTCCAAGCACTAAATAGAGGATTCCTTAATAACAAAGAAATATCAACAAAGACCAAGATGACAATATACAAAACAATATATAGACCTACGGTGACATATGGAGCAGAAAATTGGATATTAAACAAAAGACACCAGAGCAGAATACAGGCAGCAGAGATGAAATACCTAAGAAGAACGATAGGAGTAAAAAGAACAGATAGAATCAGAAATGAAGAAATAAGAGAAAGACTCAAAATCAAGCCGATACTCGACTCAATCAAGAAGAAAAAATTGGCATGGTTCGGACATCTAACCCGGATGGACAATGATAGACAAGTGAAAAGAGTGTGGGAAGCCAAACCAATAGGTAAGAATAGAAGAGGAAGGCCCATCAAAGAATGGAACAGTGACATTTCGCAGATACTGCAGAGTAAGGGTAAGACTTGGCAGGAAGCAACACAGATGGCATCCAATAGGAAGGAATGGAGAAAGTTCGTTAAGAGCTAGGACAATCCAGAAGATTGTAAAATATTGTAATTTATTGAATTGTAATTTAATGAATTGTATTATAAATGGCCCTACACCGAAAGGTACTAATGGGTCTACTGATTAAGTAAGTAAGTAAAGTAATTATAATTTTTAAAAATAAATATATAGTGTAATTATACAGTGAGCAGGTAAAGGTTACAATAAATTCATTTTTTCATGAATGGGCAATTTTGGAAATAAATCCCGAAACAGGTCAATTTTTATTTTTAAATTACGACTTTTTGGCATTATGTCATACTAGTGACGTCACCCATCTGGGCGTGATGACGCCATCCATGATTTTTTTAAACGAGAATAGGGGCCTTGTGATAGCTCATTTGAAAGGTAATTCAATACTCTATTCAGTAATATAAACAATAACATAATTATTTATAGAGGCTGTCCAAAAAAAAAATTTTAATTAAATTTATTAACATAAAAAGAAGAATGTGTGTAATTTATTTAATTCACAATACATTTTACTGCTATCAGAATACAGGAAAAAATGTTTATTTGACAAATAAATATTGTTTTTTGCTTAAATTCAATATTAAAGCAGCCACCCACCTGCCTCTTGACACTTTGAACATTTAATTTAAGCGAAAAGCAATGAATATTTTTCAAATAAACATTTCTTTCTGTTTTCTAAGAGCAGTAAAGTGTATTTTGAATTAAATAAATGACATATATTCTTCTTTTTATGTCAATAAATTTAATAAAAAAAAATTTTTTTTGGGCAGCCTGTATAAGTAATTATGTTAATGTTTATATTACTGATTAGAAAATTCAATTATGTACCTTTCAAATGAGCTACCACACAACCTCCATTCTAATTTAAAAAAATCATCGATGACATAATCACGCCCAGATGGGTGACGTCACTAGTATAATGATAATGCCGATTTTTTCTCAAAATCGTCCATTCTCGAGAAAATGAATTTATTCCAACCTTTACGTGCTCACTGTATATTGGGCTGCACACACATGTAGATGGTGCTACAGGGGAGCATTAGTTTAGCTCTACTTCAACATATTGTGTTAGTGTGAAAATAAAAAAATATTGTTTAATTTTAAATATTTAATTTAGAATTACATACTTACCTTTTGTTAAATAATTAAATAAAATAAGGACTCACTACATGGCAAGTAAGCAGATGCACCATCTGCAACTGTTGTATAAAAATTTGATTTGGTTGCCAATTAAATCCAACTTTGGGATATGTAATATGATATCTGCTTGATTATCACATACAATAGAATAGATGACATGAAGAACGTGATAAAGAAGAACGGACAGATAAGGTTGGTCTTAAAATCATCACTAATAAGATAGTAGAGATGAGAATAGGAATAAAGTGAGCATGGTAAACTATACATCAATCAAGAAGAAATAAAACAGGTTAAAGAATTCTGCTAGCTTGATAGTATAATAGTGCAAAAGGTGGAGTCCAGGCAAACATTAAACATAGAATAGGAAAAAGAATAACAGACAACAGGCATTTGAAATCCTCTCATATCATATTATCTCAACATAAATTAGCCAAAACACATTTAATATCATCAAATCAATACTACTATATGGGAATATGGGAGTGAGACATGAACAATATCAGAAGGAAATGCAAGGAAAAGTTTTTGTAAATAGATTCTCACAAAATATTCTGAAGATGTATTGGCCCAACACCATAACAAATGAAGAATTGTGGAATGCATTAAGACAAAGAAGCAGAGGACGAAGCTAGTAGGTAATAACTCATTCTAACAGGTGGGTAAATAAACTTTGAAAAACACATTTTTTTATTAATTTTATTATTTAAAGAAATTACAATTTTTATTTAAAATTACTTTATTAGGTACATACCTAACCACTATTACCTAATAATTTGAGTTCGAATTTTTTTATTTGAAGCTCTACTTCTAAAATTTCTTTTTTTCTTGTTGAAAAATACTATCTTACTTATTTTTTCTAGTCTTGCTGTTTCAATTTTTTTTTGTAAAAGATATGTTTAAGGGTTTCGCTCCCTACATCTTTTAATTTTTTATTTTTTGAACGAGCCTGAGACATCTTGGCTGTCTTCTTGGGCAGGACAGCAGTTGTTGTCGGTGTACTGAGCAGCACAGTGGAAGTAGAGGGTACATTGGATGTCTGCTATGTGTCTTCTAATTGTAGGTAATCTACTTCCACTTGACTATCTTGTGCAACTATAAAAATAAAAAAAATTCAATTGTTTTAGATGTACCAGATAGTATTTTATTTATAAAAAAAATCTTTCTCGAATTAGGTAGGTAGTTACTTTTATTTATCTACTTTAGCTATCTTAATAGCTAAGTTAATAATCTACCTTAATTTAGAATTGGAATAAATAATTAATTCATATTAATATTATTTATAGATATTAATTCTCATATTTTGAGTTTGCTTAAATTTGGTTTACAAAAGATCTTTTTTTTGTTTAATGATGTCTATAGATAGGCACAAGGTCTGGCTATGGGTAACCGCTTATCACCCTTGTTATCAGATTTATTATTGATCAACATAGAAATAAATAATATCTTTAACAATCAAACTTTAAACAATAATACCTTTCAAAAAATCTTAAATTGGCTTAGAACTGTAGGATACAATATCTATTTTAAATGGAAATCTTTCAGATGCCAAAAACATTCTAGATTCACTCAAAAACTTACATCCTTATGTACGTACTTTAGAAACAATGGATAAACTTAAATTTATCTTTAGAAAACCTACTAGACCGACTATACCATACCTTCCTCTTCTAATCATCCTTTATAACAGAAGGTAGCTTCTTTCTATTGCTACATCCATAGAATACATAAACCTAGCATTATCAGATAATAGTTTTAAATAGTTAAACTAATGGTCACTCTACTACATTTGTGGATAACGTGCTGAACAAAAAAACGTTCTAATTCAGAAGTTTTGTACAGATCAAGACCATATACAGGTTATTGTTCAGATAATATTGGAAATATTGATCAGGCTTTATATATATACTTAAATAAATTTAAAATTAGTTACCTTTATTTAAATAAATTAATAAAATAAGGACTCACCAGATGTGAAGAAACCAGATGCACTGTCACATCTGTTGGGTAAAGGTTGGATTTGATTGCCAATCAAACCCAACATTTGTGTCCCTACATCTGTGAGACGAGGCCTAAATGTGCCACCACCTGTTGCAAGTATGTCTTTCTGAAAACAATTCATTAGTTCATTACTGATTAAGAAATGAATGGGTTAAAATCAAAGTGGTGTAAGTCATATTCTTGAAACGATGTAAGCCCTATTTTATAATCTTGATATTATATACATAGACCTCTTCAGAGAAAAAGTGGTGTGTAAGTTTTTACTGTAAATACTTACACCACTTTTCCTGATGAAAAAATGTCTATTTATCAAAGTTATAAAGCAACACTTCCATCATTTCACAAATATGACTTGCACCTCTTTGTCGTTAACACCCTCAAATACTAAACTTCTATTGTCTCAACACTAGGTTAGTTCCCATCATGAAATTAGTTTCATTGGATTATATTTTTATAAAAATATTCCACTCAGAAATAGTGTAATTCGACTGACCTGGTGTTAAGGGCTTTAAATTTAAGTATACCTACTTTGTCCACAGTTTGGTCTCTCTTCAACTGGTCCAAAACCTTCTGCTCATTATATTTTTGAATCTGCAATGTAATTAATCCATATAGCTCTAAATCAACCGAAAGTTTTATACACTTAACATTTTTCTCTGCTACTTTTTGGCGAGTGACCCTTTTTAAGTATATATAAAATATGCAGTGTTCAGCTGCTTGGGAGTTCTGGGAAATTCAGCGCTATTTTTTCCCAGGTTTCATTGTTTTGGTTGGTGGACATACCATTGGTATTTACTATGGATTGAAATTTTTTGGTTATAAAATGAAATTTTGAAGGATGACAGCCGATTGTGACAGTATCGATACCAATCGTATGTCAGATAATCGATTTTCTACGATCATATAATTTTAAGATGATCGACGTTTGAGAAACTGGTGACTGGTTAACAGTTGATCAAATCTAACAGCTCGATTAGATGATCGAAGATTTGAATAACGTTTCGGAAACCGGCTGTATATCTCGCTAACTGTTCACCAAAATGAAAATCTATGCAAAAGAAAATTTTAGTTATTAAAAAAGCTACAATTTAGTAATCCATCATTTTTTAGTGTATCTCCAGTATTTTCGGAGATATTTTGAACTAAAAGGTGAAAAATGGGAAATTCCCAAAAATTTATTTTTCTTTAAACTCCAATTTTTCTAAAGCTAGACCTTTTAAATAGGTCAACCTTCTTGGGTGTATTGATAATATAAATATAAAAGGAATTACAGAAAGGTGAAGACCATTTTTTTGAAAATAAGTCGCTTAATTTTCAGGCTAGAAATTTTATTATTATTTTTTGAAAGGCCTATCTGCATACTTAAAAAAAGATTATTTAGGTTTTTCTCGAAAAATGCAAAGTTTTTCCGTTATTTTACTTTGAATATTTTAAATTATGCATTTGATGAAAAAGCTAACTTTTAACATGCCGTATCTCAAATTGTATTGGTCTTAAAGATATTGCAGAAAAAGAATTTGGTTTGTGTTACTAAAAGATACAATTTTGATACCTACAGTTTTTTTGATTAAATGCATATTTTTGGAGGTATTCTCAAAAAACCCTCTAAAAAAGTCGATTTTTTCATCGAAAAACTGTTACTTTGAAGCGCGACTAACTTGAAAAATATTAGTTTTACGAAGAAAACGTAAAAAACATTTTTTTCTTAGAAATACTTTTTACATCGACTTACATGGCTAAAATGTAATAAAAAATTCCCGCCCCCGAGATGGGGTGGCAACCATCCCCAAGGTTTTAGCGTACAGCGGTATGATATAGAAAATGATCCTTAGACTATTCCCTACCTTCTGTAAATATTTCAAGTAAATCCATGCTGGACGAAAAAATTGCGAGCCAAAATGCTTCATTTCCTCGACTATTAATGTTTTAAAAGTTTTTAATTGAAATAAGGAAATATAAATATTTCGGAAATCAAACTTATTTAATTGAATCAAGAGAAATCCTTAAAAGATTGGCTGAGTATAATTCATATTTGAAAAGCATAAATAAAAATCAAGTTTACAGTTATTTGCGGAGTTGTGGAAATTTTTTAATTAAACTAAAAAATCTAAAAATATTTAGAATAAAACTTACTTAATGGAATCAAGAGAAATCCGTAAAAGACCGGCCGCGACTAGTTCATATTTGAAAAGTTTAAATAGCGCCCTTAACAAAGAAGGATTTGTCTTTTTTAATTCTTTTTCCCATAAAGCTTCTAGTTTATCAGACAAATATTTGGATTTGTGTGGTTTTATTACACCCATATCATCTTCACCGATTTCTTTCTTGAGACCTGCAGCTATAAATGTTGGAAACCAACTGAAAATATAAAAAATACGTAAATAAATATTATTACCAACAATTTGTGTACTACATATATGCATGGTGTTGACAAACGTTCTTCACAAAAAAAACTATTATACGGATCAAAATAAACATAGAGGGTTGCGTTTCATTCAACTCGAGTCTTTTACCATTCTCTGACATGTGTTTCTAACTCTACCCGTTATCAGAGAGGCTCGTAAGAAGACTGAACTGAATCAAACTGAATCAACGCATGCCTTTAGCGACCTCTAAGGAGGAAAGATGAAGTGAGTTTCGATAAAGATTAAAGTAAACTGTAAACCCAGGCCTAATCAAATCACCGGGCGATGATAGGGATCTCTTCAACCAATGCATCAATAGTTTACCTATCTAAACTGCTATCATTTTTGACTTTGTACCGAGTTAAAACGAGAAACAAAATAAACGTAGACGGTTGCATTTATGTAAAGTTAATAATAAACGAGATTTAAATCAATAACTATGCTTCCCCCTTCTCTTATTTTACCTCTCAACTCGGAAAATATCGACTGTTCAAAAAATTGTAGGAATTTTTGTTGAACAGTTGACAATGGCGAAACAATGGTTATCTTTTAAAACCAAGATGGCGGCTAACGTAATAGCAGATTTCTGTTGCGATTTTACACTACTGTTGACCTCCACTAAACGTTAAAATTATAATATTTGGGGCAGCTCAAACCGAGATTCAATTCAATAAATATACTCTCATCCCTCTCAATTATTTACCCCTTAACTCGGAAAATATGTACCGCACGAAGAAAATTGTTAAAAAGAAATTATAGGAAATCGCATTCGGAACAATTTCAGATTTATTTTCAGATTCCAGACACGTTCAGATTTCAGAACGGTACTATTTATCTCCTTTAAAGGTTAGAATAATAAAAATTCGAACCATGCAATATCAAATGATTCCCGACTGGACTAATATGGTACTGAAAAAAAAAAGAAGGGAGTTCGCTAAAAATTTCTAAAATTAAAGGGAAGTAAAATAGTTATTTATCTACTCTATGTCATATTATGTATCAGTTTTTAGTTTGTGAAAACTGTCATTATACATAGCAGTGCGTGAAGGGTTTAAAGTGTGCGTGAAGTAACAATGTACTTTAAATGGGACTTACTTTTTCGCACACTTCCAATGGGTTTTTTTGGCACACTTTCATATAATCAAATATACTTAACTTTCGCGTTGTTATGGTGATGACAATATGAGCAATGACTTACAACAAAATTTTTGACAGTTTTGTGGTTTGAAAGTAGTTAGAATTTTTAAAAGTTCTAAAAAGTGTAGAATAGAAATCAATTCCAGTGACGAAGAGTTACAGTTTTTTTTTATTTTTTTATCGAAGAGTGTTATGAAACAGTTCGTGAAGTATGCTTTTTGCGAACGCACGCGATGTTAAGAGCACAAGCGACAACGGAGCGAGTGCTATACATCTCGTAAGTTCGCAAAAAGTACTTCACACACAGTTTCATACAATATTTTATCTACGATAAACAAATAAAAAAACTGTAACTCTTCGTCACTGGAATTCATTTCTATTCTACAATATTTAGAACTTTGACATTTGAAAATTATAATTTCTTTTAAACCACAAAACTGTCAAAATTTTTCTTGTAATTTATTGCTCATTAATATCATCACCATGACAACGCGAATTACGATTATATGAAAGTGTGTCAAAAACAGTGCGAAAAAGTAAATCCCATTTAAAATACATTGTTACTTCACGCACACTTTAAACCCTTTACGCACTGCTATCTATAATAACAGTTTTCACAAACTAAAAACTTATACATAATATGCCATAGAGTAGATCAATGAGTTTTTTTATATAGATTTAAAAATATAATTAAAGAATCGTATAATCTTACTGACGTAATAATAATATGTTATCTTACCAAAAAAATAGATTCGAAAAAAAATTGCTTCCACTTAGATGAGATGTTTCCGTATCATCATTTTCCATAATTCTTTTAATAGTTCATTTTTTAATTTCTTTTAGCAACTTATCATAAAATATACCTAAAATAAAAATCATTTCATAAATTTTTAATTAATGTTTTAATGACAGGGGAGCCCAAGCAGGGATTTTTGCAGCAACTGTAGATATACCTCTACCATATATTTCGCTCTAAATACAGGGCAGTTCGTTAAGGGGGGAAGCGAAAAAAATCTATCCTTAGGAAAACCTGAAATCGTCAGTTAAGATAAGGTAAGTTAAGTACATGCAAAACTGTGTATATTTAAAAAATCTCACGATTTGAGCGAGGCCTAAGGAAAAGGGTGTCACCAAGTTTCACAAGAAAAAAGCGAATATTTCGCGAAATGAACGATAGATCTAATAAAAATAGGACTTTAGCAATCGTCTCTAGCAACCCCAAAAATTTCCCGAATAATCTGTTTGCATCAATTGAGTCCCGAAAACCCTTGAAACTCCAGATGACGTGTCTTAACAATAACCCCGAGAACCAGGTGCATCGGGGGTCGATTCTGATTGCGTATTTGTGTTCAGTGACCCCAAAAACCCTCTATCTGGCTCTTAATTATTAAATAATATGTATATGTAATAATTTACATGGCCCTTATTTTGACATGTTTATACACTTTTATGTGTATACGTTTTTGTATAGTAAAGTTTTTTTGCTGATGTCATCTTTAACACAATGCAAAAAATGCAAGTCTCTAGGTGCTCTATTTAAAAATCGATTTCTTTTGTGCTAAATGCCCTGGTTTAAAGAGACATAGACAAACCACATCAAATATTAAAGTAAAATGCAGTTTTTTTTTTATTTTTTTATACTGCTGATACCACATAAATTGATTTCTTTTAAACAACAATTATTTTTTTAGAAAAAAATTGGGTTTCCCTTGCTAATGGGTTAATTAATTAAGTTTTCCATGTAGCCCACGTTAAAATTTATACCAGTCTATTATTTCGGCTTTTCATAATATTTCAGCTAATAAATGCTTCTTATACAACGAAAGTGTCTCCGTGCAATTAATAAATTACTCTTTTCCGAACAAAATATTAATTACCAACAGAAAATAAATTATGAGTCTTCACTTTGACGACTTCATTCGCCATCAACCTCTTTGAAATTTCGTTATCAGTCATCTCTCTTCCAAAATATTAAATTATTTTAATTTTGTATTTTGTCTAATTCGTCAACCGCTCTCGTTTGATTCTGCACATCCACAGTTATAGAGCTATGGCTTTTCCGTACAGCATAATAACGCAGACTCTAAATGTAATTCCGCAAAATTAATGAGGTTTAATTTGGAACAATAATTTAGGAAGAATAAGTGTCAAATGGAATGGTAGACGTTGTAATTAAAGCAAAATTCTCGCGTTGGGTATCGCGCACTTGATGAATTTGTAATGAATTTTATTATCATTCAGAGACGGAATTCAAACAATTACCAATATCGATTTTGAGAAAAAGCACATTGAGTTCTTCCTACAAAAAATTCTAAAACCAAGACAATAGTACACTGATGAACCAAAAATATGTAAATGAAACATTTATTTTACGTCCTAAATTGTAGAGAAAATAGTAGAAACAGAACAGGAAACATTATTGGTGATCAGGACCATATCGCCGGTCCGGAATAAGAATGACGTAACTGCAAAAAGCCAAATTTCTCAGGAGAGCAAAAAAACGATTTTTAAATATTTAAAATAAGGATTAAATGAGAAGTAATCGTCCAGAATAGTGTTGTCCAAATGCAAGAACAAGACGAGACTTAGACAGTCTTGGTCTTGGTCTTGCACCAATACACCTGGTCTTGGTCTTGGTCTTGGTCTTGATATTGCACTCCCGGTCTTGGTCTTGGTCTTAGTCTTGCAGCAAGAGTCTTGCAAGTCTCGCAGTTACAAACTAGTATATTGCTATTTATTAAACGTTACTTTAGATCTTAGAACAACGTAAAATTATAGGTACATTTTCAGCTTGACTTAACATAGACATAGTAAAAACTAACCAAATTAATAAATGTTTAAACAAATCACATCAGGTGGGGTTTGAAGCTACGATCTAAACTATCCCTGCCTATACTCTAACTAACTGAGTTATCTACCATGTCCCACGGGAGTCAATCTGTTTCTTAATAAACGTTTGCGTTGAATAACCTTACATGTGCTAAAACATGGTTAAAACACAATAAACCAAATTAATGACATAAATTTGACTGTAGTAAAGAACATTATCTGTCTAGAAAGGGACTGATGGACTGTCACATTATATGAAATGAAATGGAATAAAAGAGTTACACAATTTGCATTTATTCAAATAAAAATTAAAAACAATACAAAAACTAAATTACAGAAGAGTAGGTAAGCACTACGCAGTAGCTTTGACATTATTATTGGTTGATATTAATTTTTTTTACCAAGAATTAATACAAAGTAATACATACAGTTTAATTAAATAACATTTATACAGAGTGAGTTTTATGTATGGAACGCTTCAAATTTCTCGGAAACGGCTTGAACGATTTTTATAGATTTTGGTGGGTAAAGGTCTTCTGATGCGGCCGATATTATAGTGGTAATTACATTGTTGTCAGATCTTCCGTTTTTCTGAAAATTTAATGAACTTTCGTATTTCAAATACGACACCCTGACATTTCAAACATCCTGTATATTTTTTGCGTTTTGAAACATAATAAATACTGATTATTTTTCATGTAACATTCCCTCTAACTAAATGCCGTAATTTGTGAGTTATTGATATATGTATTTATTTTAAAAAAATTAACAAATTATTAAAATCAATTGTTTCAGCCCGGGCATACATTTTTTAGGTGTTTTGAATTATAGGGAACAAAAAAGGTGATTTGTAGATTTGTAGATCTAATTGCACACTCTGCACAAAGTTTAAAAGTACGATGTTTAGTCTTTGCGATGTGGTATTTAGATTCCTACTAACTGATCGAGGAAAAACGATCGAGTGGGTGTCCTTAACAGTGGGTATGCTAATCGTATTATATTTTTTATCAGCTTAGGTGACATATATTTAAAAAGTTTTAATGCGATATTATTATACTATCGTTGTCGGAACACAAAAAGATTATTTTATGAAAGGATAGCTATTCTCAACATCTAGACAAGTATAATTAATTTCAGAGCGCAGGCGTTGTCTGCTAGGAAAAAATGTACAAACTATTTTATTTTTACATTTTAATAATTTGTTACGACCTCTGAGTATGTGTCAAATAAATATGTCAAGTGTTCTTTTAATGGATATTTTGATTCGCTGTGTATGTTTATGGTATTGTTTATAATGCGCATAAGTCAAATTTTCCAAATTTTCCAAATTTTTCTTACATATTTTTTTGCGTCTCATAGTCTCTAAGCATATATCCGAACTATATTCCCTAAAATGACACTTAATCCTAAGACGCAATTGCAAGACGCAAGAGTCTTGCAGGCTTAGTCTTGTTCTTGCTCAAGTCTTGCACGGTCAGTCTTGGTCTTGGTCTTGCTAAAATAAGGCGGTCTTGGTCATGGTCTTGATCTTGCGAAAACGCAAGAACAAGAAACGCAAGAACAAGGCCAAGACTGCAAGATTAAGAACGACTTTGGGCAACACTAGTCCAGAAGCATATGGCGTTTAGTATTATAATGATGGTTTTATTTTTATCCCTATTGGCTCGAATTTCATTATCTTAATTGAATCTTCCCATTTTCAACCCTTTTTACAGTTGTGTCATTCTTCATCAAAAATTTGGAATTATTTAAAATAGTTATTAAATAAGGAGTAATAGTCCGGAGCATCGGTATGGCGTTTATTCTTACAATGATGGCTTCTAGTTTCATCCCTATTGGTTCGAATTTCATTATCTTAATTTGATCGCAATAGGAATACGATCAGTGGGAAGACCACGAAAACGATGGAACGACAACTTACTAGAGGCACATTGAAAAAACAGGCAGTCATGTCTATACAAAAAGAAGGAGAAGAAGAATGTGATCTCCCCATTTTCAACAGTATCTGCAGTTGCGTCATTCTTGATCTTAAAATTTTTCTGTAGAAAAAAACTATTTTTATGTACTTAGTATGCCGTTTACTCTTGCAGCGATGGCTTTTATTTTCATCCCTATTGGTCCGAATTCCATTATCTTAATTTAGTCTCCCATTTTCAACCCTTCTTACAATTGCGTCATTATTCATGTGAAACAAGGTCTAAAATGGTGGATAGAAAATTTTGAGGATAGACTAAATAAAAGACGTTAGATGAGGTTGCAAAAGCAATACAAAAATTTAAACAAAACAAAGCTCCTGGATCAGATGGCATACCTTCTGAAATTTTAAAGCATGGCGCAAAAAATCTGGGTTTTTGTATAAGTAGAACTGGTTTAAAACAGGTAAAACTACCAGAAGACGGGAACGTAGATATAGTTAAACCTATTCACAAGCGAAGAGACTTGTAGGAGATATAAAAGGAGACTAGGAGACTTGAAAGGAGAATTGCACCAAAACAATGAAAATTAGGTTTAGTTGTACCTTTTTAATTTTAAATTTAACTTTAAATTTTAAGAAAAACGTATTTTATTGTTTTTATTCTTATGGTAAAATTGTGATATTGACATTTTCCTTGTCATCAAAAATATAAAGTAATACCAAAATTAGCCATTCACCACCCATGGTCGGTATCTCGAAAAATAAGCGTATTTTAGGAATCAATAACGTCGATATTAAAAGTTGCCTCACATGGGAACTTTTAATTGTGGAATAGGTTACAAGTTTTGAACGTTAGAATACGAAAATGTCCCATTGAATTGAACTACAGAACTTCCAATTGATTTGTTACCCTTTCAATAAACTCTCATGAAAAAATCAGACTGCTAATTACTACCAACATAATTCTTGTCATTTGACATATTCGACGTGTTGGACATATCAAAATACCCAACATGATTTTCGGACAAACATTTTTTCATATAAAGTTTGCTATTGAATAAACTTAAAAACAACCTGCTAGTTTTTATGATTATAAACTTGTCAGGATGACACAATACATAATTAAAATCACGTTCCACAATTAAAACTTCCCCTTTTCTAGTGTTCTCATACATCAAAGTTTGTCCGACTAGACACCGTTAAGCTATTAACGAATTTTCAGCTTGCTATTAATAAACTTTTTTTGGCACGCGGGATCCAGATCGGTACTTGTATGTTGTATGCTGATAATTATTACTCAATTTTACCTTTGGCCAAATCATTATTCAAAAAACAAATAATTTATTGTGGTACCCTGATGTCCAACACAAGAGGTATTCCCAAAACGATACCTTAAAAAATGAAAGAGGGAGAAATTTGGGGTAGTCAGAACAACTCCTTATGTGTTATAAAATGGATGGACAAACGGCCAGTTCTGATATTGAGTACTGATCCAACCAATACAACTATCTTAACACCAACATGAAAGCGAATCTCGCAAAGTGTGCTTGTATTGAAACCAAAGGCAATTATTGATTACAATCGAGCAAAAAAAGTGATCAGATGAGTTCTTATCATTCCGTTTTAAGAAAAAATTTAAAATGGTACCTTAAATTCGCCTTTGAATTTTTACTTAAAACAGCTATTGTAAATGCCCGGATTGTTTATAACAAGATTAGTTGTTCCACAAAATTATCTATAATGAAATTTAGAAGAAGATTGGGACAGAAGTTACTTCAGTTGCACACGAAGACACCACTACTCACTCTCACTCCCCAAAGAGTTTTATATACTTTTGTTAAACCGTCAGGATCTGGAAAGAAACGGAGAAGACAATACAAAGGCAACTATCATAAATTATGAGAAACACATTCAAGCAAACAGGCAAATAATATACGTAGTGACAAAAGTAACAAGTTTTCGCAATGAATATCGTGGACAACCAGGAATGTGTTTAACGTGCTTTAATAGCATTCTTAAAAAATAGTTTATTTTTATGAAGCTGTACTGTTTTTGAAGTTACACTTCTTTAGTCACGAGGGTGAATTTTGACATTCCCTGGTGCATGCGCACATCGACAGTATGGTATTAGTCGCTACATCTTTTAAGTTATGTAGCGCAAATAAGGTGCGCGTGAAAAGAATATATTATTAGTGTTTTTAGTAAACATATTTGTTATAATTTTTATGTCTGTGGATTTGTATTCCTCCTAATAAGTATTATTGACAATATTTATTTTCAATTGATGTATCTGTCACCGTGATTGTAATTATGTCCAAGAAATGATCGACTGAATACAAAAACGGTGGTAGCTGATCGGTAGAGCATTCGCCTAGGGATCGAGAGGTCCTCTTTTCAAATCTGGACAAAGTCATATCCCTTTTTTTTTAAATTAGTTTAATATTTAAATGCAATATAAAAAAACTGTTTAAAGTAGATAGGTATATTGATTTCGTTGAAATCATAATATGAAATTAGATTATATTATAACAGAAGTATAACTTCTTACGTGCCTACGAAGTACACACACATTCTTTTTTGTTTAATAATTATGAACATATTTTTAATTTACTTATTGTTCTGTTTTCAAATATGATTCATACTAATAAAATATTAAGAAGTCTTCGGACTTTTGATGTTTTAATCCAACTCTGTTGAAAAGAGTAGGCTGTCTTGACACTTTAAAATATTCTTAATATCCGACTGGCACATTATTTGGCAAATAATGAAATGGTTTCGAAGTCAGTTAAGTATTTGACAAATAACAACCTAAGTAAAACTATGGTTACCGCAATTACTTTACGGCTATTGCTGGTAAATGTACGTATTTGAAAACTAATTAATTAAAAATTCATTCAAATTCTTTGCATATAAAGAATAATTTAGTCGGACATTAAACGTTAAACGCACCACGGGTATTATAGATAATAACGCTTTCGGTGAACGTATATCTCTCGAACACCATTGACCTCAAGCATTATTATCCTTATAACACCCTTGGTACCTTAATAAATGTAATAGGAAACATGATCAAAACACGGATGACAATGGTAAGTTTTTAAAGGTTTTACTTTTAATAATTGACCTTAAAATGCAAATAATTATTTATATTATAGAATTGTCAAAATGCAAAAACTAATTACGTCATTACTAGGGAGCGGATTTATATGCGATCAATTTTGATGAAATATGCGCATATATATGCGGTAAAAAATTACGAAATATGCGCAAGATATGCACAAAAATTCAAACAATGCGCATTTCGAGAAACCACAAATTTTCTGTTTTATTCTATTCTAAGGGGTTCTTTTATAGGGGGGGGGCGGCAATCTTATTTATTATCTTTCAAATAAAATCATTTTTTTATAATATATACAATTTATTCACAGTTTTTACAAAAACTGCTAGCAATAGTTACCTACTTAAAATAAAACAACAATATCACTATAAATATATTATTATCTTCGATTAAAATTCACTACACTGTGTTTTTCCAAATTCTTTACGAGGAAACATATTCTTTGATTAGATAAAATATTTTTATAACTTGAAACACTCCTTTCAACATCAATAGAAGTAATTGGGGCGTATTTAAAATAACTTTCCGTTAGAAAATCGTAAAACTATGGTTAAAGGTGTAAATTCTCTTAACAATAGAGGATTTAAAAGAATCACCAGAATTATAGGTACCTAATAAATATAATAAAAGTAAATAAAATTCGGCTTTCCGGGTAAACCATCCTTCAACACTTTAACATCCTACAATAATTTTATAACGGGTTACTATAAGCACTATAAGTACTTTGTGTAAAGATCGGGTATTTTCTAAGAAAAAATGAAAGGCAGTGAATGAGCCGTCCTCTTCAGGTAGTTCTCGAATTAATAGATACGTCAGCCTGTGCGGGGAAATATTTTGTGTCAAATTAAAATTTTTTTTATTTTTTTTGGACTTAAATGTTTTTTAATAGGCACAAAATATGCATGTTTCTTTAAAAATGTGCAAAATTTAGTAAAGTTCTCAAATATGCGAAATATGCATGCAATATGCATTTAGCATAAAATCCGCTCCCTAGTCATTACCGTGTCATTATGGTGTTCACGTCAAGCTACTAGTCCCGGGGGGCCGGTAATGCACAGTTCAGTGGTTTACATATTTTGGGAACGCAGTCAACTTGTTAACCAATACTCCATTTACCCTTATGCGACTGTTTCATCTTCCAGACTTTCTCGCATTACCTCTTCAGAATAAGCGTTAAATAATAGAGGTGATAGTATGCAGCCTTGCCTGACTCCTCTCTTTATTTCCATTTCTTCAGATGTTTCTTTTTAATTCTTACTATTGCTCGCTGATTGTAGTAGAGGTGTGTTATTAACCTTAAATCTCTTTCATTTAGGTTTCTATTTTTTAGAATTCCCATGAATCGATCATGTTTTACTTTATCTAACGCTTTGTGGTAGTCTATAAAACAAACGTAAAGAGGACGGTTAACATCAAAACATCTCTGTGTCAGCACGTTGAAGGAGAATAAAGCCTCTCTGATACCCATAGTATTGCGGAAAATTTATTGAGTGTTACTAATATCCGCCTCGAGTTTAGAGTGTATTCTCGCGTGAATAATTTTCAACAGAATTTTCAAGGTATGCGACATTAAGCTTAGGGTTCAATAGTCACTGCACTCCTTGGCATCCTTGGCAAACAAAGTTTGCCAAAGAAAGTCCATGCCTTTACACATTTTAAAATATTTGTTAATTTTAATCTACCACTGACAAAACCATGTTGTTAATGCGGAATAACGTTCTCCCGTAGTAAAAAAGAAGATAACTCGTCACAAATTATCGCTTCCATACCTTTACACATAGTTTGTTCCCTTTTTTATGAATAGCTGTTACTGATGCTTTTTCACATTTTAGGCAATGTTTGAGTTGTAATAGAAACAGACATACATAATTAAAGATACAGGAAAAAGTATTGTCCTTTAAAATAATTTATAAATTAATAAAAATAAATTGTCTCTATGTATCATTCGATTTTCCATAAGCTGTTGACTTAGAGTTTCAACTTCTATATTCTCACCCTTTGACATTTTTAAGAAAATATTATGTGATCTACGAAACCGCAATACACGAGTATATAATCAGATTACCATTAACAAGTTTGGAAAAATGTAATATTATCGAGTATTTTTACGTCAATGTCAAAGCAGCTTTAAACTTAGTTATCGAATAATACGTGAAATTTCAGTTTATTTTGTGTCACGTGAAAATAGAGTTGCCGTATGGTATGTGACAGATGTTAAGCTACTTTAATTTCAGAAGAACTAGAAAATTACTATATATGATTGACAAGTATAAAATAATATTTATACTCTGGGCTAATTAGCAAAATTCATGGAAAAGTTATTTACCAGCAATTTTATCGAATTATAAGATCCTATATATTAATAATATAGGTATGCAAAGTCCGCAGATAATGTGCTACTTTTTTTATAAACAAAATAGCGCCGACAAATCGTATTTTTTTTCAATTATTGCTCTAGAACTCCGAAGATTTTAACTTTACAACAAAAACACTCAAATAAAAATTCACCGCAATTAAATTCTGCATAGAGATGTGTTTTTCACGATTTGCTCCGACAAAAATTTTCCTCGGAAAATGCGGGTTTTCCTAACAAAAACTCTAATTTTAAAATAAAGCTTTAGGTAAATAATTATTAATCAATTATTACTATGACATATTACTATGACATATTATTATTATGACATAAAAGCTTTCTTGGTATAGATTGTAAGTCCAGAAGCCGGTGAAAATTAAACGAATATTTTAGCAACAATTCAATTGTAAATTAACAATTTACGATCGCAATAATAACCAAAATAATCATGATACATTGATCAAAGTTATAAAGATTATAAATATGAGATGCTTATTTAATATTTTATCGACAAAATATAAATTTTTCTTTTTTTTTGCATAATCTTTGAATTTTGAAAAAAATAGTTATAATACGCTGGTCTAATTAAAAGGTTATTTACCAGCAATTTTATTGCTGGAATCGAATTATAAGATCCTATATATTATTAATATAGGTATGCAAAGTCCGCAGATAGTGTACTACTTTTTTTATAAACAAAATGGCGCCGACAAATCGTATTTTTTTCAATTATTGCTCTATAACTCCGAAGATTTTAACTTTACACCAAAAACACTCAAATAAAAATTCACCCCAATTTAATAATCCTACATAGAGGCATGTTTTTCCCGATTTGCTTCGACGAAAATTTTCCTCGGAAAATGTGGATTTTCCCAACAAAATGTCGAATTTTCAAATAAATTTTTTGGGCCAGTAATTATTTATCAATAATTATATAGCTTGGTGAAATAAAAGCTTTCTTGGTATAGATTATAAATTCAGAAGCCGGTGAAAATGAAACGAATATTTTAGCAACAATTAATTGTTAATTAACAATTTACAGTCGCAATATCAACCAAAATAATCATGAGACATTGATCAAACTTAGAAAGATTATAAAGGTGTGATGCCTATTTAATATTTTGTCGACCAAATATAAATTTTTCATTTTTTTGCATAATCTTTAAATGTTTAAAAAAATTGTTATAAACAAATTAACATTTCTCAGAAATTGTTTATTATATTCTAATTTTAAAAAATACTTAAAATGCATATTTCATAGGTCTTGAAAATGAATGCTTTAAAAAAATTTTCCAACCATTTGTTTATAATTTGTTTTAATTGTTTCAAAGCTTAAAAGTGAGTCTATGGTACAATCTAATTACTCGCAAAGAATGTCAAAAATTAGTGCAATGGTTATATTTTAATCAAAGATTAAAAATACTTTTTTTGTAATTTTTAGCGTAAAAATAGGCCTGATACAGAGTCAGAGCTAAAATGTTGACTCGAAGCGACCGACACGTAGCATACATTATTTATTATAAATGTCGTCTCGCGGCCGGTCGTCGCTCCGAGTGAAAATTTTAGCTACAGTAGTGTATTAGTCTACTTTCGCGCGTGTAAATTCCAAAAAAATATATTTATAATCTTTAATTAAAATATAACCATTAAACTGATAATCGATATTTTTTTGAAAATAATTAGCTTGTACTTTAAACTCACTTCTACGCTTTGAAAGAATTAAAAAAAATTATAAACACCTTAGTAATCGTATGTTTATTTGCTGTTTCATAACTTTTTTGCAAATGGTTGCAAAAGTTTTAAAGCATTCATTTTCAAGATATTTGAAATGCGCATTTTAGCTATTTTTTAAAATTATAATATAATAAAAACTTTCTGATAAACGTTAATTTGTTTATAACTATTTTTTTTTAACATTTAAAGATTATGCAAAAAAATAAAAAAATAATATTTTGTCAACAAAATGTTAAATAGGCATCTCATATTTATAAGATTTCAAAGTTTGATCAGTGTATCATAATTATTTTGGTTATTATTGCGACCGTAAATTATTAATTAACAATTGAATTGTTGCTAAAATATTCGTTTAATTTTCACCAGCTTCTGGAACTATAATCTAAACCAAGAAGGCTTTTAAGTCACCAAATTATTTAATTATTGGTAGATAATTACTTATCTAAAACTTTATTTGATAATTAAAGATTTTGTTGGGAAAACCCGCATTTTCCGAAGAAAATTTTCGTCGGAGCAGATCGGGAAAACACGTCTCTATGCAGAATTTAATCGCGGTGAATTTTTATTTGGGTGTTTTTGTTGTAAAGTTAAAATCTTCGGAGTTACAGTGCAATAATTTAAAAAAACACGATTTTTTGGCACCATTTTGTTTATAAAAAAAGTAGCACACTATCTGAGCACTTTGCATACCTATATTAATAATATATAGGACCTTATAATTCGATTCCAGCAATAAAATTGCTGGTAAATAACTTTTCCCAAAAATGGCCTATTCTCCGATAATCAGCCCAGACTTTTTGACAAAAAAATATGTACATATGTTATGGTAGGGGAGAAAAGTATGCTAAATTTGCAGTCATTCGAGCGTTATGGGGACCTATTGGATTGTGGTTATTAGGTCCTAAAACCAAAAAAAGTTAAGTAAAATTTTCCATTTTAGTGGGAAATTTCCATTTTTTAATTTAATTTTCCATTTCCAACAATTGTTTTTCCGATTATAGCGACATCTATCCATAACTCGAAAAAATGTCTCGAATAAAAGTTGCTTATTTTTATGTAAGGAATCCATATCTGCAATAAAAATTTGGGGGTCCCATTTAAGATTTTAAAGTAACTCCCCACCCCACCTCCGTAGGGGGTCGTGTTTAGTACCATTCGATAGATTTGTCAAAAACATTTTGAAAGTGTATTTTGCAGTTTTTCGATCTGATGTTCATTTTGCGAAATATCGCAAGGTTTGTATTTAAAATTTTAAATTTACCCGCCACTCCTCTCCTTGGGGAGCCTTGGGGTAGATATTTTTTTCGGACCCCCTTAACGAACTTCCCTACGTTAGGGGGATGGGTACGTGTTTTCGGCTGCAATGCTATTCAAATGGGGATTCGTTTTTTTCGAATCCTGAGAAAACTAATATACAGTATGTCCCTGTAAGTTGTATCCATATGGAAAACTTTTTTATTATTGATTTTACGAAAATAAGTTATTCCTTATAAAAAGCTCTGCATGGTCCAAAACCTAAGATTTAATCATCAAATATCAAATTTTTTTAATATTATACGAGGTATGTCAAAAAGTTTGAATTTCACTCAAGAGTAAAGTAGCTTTATTTTTCGTAATATTGGAAATTGCTATTATGAAAAGTTGTTTGGAATTAAAAACTATATTCTAATATGCAATTACATCCTTCTAATTGAAAAAAATTTTTTCTTGAGAAATTATCGATAACTATCATTATTTTTTCAGTTATTTCAATTCTGATAACTCTTTTATTAATAATTTTACGAAAAAAAGTGATTCCTAATAAAAAGTTCTGGATGGTCTAAAACTAAAAATACAACCATTTTATATCAAATTTTATCAATTTTATACGAGGTATGTCAAAAAAGATAAATTTAGATCAAAAGTAAAGTACCTTTATAGTTTAGAATATTTCAATTAGAAGGATGTAATTACATACTGAAACATAGTTTTTAATCCTAAATAACTTTTCTTAATAACAATTTTCGATATTGTGAAAAATAAACGTTTTTTGCTCCTGAGCGAAATTCATATTTTTTGACATACCTCGTATAAAATTGATAAAATTTGACAAAAGATGGTTGTATTTTAGATTTTAGACCATGCAGAACTTTTTATTAAGAATCACTTTTTTTGGTTAAATTAATAATAAAAGTTGGAAAGAAATCCTTTGTAAAAGGTATAAATTTTTTTTATTAAAAATCCCTTAAAAGGGCTACATCACAACAAAACGTTTTCGATTTTTATAAAAAATCATCATCAGTGTTCGATCTAAAAATAAGTATAACCGATTTAATGAATATAAAGTTATTATTTAAATTTTGACAAAGGTTAGAGCAAGTTGGTTATACTTACAAACTGGATGCTAGCTGAGCCACAAAAGAAAAATATCTGGGTAAAAACCCTTTACATATAATATAGATGCCTTAAAAGTGCATACTTCGATAAAAAGGCCTGTGATGGTCACATGGCAAACAGGATAATGCCCTAAGGTAAGGTATACAGGTTTCCCAACACGTGGGATCCAAATTGAGTTGATCACATTTCAATGACTTAATGGCAACTGATTGCAAAATGAGTGATGTTTCTGAAAGGTGTCAAAAGAGAGATAGACAACGTGACGTGGAATTTACCCTGTATTACGACAGCCAACTAATTGTTAGTAAAATATTTAATGAAAATTTACATAGTAATAACAAACATCAACAAAGTTATGGCTATAATTACATTTAAGTAAGTACCTTGAATATGTAAGATGAACGTGAAGTATGAAATGATTTTTATAATGAGAAATAGCCAGAATCTATGCAGCCATCTATACATGTTCCTATTCTAATTGAAGTAAGTTCAACTGTGCTGTGGAAAATTTGATTTACTATGAATTAAAAGGAGTGTTTGGTTTAATTGTACCAATGGCAGAGTAAATTAGAGAGTCTGTAGTAAATGGAAGTCTGATATTAAAGTAGTGTTGAAATTAAGATAAGTTGTATGAGTCACAGGAGGAAACTGATATGATATAATGATATGTGAATTAATTGGTTAAGGTACCTGAGTGTTGATATTGGAAGTGAAGAAGAATATCAATTGAACTAATAACCTGGCAAAAGTATGAGGTCCTTTTATGTAACATAAGCATCTAGGACTAAACATGTTTATAAAATAGGGATTTTTTTTCTATTTTTTATTTTTTATACCAAGTTATCGAGTTGAATTGAAAAGGTTTAAAACTGGCTGGATGTATGAAGGTGTATTGGAAAACAAGCAATATGTGTAAAATTAGAAGGTAGTGAATAATTTGTGATTTGATATCAGAATTGTTTACTGTAATGAGGTGTGATGAAAGTTTTAATAAAAGTGATGAGTTTTAATAATAAAAGAGTTATCTGAATTAAAATAACTGAAAATAATGTTAGTTATCCATAATTTTTCAAAAAAAAATTTTTCAAATAGTAGGATGTAATTGCATACTAGAATACAGTTTTTAATTCCAAACAGCTTTTCATAATAGCAATTTTCAATATTGTGAAAAATAAAGCTACTTTACTCTGGAGTGAAATTCAAGCTTTTTGACATACCTCGTATAATATTCAAAAAATTTGATATTTGATGGTTAAATCTTAGGTTTTGGACCATGCAGAGCTTTTTACAAGGAATAACTTTTTTTCGTAAAATTAATAATAAAAAAGTCTTCCATATGGATACGACTTACAGGGATATAGGTACTGTATATTTTTGAAAAATTTAAACGCAGAATGAAAGATTGCGTTATTAGCGAGGACCGAAAGTCCCTGAGAACTGAGAACTTCTATAATGTTTATTTTAATAAGTTACAGGGGTGAAAAACCAAGAGAAAATTTAGTGTGATTTTTAATTTCAAATATCTCATTCAGAATAAAATTTTTATTTATTCTAAGGGACGGACAATGTCCGTGGTAATATTTTCCAAATCTGTCGACTTACAACGCGCTCAGTCGAATAGAATATTGTCAGCATATTGTCAGTCAGACAGTAACAATCAGTGACAATTTTAAATATTTGACATGGCATCGGGAATATTTTGAGTTGTTGATTAAATAATATTGAAATATAGTGTATTTGATAAATAATTGATTTAAGACGTGAACTTAATAAAAAGTTATTTATTGTGTATTGTTTGTGGAAGATCCAAGCAGAGAATAGACCAGGATAATATATCCTCTGATCCAAGTATTTTGTTGTAAAAGATGTTCAAAATTATTGTAAGCGTTCCATAGTAACAATATATTATTAAAAAATCACTTTATCACTTTTCCTCTTTTATCGATTGAGTATTAGTTTTTGTTGTACATATAAATTATTACAATCACTGAATACATAGTTAGTGAAAAAATTATCACATTTATTAACTGAATTAATAATTTGCAATTATACAAATAACAGTTATCCAAGAACATTCAAAAGCCATCTTATTTTAAGTTAATGATGACGTTTTTAAGTAGAATGACATTCTATTAGTAGGTAATGTTTACATATCCATACCAGTGTGAACTTTACTACACGTAATTTGCCGTGTAAATACAGAAAAAGTAGGGATAGTCGTAAAATTATTGCGAATTATGTACCGATGGCCTTAAGAGCCTATATAATAATATGATAGAGATACATCTGCAGGGTACCAGATTTCTCCCCATATGATAATCTGACGCTGAAAAAATCCCCACTTGGGCTCCCCTACCGTTAGAATTCTTCACAATTTAAAGAACATTTAAAATGGGTAAATGGTTACATATCTAATAAATCTAACGGAAACATATTATATACCAATAGTAGTCACTGAAGGTGGATATGAACTATTACCTCCGATTTCGTTGAAGCTCCATCAATTTGCATGAAAATTGGTGAGTGGTTAGAGGATATCTCAAGAAACAAAGGTGTTATGGTGCCAAATTGTGCTTTTACCCTGGAGGTTGATGCCACACCTTTTCGTGAAAATTATTTTATTAAAAATAACCCCATAATTCGATAGAGGGACAAGTTTCAAGCAAAATTTGTTAGATAAAGTTATTAAAATAAATCAAAACTTTTTGAGTTATTAAAGATCAAATATTTTAATTTTTCTTGAGAAAAATGCATCTTTTTAACCAATTTTTCATCAATAACTCAAAAAGTGTAAGTTTTTGCAAAAAAGTTATTATTATCAAAATTTAAGCTAATAAAAAATTAAATAAATCCGTTACTACAAAAACCTTTTAATGTTAACTAAAAGTGAGTTATAGGCAATTGAATGTATATTTTTTCGGCGAGTAAAAAACTCTAAGTATTCAAGCTGAAATAACGGGAAATTGATGCATTTTATAACATAAACTTATTAACCATTTGTCAAAGTACTTCAAAATATCTATCAAATGAGCCCCGAACATGTTGATATCGTTAAAATTTATTCTACAAAATTTTTCCAAAATTTATCTTTTAAAAATTTTTTAAAAAAATGTTATTATTTTTTTTTATAACTCCGTTCGTATTTACGATATCAGGTTCATCTAAAAACTGTTTGAAAGTTAATTCCAAGTGCTATTTAAACGTGTTGAACCTAATCTTCTAAACCCCTTAAAGGTTAAATGACCCCGGTTGCATGGTGCCCACAGTAAAATTTAAGATTTAAACGTTTCTATCTCGGTTATTTTTTATCCTATGGAAATAGTAAAACAAGTAAAATATTTGGCACAGAAAAAGTAAAATTTGGTTATATATAATTTTTTTCGTATATTGAGTATTTCTGGAGTTATTATCAAAAGAATATGAGAATTACAATAATTTTAAAAATTATGATTTTTTTAAATTATATCTTTTTTCAAAAATATGCATTCTAAACCGGTCAAAATTATAGAAAATATTACCTATGCTAATCTAAAGAAGTTCTTGTAAGGATTACTATAAATTTTAATTTTTTGGAAATGGCGTATGTTTTCTTTTTCATTTTTCCTAAAAAATTCGAAACGGTTCTTTTATTTTCATTATAACTTGCTTAATTTTGACGCTATTACCTTGTTCTGAAGCTCATTTCATAGATATTTTGAAGTGATTTGACAAATGTTTAGCAGGAATATTTTATACATTGCATAGTTTTCCCGTTATTTAAGCTTGAATACTTAGATTTGAGTACTCATCGAAAAAAATACACATTCAATTGCCAATAACTCACTTTGAACTAACATTAGTTTAGTTCTTTATGTGAGGGATGTATTAAATTTTTTATTATCTTCAATTTCAGCAATAATAACTTTTTTGTAAAAGCTTATAGTTTTTTATTTATACGTGAAAACCCGATTTAAAAGATGCATATTTTTACGAAAAAATAAAATTTTTGGTCTTTAATAACTCAAAAAGTGTTAATTTATTTTAATAACTTTATATAACAAATTTTGCTTATAATTTGTCCCTATATGGACTTATGGTATTATTTTTAATAAAATAATTTTCACCGACGAGAAGGGGTGGTATCCACCCCCAGGGTAAAAGCGCAAGTTGGCATCATGTCACCTTTGTTCCTTGAGGTATCCTCTAATTACTCACCAATTTTCATGAAAATCGATGGAGGTTCAACAAAATGGGAGGTGAAAACTTCAGTGACTCAGTGACTGCACTACAACTAGAAAATTAAAATTGAATATTGATTATATGTATAATTGTTAAACAGATCTTGCAATTGTAGGCCTGGATCCCGCGTACCAAAAAAATTTGATCAATAGCAATTTGAAAATTTGTTTAATAGCTTAAGGATATGTAGTCGGACAAACTTTGATGGAAGGGAACACTGAAACAGGAGGAAGTTTTAATTGTGAAGCAGATTAAAAATTTGGAACGTTAGTCTACGAAAACGTTGTATGTATTTTGTCGGACAGAACTTTAAATTGATTTGATATCCTTTTATGAAACTTTCATGCAAAACTCAGACTGGTATTTATCAACATCTGAGCATAAGTCCGAGACGTAGAACATGTCAAATGACAGGAATTATGACATATGATACATAATAGTCTGATTTTTGCATGAGAGTTTAATGAAAGGGTAACAAATCAATTGGAAGTTCTGTCGGGCAAAATACATGGAACGTTTTCGTAGTCTTTTGTTCCAATTTGTTAACCTGTTCCACAATTAAAACTTCTTCTGTTCCAGTGTTCCCGTTCATCAAAGTTTTTCCGACTAGACACCCTTAAGCTAATAACAAATTTTCAGCTTGCTATTAATTAACTTTTTTTTGGTACGCGGGATCTAGGCCTATTGGAAGTGTGTTGCTCAGGATAGAGATCGATGGAAGGAGTTGGTAGAGAAGTGGAGATGTCCAAAAATGGATAGGAAGCTGAGAAGGAGAAAGTAATTAAACAGACCACAAAAATCAAATGGAACAGTTTGAAAGTATATCGTAGGGCGTTTTGTGAATCAGATCATGGATCAGTTAAAGGAAAAGCTATATTATATCTGAGTTTTTGGGAACAAAAGTCAGAATATGGTCTTAGACAGCGTCCATCTGGAACCACAATATAATATGATCTAGATTGTACAGAAGATGAAATGTGAAGAAAAGAAGAAATCCTTTTTACAGTACAGAACAGTTCAAACAAAACAGGCATACAACCAATACAAACGAATCAAACGAAACAGATACTTTAGTGAGACAAATAAAAAAGGAGCATTGGCAGAGTTTCTCAAAACAGATGGAACACGACTTCTACGGAACAAAAAAAAAGTAAATATGGAGAATGATCAGAGGGCAAAGAAAGGAGATGAACGAATTAATAAAAGCGAAACACATTTAGAAGGAATCATGGGCAGACTACTTCCGATCTCTATTTGCTAAACGCGACGATAATGAACCACCAACACCTGAAGTTACGACAAACGAAAAAATAAACATCGTGGAGGGAGAGGTAAAGGAAGCATTAAGAAAATTATAAAATAGAAAATCTCCAGGAGAGGACAGAATATCGTACGAACTCCTAAAGTACGGAGGACAAGATCTAGTTAACAACTATTAAAACTAATACAAAAAATAATATAAGTAAACAGAATACCACAAGAATGGAGATCAAACATCCTAACACCTGTCTTCAAAAAAGGAGACAAATCGGACCCGGACAATTACAGAGGAATTAACTTATTAAACACAACATTAAAATTAACAACCAAAGTTGTAACAAATTGAACGAAATGATACCATAAGCAGAAGAACAACGAGGTTTTAGGTCGGGAAGGTCATGCATTGACGCTATATAATTATAATGAGGCAAGTTCAAAAGAAATCGTTGGAATACAACAAACCGGCATAATATGCATAATATATTATATTAAGTATGGAGAACGGTAAGGGTTTTATACCGATCGAAGACAATTGTTTGGAGGAGGAGCGGAGCGACGACTCCAATTATTGTCTGAGATCGGTTACCCTTAACGTTCGACATGCTTATAACGTTTTTTGCACGATTGATACCATTATAAATTATAAAATTAAACATTTTCGTCATATTGACTAGTTTCATTCATTTTATCAAGATAGATACTTTGGTTGTTAGGTAGTAACTAGGGTGCATAACAACAATTTAGAATTGAGTTTTTATTTAGTTGTCAATAATATTAAGTACAATTTTGATTATTATAAATTAAAATATGAGCGAAAGTGAATTTGAAGAAATTGAACGGGCTTGGGAAGAAGGGTGTTCCGCAATTATTCCCGAAAAATCCAAAATCCGTTATCAAAATACCTACCAAAGTTTAAAAAAATGGTGCAAAGGCAAGAATTTAAGAATCGAAGAAAAGACTCTATTGGCATATTTCGTTCAAAGACATATTGTGCCATAACCAATTGTATCATAAGTTTCAATATTAATAAATAATTCGTTAGTTTTCTTTATTCTTTCAAAAAATAAATTAAAATTAAGAGATTTTTTAACTCGACGGTAAGTGAATTACTTACCGTCGAGTTGGAGTACTTACCGTCGAGTTGGATTACTTACCGTCGAGTTGCTAGTAAATGTCACCTACTGATGTAAAATCTGTCACGGTAAACAGTCAAAAATAATCAATCGTGCAAAAAATATTATTTATGTTTCGTGGACCTTAAGAAAGCATTTGAGAGGGTAATATTAAAGGACGTTATTTATTTGTATTAAGTAACGTTTACACGTATCCAGTAACTGGCGCCAGTCTCACTGGAATGCCAGTGGCACCAAAAATAGACCACCGTTCTATTCGACACAGCGCTGGCAGACAGCGCTGGACTGGCACAAAAAAGTGTTTACATGATGCCACTACCATGCCAGCACTGTCCTGTCAGTGCGACTGGCGCCAGTTACTGGATACGTATAAACGCGCCTTTACTCGAGAGAAGTACCTCTAGGAATAATTAAAATGATCGAAAACATCTACCATCTACCAGCCTTTGAGCATGGGATCACACATGTTCATTAACTCGGCCCATGGAGAGTTAGAGCCATCTTCTCTAACACTCACATGGGTAATTCCTACCTGGCGCGTCCATGTCGCGGGGGTGGGCACCTCTCACTTCAGTAGGCCGGAGTGAACAGGTGGCGAAGTTCAGGTAGGGACCCAGTTCTGTGGGGTATAACGCGGACCCCTGCCCAGGGATACGGGTGAAGACCACAACGGCGGAGACGGCGTAGAAGAGGATCTTCGGTTCGACGTCAATGGCGGAAGTGGCAGGCCTGTTTTTTCGGCATACCACTGCAGAATCGGATCTAAAATGGGCGGTTGTGGATTCTGGTTGGCGAAGAAACATCGACGGCGAAAGAAAAGGAGCAGATTGGGCTCTTTAGTCCTATAAGACAACCAATCTAAAGGAAGAAAACCTTGATTACAAATTACCCGGTCCTCCTGGTAGGGGGTTAAGACGTCAGGCCGGTTCCCTGTCACTTGTAAAAATTAGATAAATACCAAAAAGCCTAAAGATTGCCTCGGAATCTCGGACGGATTAAATAATAAACGACTTCGGCGACGGAAAAGGATTATGAACATTGGCACCTGGAATGTGCAGAGTATCAGCGGAAAGATGGAAGAAATAACTGAAGAAATTAAAAAACTAGATATGGATATAGTTGTCTTAACCGAAACAAAGAAGAAAGGGATAGGTATAGAAAAAGTACACAATTATGTACACATCTTCAGCGGAGTTTCAAAACATGAGAGAGCGAAAAGAGGAGTATCCGTTCTAATACACAAAAAACATAAACATAAAATCACTGACTTTGAAGCAATAGACGAAAATATAATAAGAGTAAACATAACGATAAAAGAAACACCTATTACGATACTTGGGATTTATGCAATCAGTGATGATGAACCTTACACAAACAAAGATGAGTTCTTTGCTAAAGTTAACGACGAAATTACGAAAATTGGAAATAGAAGAGAATTGATAGTTATGGGAGACCTGAACAGTAGAGTAGGTCGTAAAGTAGATAATAAGGTGGTAGGTCCCTACAGAGAAATAAACCAGAATGATAATGGTGAGAGGCTAATTGAAATATGTGAAAACCATCAATTAAAAATAACCAATGGATTTTTTAAACATAGAGATGTACACAAGTACACCTGGACCCAAACTACAAGAAATTTAAAATCAATTATAGACTATATCATCACAAAACAAAATACTAATATGCAAGTACAGGACACAAGAGCATACAGAGGAATAACATGTGGTTCAGATCATTATGTCGTAAAATCAAAAGTAACCTGTCCATTTAGATATAAAATAACACATAATCAAACAAATTGTCAACCCCAACCAGAAGAAGCTTTGGAAAAAAGAAGTTATAATTTGGATAGTTTGACCCAAGAGAGTACAAGAATACTATATCAACAAAGACTGGATGGCAAACTAATGAATATAACTGAAACATCAACAGTAGAGGAGGTATATGGAAACGTAGTCGTTAGCGTTAAAAAAGCTGCAGAAGAAGCACTCGGCTTTAACACTCAAAGAAAAAGTGAAAAACTATGGTGGAACAAAGAAATAGAAGCACTCGTAGAAGAGAAAAAGCAAGCGTATATCAGATGGCTGAGCAGTAAACAACAAAAAGATAGAGATGAATACCTGGAACTCAAAAGAATAACAAGAAGAACAACAGTAAAAGCAAAAAGAGAAATGTGGGATAAGAAGTGTCAGGAAATTAATACCTACCTGGGAGGCAGAAAATGTACAGAAACATGGAAGTTCCTCAATAAAATAAGAACTAACGAAAGGAAGAGCACTAACATTCAATTAATATCCACACAAAAATGGGAAAAGTACTATGGGGAACTACTGACAGAAAATAGGGACGAATACTTAACTCAATCACCAACAGAGGTTAACATTGAAGGAGAAGATATAACAATACAAGTGACAGAAATTATAAAAGCTATAAAAGAACTGAAAAACGGTAGGTCTCCAGGACCAGGCGATATCCCAGCCGAACTAATAAAATGTGGATCACAAAAATTGTTTGAAACCGTCACTTGGTGCATAAATCAATTTATAAATGGTTCTCCCATACCCGACGAGTGGAAAATTGCTTATATTTCGTCGATCCATAAGAAAGGAGATAAGCTTAAATGTGAAAACTATAGAGGGATATCAGTGACTAGTACATTCAGCCGTTTGTATGGACGAATAATTAGAGACCGCATTGAGAAGGAGTACAAAGACCAAGAGGAAGAAGAACAATCCGGTTTTCGAACAGGAAGAAGCTGTACTGATAATATCTTCTGCCTCAAACAACTAATAGAAAAAAAATTAAGCACAAATCAAGAAGCCCACCTCATGTTTATTGACTTGCAGAAGGCGTACGATACAGTTCCTGTAAACAAACTCTGGAACGTGTTACGACAGACGAATATTAGTGTCACCTTAATAAAAGCCTTAAGAAATTTGTATGAAGGGTCAACATCACAAATAAAAACTGGAAACAGATTATCGCAAAGCTTCCTGGTTAATAAAGGTCTACGTCAGGGGTGTTGTGTATCACCGACCTTATTTAAAATATATGTTGCAAAAGCATTGAAAGAGTGGAAACGAAAATGCAGAGGCATGGGCGTAGACCTTGGAGAGATTTGCTTATATACATTGCAGTTTGCTGATGACCAGGTTGTTATAGCAAACGATAAAGATGATTTAGAGTACAAGGCAAGGAAATTACAAGAAGAATATAGAAAGTGGGGACTAGAAATTAATACAGAAAAAACAAAATACCTGCCAATAGGTACCGAACTATCGAACATCACATTAGAAAATAATGAAATCATCATGCCCTGCGACCATTACACATATCTAGGAATCGTTTTGACACAACGGGGAAAGATGATGAAGAAATAAAGAGAAGAATAACACAATCCAGAAAAACAATAGGTTGTCTAAACAGCGTACTGTGGAATCATGAAATAGGAAAAAGAAGAAAACACAATATCTACGAATCTCTTATTAAAAGCAGTCTATTGTACGGAGCAGAAACTTGGCGGATAACCGAAAACAACAGAAGAAAACTGGAGGCAGTAGAAATGGACGCTTTTAGAAGATCAGTAGGAGTGTCACGCAGAGAGAGAATACGTAATGATGAGATAAGACAGCGAATGGGGGTTGACGGCTCTCTAACAACAGACATAGAAAGAAAACAGCTGATATGGTACGGACACGTCCAGAGGATGGATAACTCAAGACTCCCTAAAATAATTATGCAATGGGTACCACCAAACCGCAGAAAGAGAGGAAGACCCAAGAAATCTTGGAGAGAGGGAGTAACGAAGGCGATGAGCGCAAGAGATCTTAGAGAGGGCCAATGGGATGATAGAGTGTCATGGAAATTAGGCATCGGACAACGTCGCAAGACGTTTTAAAACCGATTGATAGATAGATAACATCTACCAGCAAAACAGAATAAAAGTTAAAGTGGAAGATGAACTAACTGACCCAATTGAAGCCCGCAATGGGATAAGACATGGGGATTCCTTGAGTCCTTTATTGTTCAACCTGATCGAGGACGAAATAATAAAAAAGTAAGAACAAAAAAAGGATACCAAATGGGAGAAAAACAACTTAAAATAATCTGCTATGCGGACGACGCTATACTAATCTCTCAAAAAGAAGATTATTTACAACGTATGCTGCACCAATGTAACATAACCGCCAGAAAATTTAAAATGTTAATTTCCTCAAAAAGACAAAATATTGCATGGCAATAAAAGCAGATCCAATAAGATGTAAATTGGAGGTGGAAGGTCAGATAACAGAACAAGTGATGGAGTTTAAATACCTAGGAATCACACTATCTAGCTACGGAAGGCTCGAAACATAAGTGGAAGATCAAGTGAATAGAGCAAACAGAGCCGCAGGTTGCCTTAATGACACAATATGGAGAAATAAAAATATCGGAAAAGAAATGAAAGGCAAAATGTACAAAACAGTAATCAGACCAATACTGACATACGCGGCAGAAACATGACCCGACACAGAGAGTACAAAAAGATTGCTCGAAACAGCGGAGATGAAAACCCTTCGAAAAATCGATGGTAAGACTCTATGGGACAGAGCTAGAAGTACAGATATACGACGGAGGTGCAAGGTTAATAACATTAATACCTGGGTAAGGAGCAGAAAAATAGAATGGATTGACCACATAAGCCGAATTACAACAAATAAGGGAGTCAGGACAGCGAGAGACGGTTCCCCAATAGGAAGACGATCAGTGGGAAGACCACGAAAACCATGGAACGACAACTTGCTGGAGGCACATTGAAAAAACAGACAGAGTTATGTCTATACAAAAAGAAGAAGAAGAATAAGAAGAAGATTGTACAAAACAGCATGGACTGCACTAACGAACCGATATATTCATCACATTTCTCGATTATGAAAAACTATTAGACAACGTAAGATATGACGCGTTGGCGAAAAGATATAAACTATCGAGTATCTTTATTAAAATGAAACAGCAGGTGTAAGGCTGAACAAACCAACTAACAAAGAGGTGTTTAAAATTTTAAAGTGGTACGTCAGGTCAGGGGTGTGTTTTGTCTTCTATGTTCTCCAGCCTCTATGTGGATGTTTTTGCAGAGGTACTTGAAGGCTCTAAGGGGCGTATAAAGGTAAAGATAAATGACAATCATTACGCCGACTACACCGGAATAATCACAGATACGATATGCAGTTGCTGTTAAATAAAATAAATATCGTGGGAAAAGCTTATCTACGATAAGTAAATGCATGACAATAAGAGAAAATAACTTTTTAAACGCACAGCTGCAAATATTTGTACTATAGTGCTCCATCGGAGCAACTAAAAATATTTCAAATACTTGGGAGAGATGATGAACGATTAAAGGGACCTTAAACAAGAAATAAAATGCCGTACCGAATAATGAAGACAAGCTTTTATTAAATTGTACCGCAATCTATTGATAGGTAGATGACATGGAGACATGCAGGTTGAAGATATCCTCCATTAGTAAGTGGGAGGATTTCGAAAATGTAAACCGTGCGAAGAATATTCCACATAATATACCCAGGACGAATATGGTGACAAATCGGCAGAAAGTTTTCAGGAGGGCAAATGCCGAAAGAGAATTTCTCAACATGATCAAAGTACCAAAAATTGGATACCTGACAGGGCAAAGATATGCAATCATTCAAAGAACTGGATGGGCTTAAATAACACTGGCGAGCTCTGACGCGAGGGATAGACGTCAGCAGGACCCCGATTTTTGACCCTTCGCTTCGTTATAGATCAATCGCTATCTGTACACTCTACAGATACAGATAGAGAATGATCGATAACGAAGCGAAGGGTCAAAAATCGGAGTCCTGGTATTACGACCATTCTTAATACCTCGCCAAAACAGTAGAGCTAAAGTTGTTAGTTAAATAAAATGATGTATAACTCTTACTATCCCCGCACTATATTGGTATTATTTATCTTTGTTTATTTATATAGTCTATTTAGTTTATCTAGTATATTTTATTTTTAAATAAGCGAACGACACCTATCGCAAAAATACTTTTTTGTTGTTCTTTTTATTTACATGATTTTGTAATAGTAATTAAAAAATAATAATATAAATAGGAAAATTGTCAAATGATATTACCTTGTTGTAACTACATTTGCAATCAGTCTGGATATTATGAATTCATCTGCAAAATTGGAATCACCTAAAAGAATGACAATAGTTTGACGTTTAAAGAAACTATACAAATTTTCTTAGAATTTTAGTTTCAAGTTAATGACAAACTGACAAATTAATATCAAGTCGAACCATAGAGGTGTCAACCAATCGTCGCAAAATGTCGTATGAGTTTTAGCAAAATATTCAGTGTCGTTGTACGTGTTAATACTCACCCGCTCTGAGCAAAATTATTTGGAAAATACGAAAATATATATTATTTAATAGTTATTTATGATATAAGTGTTAAAAGTACACGTTTAAGGCACGCATGTGAAAGTTTGCAGAATGAGCGATTCACATGAGTGTCATTCAATTCACATGAGTGTCATAAAAATGTACTTTTTAACACGCATATCATACAATATTTTTTGTACAAACGTAATTACAGGACAATATCTACAAAATCTTTTACTTGAACTTGACTGACATTCCATTTTTATATTTTTCTGACATTACATCAAAATTGCCTATACGGTCAATACGAACTGCAGTGCCTTAAAAATATTTTAAAGCACTAGTGCCTTAAAGTAGCTTTTTGAACGCTCGAATGGAGTGCCAAAAATTGCATTTTTAACACGGTTGTAGAAAAAACAATTTTACTACGGCTACCATTTTTGTGCAGCACCAATGCAAATTACAAATTACACCAATGCAGCACAATACAGGTCAATAGACCAGGGCATTTAGCTCAAAATATAGTTATTTTCCTAACTAGTGCGGAAAGTCATACTTTTCCGCACGCGATTACGGCAAGCAGTCGAGTGCGGAAAAGAGACTTTCCGCAAGAGTTAGGAACAATATTTTTTCTACGAGCGTTTAAAAAATGCCCAGATCTTAATCAACTGATTGAATTAAAACATAACGCTAATAAGTTATAATAATCCCGAATTAGAGTCAATGCGGTACCTAAATACCTGTTATGCAGTAATGAATGGTGTATATCAATACAGGATTTGGATAGATTATTAAAATAAGCTAAAGACACTTCTTCTTTTAAGCTATTTACACTTTTTTCTTTGCATCAACTCATAAAAATGTTGTATTCTTTCTTGAACCTATTTGCTGATTTTTCCGGTAAAAGATCAAGATTATTGACAACATCGAGAATAGATGGGGGTAGTTCTTTGTCACTTGATGCCATGTAAATCACTGAATTATTTTAAAATTCGTAAGTAAAGATACGTGGAAATTTTAAAATATGTGACGTGCTTTTTGACAATAATTGCTTTGTTTGACATCGTTGCTTTGACTTTAAAATATTTATAATATTATGTATTTAAATTCAGTGCGGAAAAGTAAAACTTTCTAAATTAGAACGCGGGCGGAAAAGTAGACTTTTTTGCACGCTCGTAGAAAAAATTGATTTTTAAATAGATCACCTATCGACTTGCAACTTTTTGCAGTGCGTTAGCGAGCTCGCGTACCAAATCAATATCCTACATCGCATGTGGCATGCATCGCAAAAAGATACGCACTGAGCGTCACATCTGGTTTTCGGTGAATCTTCGGTGACTTTCGGTGGAATTTCGTTCACCGAAACCAGATGTGACACTCAGTGCGTATCTCCGCAATGTATGTTATGCGATGTAGGGATATTGCTTTGGTTTGCGAGCTCCCTGAGGGATGACGTCAGGAAAAAAGTCTACAATAGAAAAATGGCCAATATCAAAGCTTGACAATTTAGTGTGCGATATTAAGTGCGTTCGCGGATACCAGTCGCCGACTAGTCGTTGACAACTCCTACCCTCACCTAATATAAATATTGTCGTTAATAGATAAATATACAAGGTATATTTACTAATAATTAATATTAATAAATATTTATTAAATTACACTAGGTAAATATACCTGTATATTTATCTATAACGGTATTATTTATATTAGGTGAGGTTAGGAGTTATCAACGACTTATCGCCGACAGTTATCGGCCAACGCACTTATTATAATATGTTTTGGAGTTGTGTGTATGTTCACAAAGAGGGGATGTCATTTAGATAAGTGTTTTGGAGTTAGTAAAAATACATTTTATAAAACTGAGAATGTAGCTAACAGTAGTTGAATAGAATGTAGTAATCTTCTTCTTAAAGTGCTTATCCGTTCCGGATGTTGGCGATCATCATGGCTATCTTGACTTTGTTTATCGCAGCGCGGAACAGTTCAGTGGTAGTGGTGTTATACCACTTTCGTAAATTTTGAAGCCAGGAAATGCATCTTCTTCCCTGTCCTCTTTTACCATTTACCTTCCCTTGGAGAATCAGCTGGAGAAGGCCGTAACGTTCTTGATTTCTCATTACATGTCCTAGATATTCTAATTTTTTTGTTTTGATGGTTATGAGAATTTCACACTCTTTCCCCATTCTACTCAGGACTTCCACATTAGTAATTCGGTCAACCCAGGATATACGTAAGATGCGCCTATAACACCACATTTCGAAAGCTTCGAGCCGATTCATAGATGCAACAGTTAGTGTCCACGCTTCCATTCCGTATAGCAGAACTGTGAATATGTAGCTTTTAAACAGACGGTATTTTGTTTTTATTGATATGTCTCGAATGTTGAAAATGGGTCTCATTCTAACGTAGGCTGCTTTCGCTTTTATTATTCGCTGTTTAATTTCTGTCGAGTGGTCCCATTGGCTATTTAAATTCGTACCCAGATATGTATATTGCTCAACTCTTTCGATATTCTGTTGGTTGACTGTAAGTTGAGCGTTTAATATTGGTTTTTTACTAATTGTCATAAATTTGGTCTTCTTTATGTTAAGAGCTAGTCCATATCTGTTGCTGACTTCTGTTATACGATTTGTTAATATCTGTAAATCATTCAGATTATCGGCGAAAACTATGGTGTCATCTGCATATCTAGTGTTATTCAACCATTCACCATTTATTAATACTCCCTTCGCACAACCGTCTAAAGCTTCCTTAAATATCCATTCAGAGTAAATATTGAATAGTAGTGGAGATAAAATACAGCCCTGTCGTACTCCTCGTTCTATTGCAATTTTATCAGTTAACTGGTCTTCTATTTTGATTTTTGCCGTTTGATTGTAATAAAAGTTTCTTATAATTCTTAGATCTTTGTTGTCAATTCCAATTTCTTTCATTAGAGTTAATAATTTGTCATGCTTTACTCTGTCAAATGCTTTCTGGTAATCTATTAAGCATACGTATATATCACAATTTACATCCCTGCATCTCTGAAATAGCACTTGCACAGCAAAAAGGGCCTCCCATGTTCCCAGAGCATCACGAAATCCGAATTGTGTTCTTGCTTCTTGTTCCTCGCACTTTGTATATATTCGTTTGTGAATGACCTTTAGAAATATTTTAAGTAAATGGCTCATAAGGCTTATAATTCTATAGTCTTCGCACTTTCTCGCATTGGGTTTTTTTTGGAAGATTTATAAAAGTTGATTTCAGCCATTTTTGGGGAATTATGCCTGTGTCATATATTTTGTTAAATATATTTGTCAACCATTTTATGCCGTCGTAGTCCATAAGTTTTAAGAATTCGGAATGAAAATGATCAGGGCCTACTGCTTTACCATCTTTGGTACTTTTGATGGCATACGTTACTTCTTCAACTGTAAGTGGAGGTCCATTTTTGCAATTGGTGTTTGTTGTGATGCCAGTGTTACTTCGTATATCTTGAAAAGATTTTTCCACGTATTTAATCCAAATATCCCTTTTCTGTTCTATTTCCAATACTATGTTTCCCTGATTATCTGTCAGAAATCCAGTGTTCTTGTGTTTATATAAGCCTGCAGCTTCTTTGATCTTTTTATGGAGGTTAAACAAATCATGTCTTTGTTGTAATAACTCTATCTCTGTACATTTCGAGATTAACCAATTTTCTTTTGCTATTTTAATACCCCTTTTAATTTCGTTATTTATTTTGTTGTAGTTATTCATATTATCTTTAGCTTTCCTTCGGTCTTCCATCATACATAGAATCTCCTCTGGCATCCATTCTTTTTTCTTTGTTCCTTCAGGTCATAAGTAATTCTCTGATATTTCTTGACTTACTTTGTGTATCTTTTCTAGTTCTAACTATGTGTTATCTATTTCTGTATGAACCCACGTTTCTTCTTTTATGCGTTTTTGTACCTTTTCTTTTACTGTTTTATTTTTTAGTTGATTAATATCGAATTTCCGAATTTTTGGTGTTTGAATTTTCTTTAAACTAAGTTTCATTTTGCGACAAGTGGATTGTGATCCGATTTTATATCGGAATGTAATAATAGTTTTGTGAAATAACTTGTCATCGAGCTGCAGTCGAGTCACAGTTCCTCTCTAATACCTGTTTCTCCAAAAAAATGTACTTTTTGTATAAACAGGACTACAAATCTTCACAATTGCCATTACTCGTCTGATTAAAACCCCAGGATTTACCTCAAAGCAATCGCAAAAAATTAAATATATTCGCTGGTATTTACGGGTAGCATATTTACAGATGCTCCTATACTACGGCACCAGAATGCTGAAATCGGTTAGCCTTTGAAATACCCTATTACGCTACAAACCCTCATTGATTTAGGCACCTATTAAATTATAAGGCATCTATTAAATTATGGTGCGCAAGTTTTTATTGGAATTAATATTATTGTAAGTATTTATATTATTTCAATTTATTGCAATCAAATAGAAATGTCGAAACTGCAATAAACCTAGTATACTTAACAATGTGTTTCTTGACCCTAATCAGAGAAACAAATAAAACAACAATTAAAAAAAACCAATTAATAAAAACAAATAAATATTTTTATTTTTATTTATTTATAAGTACAAATATAATTATTAGTATACAGTGCGTACATAAAGTAACGCATCAATTCACTATTAGCTAAATTACAACATTATTAGAAATTACCGAAACAGGTCGATTTTTGATTTTAATTTATGATTTTTTGGCATATATATCATACTAGTGACGTCATCCGCCTAGACGTTATGACGTAATCGATGATTTTTTCAATAATTATAGGGGTCGTGTAATAGCTCATTTTATTTAATTCTCTATTCAGTAATATAAACATTAACATAATTATTTATACAGGGTGTTCAAAAACAATTTTTTCATTAAATTAATTGACACAAAAAGAAGACTTTGCGTTGTATATTTAATTCAAAATACATTTCACTGCTGCCATAAAATAGAAATAAAATATTTATTTGAAATATAAACATTACTTTTTCCTTAAATTTAATGTTTAAGCTGCCACCCACCTACCTCTTGACAGTTTTAACATTTAATTTAAGCGAAAAGCAATGTTTATTTGTCAACTCAAAATTTTATTTCTATTTTATGACATCAGTAGAATGTATTTTGAACTAAACAAATTACGCACATTCGTCTATTTGTGTAAATTAATTTAATGTAAAAAAAATTGGACACCAAAAGTAGACCTGTTTCGGTAATTTATAATAATGTTCTATATATATAGCTAATAATGAATTTATGCGATAACTTATGGACGCACTGTATACGAGTAATTATATCTATACTTATCAATATATAAAAATAAAAAATATTTATTTATTTTTTATTCAATGGCGTTTTTTTTTTTAATTTTTGTTTTACTTGTTTCTCCGCTTAGGGTCAAAATAGTATATTAAGTATGGAGAACGGTAAGGGTTTTATACCGATCGAAGACAATTGTTTGGAGGAGGAGCGGAGCGACGACTCCAATTATTGTCTGAGATCGGTTACCCTTAACGTTCGACATGCTTATAACGTTTTTTGCACGATTGATACCATTATAAATTATAAAATTAAACATTTTCGTAATATTGACTAGTTTCATTCATTTTATCAAGATAGATACTTTGGTTGTTAGGTAGTAACTAGGGTGCATAACAACAATGGAGAATTGAGTTTTTATTTAGTTGTCAATAATTTTAAGTACAATTTTGATTATTATAAATTAAAATATGAGCGAAAGTGAATTTGAAGAAATTGAACGGGCTTGGGAAGAAGGGTGTTCCGCAATTATTCCCGAAAAATCTAAAATCCGTAATCAAAATACCTACCAAAGTTTTAAAAAATGGTGCGAAGTCAAGAATTTAAGAATCGAAGAAAAGACTCTATTGGCATATTTAGTTCAAAGACATATGCAGTTGAAAGCTCCTGGAAACCTCTGGGCAGAATATTCAATGATTAAATCTACCGTTTTTCTTTATGATGGCATTGATATTTCCAAGTTTTCAACTTTGATCGCGTATTTGAAGAGAAAAAATGTTGGCTATAGGCCTAAGAAAGCGAGCATTTTTACACGGGAGCAATTTGAAAAATTTCTGATGGAAGAGAATTTCTAGTTCACAAGGTAATATAAGCTAGTTTAGGTAAAAGAAATACTCTAATGGAGATTTTTTCATAATTTGTAGGTCGCAATGATATTGGGAATATCTGGTGCCTGTAGAAGAGAAGAATTATATAATATTACTATGAATGACATTTAACAAACCGATGGTTTAATGATTGTAAAAGTACCCAATACAAAAACGAACATCCAGCGTACTTTTACAGTCGTTAAGCCCAAACAAGTGGGATTTCATTAAATAATTTAACAAATTGTACCATAAGTTTCAATATTAATAAATAATTCGTTAGTTTTCTTTATTCTTTCAAAAAATAAATTAAAATTAAGAGATTTTTTAACTCGACGGTAAGTGAATTACTTACCGTCGAGTTGGAGTACTTACCGTCGAGTTGGATTACTTACCGTCGAGTTGCTAGTAAATGTCACCTACTGACGTAAATCTGTCACGGTAAACAGTCAAAAATGATCAATCGTGCAAAAACACATTTTCTTGTATGTTAGATTTATTGCTGTTTAGACATTTCTAATAAATATTTCGACATTTCTATAAAAAAAAAATAAAAATAAACCAACAAAATGTACTTATGTATCTATAAAAATAATATTGTAGTACGTATGTTATGAAATAAGAAATTTATGACTATGAATCTGCAATCAATCACAAACAAGTCTGGCTAATTATCTCTGGCAAAGACATTTTTCAGAAAAGAAAAAACTTTTCTATTCCTGTTTTTCAAGCAATAAATTGAAATATTAATATACAATACTTACAATAATATTAACTGCAATAAAAACTTAGACACCAAAATTTAATAGATGTCTTATAATTTAATAGGTGCCGAAATCAATGAGGGTTTGTAGCGTAATAGTGTATTTCAAAGGCTAACCGATTTCAGCACTCTGGTGCCGTAGTATAGGAGCATTTGTAAATATGCTTACGGGTATAGGGGCATTGCGCCACTCTCAAAATTTCAACAACAAAAATAATGTGCTTTTGTGCTACTTGTTTCTAGTTACAAGAAAATCAACAAAGATTAGCTGTACTTGTAACTAAGGTTGATTGAATAGGTTTAATAGGTTTATCTAGTTAAGGATCGATCAGGTCTCAAAGAATATATCCTCTTTAAACAATGGTGGCACAATACAGGGTTTTTAGGTATATGCATATAATATGTTAACGACGCAAAACCAACATATCGTTAATAAACGGTGCAAAGTAAATTAACCCGTATTTTTCTTTATCGACTGATGGATTTTTTCTATTTGGAAATTTCACTGGCAAAATATATTTACAGTTACGGGAAGACGTGATGAACTCTGCCGTTACTGATATGATTGAAAATAACCGCAAATAAAGCAAATAAAGCAATACGAAGAAGTTAATTTGAATTTTCAACAGGACGATAAAAACTTAAAGCAAACTTAGGTGTTTTGAGAGAAAAATCCTCAAAAGAATCTTTGGACCTTATCACGACCCTAATAGCAACTAATACCGAATGAGAACAAATGCTGAGGTCAAGCAGATGTATAGAGCGAGTGACATAGTCCAAGAAATTAAATCTCAGCGTCTAAGATGGGCTGGCCATGTCCATAGACTCCATAATAACCGGCTTACTAAACTGATCTGGGAGAAAGCCCCCCAGGAAGAAGGCCCTTAGGCAGTCCACTCAGCGGCGGATTCAGCATTGTTAAGAGGGGGGGGCCGATCGGCTAAATTTCCAGATAATTTTCTACCTAAAATATACCGGCCTGTTTTAGCCTACCCGCCCACCGGAAAGTCCCGTACTATCAATGTATCTGTAGAGTAGGGAGGGCGAGTCAAGTCACACAGCACTTAGGCCACAAATGAGTCATTGTACATCCTCCCAGGGGGTTGTCGTCCTTAGCTCATTTTCCATCTTTCCATTTCTAGGAAGGTGGACAAATCACCAGGGGCCATCTCCCCTATGTCCGCAGGTGTAGGCCAAGACTCGCCGAACGCATACTCTCGTATTGACGATAACTCCAGACATTCAAATAGGACATGCTCGACAGTTTCGTCATCTTGTTCACACTTCCTGCACAGAGGTGTTGTATCTACTAGTCCCAGTCTGTGGAGGTGTTTGCTTAGTTGATAATGGCCAATTACAAGACCAACTGTTAAGCGTAGGTTTTTATGGTCATTCTCAAGTACTTTTCTGATGCTGACTTCCCAAGGTTCCTTAGTGTTACCTTGGCAAGTCTACATCCTGGCTCTTCTTCCCATCTTGTCACGGTTTGCGTGTGGGAGTGACATTTGGCAATTTCCGCGATCAGTACATAGTTTGAACTATGCTGCAATTTTTGCCCATACCCCATCTTATACTAATGTTCAGTGATCTGGAGTATATCCCGCATCCTGAGCCTTCTTCCATTTTGAAGACATTGGTGTAGATGCAATATGCATTTGCCACGTTTGAATCCCTATGTTATATTGTTTCTATTTTGTAGGGTTTGTCGAAGATAAACGTAGGTTTAATTGAGTCGCCTCCATGGCCTGCATGTAGCAGGGGTAGTGCCTCCAGCTCACCCCTCCAGAAACGACATCTCAATTGTCCCTTTTCTACATCTAGGTTTACACCCACTGAACGCAATCACATTCTAGTCATAAGTTCCCCCTCTTTGATATATATGTTTAAAGGGGTGATGCCAATGAGCAACTCCATTGCAGCAATTTTTCTTGTTTTCATGGCATCTGTTATATTTACGCAAGCCATCCGCTGAATATGGTTTAGTTTGTTGAGCGCTGTTGCCTGTAGAACTTTTGGTACCCAAGCAAGAGCTCCTTAAGTTAGTATTCGCCAAATGACAGTAGTGTTGATCCAGACGATGACCCTATGCGAAAGGTCCCAAGTGCGTCCGACGGTTCTCCGACATTTTCCTTAGACAATATATGCTCTTTTAGCTCTAAGAAAGTTCCATGTTAACTTCCTGTCAAGGGTAATACCAAGGTCTTTCACCTCTTCAAAAAAGTTTAGACTGCATTTTAGAATCCTTGGGGGTATTAAGCTCCTGATCCTTCTTTTTCTAGTGAAGAGTACTATCTCAAACTTTATTGCTGAGTTGGTTAACCAGGGTATTCAAAACTATGATCCAGAGGAATGGTGATAACACTTCCCCCCCTGTGGACATCCCCTCGTAAGCATGTCTCTATCTAACCGAAACGTTTTCTACATTTATGCTTATTGCTCTATTGGAGAGCATACTAAATATCCATTCGCTCACGGCCAGGGGGACATTCCTGATATTGAGCTGTTGGGTGATGGTTGGGAATATTGTTTTATCAAATGCTCCCTCAATGTCTATGAATATACCTAAGGTGCATTCTTTATTATCCAGCGATCTTTCAATTCTTCCCACTACTTGATGCAGTACAGAATCGGTAGATGTTCCCGAAGTATATGCATGTTAATTTGGGTGAAGTGGGTTATGAACCAGAACTTCATCCCTTATGTACCTCTTGCATAGCCTTTTAATCGTTTTCAAGAGAAAAAATGGTAGGCTAATTGGTCGGAAAGCCTTTGGTAGGGTGTAATACATCCTACCTGGTTTTGGTATGAAGACCGCACGCACCTCTCCCCACTTTCTAGGAATATATCTTAGAGCCAAGGAGGTTCCGATCATTCCCACAAGGTGTGGCAAAAGAATATCCAGTCCCCACCGTAGTAGGGCTGGATATATGCCGTCAGGCCCTGGTGACTTAAAAGGGATGAAGCACGATATGGCCCATCTTACCTTTTCCTTACTAATTAATGTTCTGGCAAAATGCCATTCATTCGGTGTGGGTATGATTATTTCTTCCATTTAGCTCGGTGCTTTTGAGGCACTAGAACCGGGGATGTGTGTTTTCATCAGAATCTCAGCACTTTCGCAAAGGTTGTTTACTTCCATTTTCCTTCGTTTCCGATTCCGAAGACGAGCAGGTGTCCATTTGGATCAGTTAAGTTGGTGTTTGGTAAGCTTCGGGTGCTTATCCTGACTAACAACATCTAGTGATGCTTCCTCCCACGGTTTGAGGCTATCTATAATGTTTTCCCACGCAAGCGCCCGGTCGTTATCACAGACTACTCTGATGATCTCACCAGAACAGGTCTACGATTTAAATGTGGGTGCTTTTGCTTGACTGTTGGAGGTAGACAAGGTTTGTCTGTCCAATTCCTCCATCAGGCTGCGTTTGATTAGGTTTTCCCGGTCGGCAGTGACCTTGCCGTACATCTTCTTATTGTGCAGTTTCCTTTCGAAGGTTGGCGATTCAAATGGCGACTGTAGCTTTGGAAAGTGCTGGACGAAAAATGTCTGCTGATGGGCGGTCAAACCGTCTTCTCAGGTCCTTTAGCCACGAGTTCTGGTGTCTTCTGACTGATCTTTTGTCCTCTACTTTATCGTCCAATATGATTTGAAGTAGTTCATACCTTTCCCCTCTCAACACATGGCTCCAGTATTGTATTTTTCTTTCTTGGGTTATTCTTAGTAATTATTTTTGTTTGTTCATGCCGTACGGGTTTACCTTGTCTATGATAGCGACCCTAAGGTATGTCACGGAGGCTTCCACGAAGCTGTGGGAAGTGACAGCGGCATTTCCACCGCTGCGTACCTTCTTGTGCTTCTGCGGCGTGCCTTCCGTGGAAGTGCTTGTGTGAAGGCGCTTACACCGAGGGCTGTCGGTTCCCGACTTTTTTTTGTAGGTGGAGCTATTGACAGCATCTGATGCGGGCACCTTAACCTTTGTTTTGGGAGGGCTTGGAGAGAGATGGGTGGCTCCCGTAGGTGCCTTTTTTCCGTCTCCCCTCTGGCCTTCCTCCTTCTTTTTACCTCGGCGCCACAGTGTATGTGGCCCTTTGGTCAATTTCCCTGAGGTGATACTTGTACAACCTCTGCTTGGTCCGAAGTTTGAGGTAAACATTGCAGCCCATCCTCCACTCCGACTTCAGACTGAGGTGAACGTTTTTAGTCCTGTACTAATAAAATTTATTTATAATTCATATAATATATTATATCTTAATCAATACTATTGTAATCATAAAAAATGTATAATTAACCGTTTGAAAAAAAAAAATCACTAGGTTTGAGAGGGAGGCCGATCGCCCCCATCGCCACCCTTGGATCCGCCACTGACGTCCACGAATTCGATGGAGAGACAATATATGGTCACATCTAAGAACAATGGGGCTACCCACTACCCACTGACCCAACTATTATGGACGACCGTTCGAGATGGAAGCGAGTTGTGAAGTCAGCCAAGACCCACGCCGGGTTGTAGTGCTACCAGAAGAAAAAGAAAAAGAAGAAGAAGAAGAACAGGGCAGTGCTCTTCTGTTTTGTACTTTAATTGTTCGTCACTATCTAGACCATGGGTGGGCAAAGTGCAGCCCGCGGGCCGCATGCGGCCCTTTAGGCATTTTTTGCGGCCCGCGTAAAAATGTTAATTATTTTCATTAAAGATTTTTTTAATTATTGGTAATATTAATAATTAAATATAGATAATTATACAGCTATTTATAACACTTTCGCAGCGTGTCATTTTTCCGCAAATTTTCAAAACAACGCGGGCAATTATTTGGGTTTCCGGCACAGAGTTTTGTCGGCTCTCTCAATGAAATCCATGAAATTTCAACAAATTGAAACGATATTTTTGAAGTAGTCAGGAACTGTTTGGAAAATTTTAAACTACGCCGTAATCGCCTAGTACCTAAGTGTAACAACTGACGGAGCACCAAATTTAAGAGGAGCAAATATTGTAATGTTGAGAAAAACTAAAGATTACGTTCATGAACAATTTCCAGAACATGATCTATTATTTGGTCACTGCATAATCCGTTAGCAGGTATTGTGCAAAAATGTTTTACGAGTAGACACCGTCATTTCAATAATTATAACTAATATTGTTAGTTGTATTCGTTCAAGATAATTAAATATCATGGTACATTTATAGCATTTTTGGAAGAGTTATAGGAACAGAACATACTCAATGTCTTATACCACAATCATATTCGATGGTTAAGTTTAGAAAGGGTTCTTAAACATGCTGTGAATTAGAGTAGGAAATTGCCTTATTTTTAGAAACCAAAAACTGGGACAAATTTGCTAAAATAAGGTTTGAACGTAAAATGAAGCTCAAACTATTCATTAATCATATAAAAAAGCAAGAATTCTTTCAATTATTTCCCTCATTAAAATCATTAAATAATGTACCATAAAATATATTTAATACTGATGAAAAAAAACTTTATAATTTGCTGACGGATATTGAAAATCGTTTCAAAGATTTTGAAGATATATTTTCCATTACCACTTCTAAGAAATCATTTTTCAGTTCAAATTGATTCCTAGCAGTCTACATTCAACTAGAAAATAAGCTAATTTAAGTTTGAAATTAGGTTTATATGACGTTTCGATTTCCACTTCGGAAATCGTTATAAAAATTCGATTTTTTATTATTACATATCAAACACATACCCCCTCCCCTAAATAATATTTGCACATATTTAAACATGCTATTTCCCTCAATATCTATGAACATATTTATTTTTTGACTAATATTGTTCTGAAGCGGAAGTTCCTAGTGGCATCTTATGCAATTTACTATTTTATTTGGAAATAAGACACAATTTAAGTTTGAAATTAAATTTATTTGACGTTTCGATTTCCACTCTGGAAATCGTTATAAAAATACAAAATATTAATAAATTAAGCATCTATTTAATTAGTTTAATTTATTAATGTTTTGTATTTTTATAACGATTTCTGAAGTGGAAATTGAAACGTCAAATAAATTTAATTTCAAACTTAAAATCGATTTCGATTTTTTTTTATTATTTTAAATGCAAGTATTGTACTAACTTCAAGAATACTCTCTGAAACTTTCAGTTTGATCGGAGTATAATTACAGGAAATAAAACATGTTTAATATCCCTACCTTCGACTCGCTTTGCAGTAGCTTGAGCGCAGTGAAAAACGTTAACAGCTATTCCCTTCTCTTTTGTACATTACTCCGCAATTCAAAAGCATATTTAGGTGTTCATCACTTTACGATTTGACAAACAAAAAAAAAATTTAAAATAAAAGTTGTCAAAACTTTAACCGCGTTTTTCTCAAAACTGCTTTTCTCAAAGGCGGTGGACATTGTAACTCAAAAGCTACAGATACACCTGAAATTTTTTATAGATTTTCTTTAGACATTTCGTGAGGTAACGCTGTCGAGAAATTTTTTTTTAACAATAATAAATATGTTGATTTTCACCCCTTTTTTAAAAAATGTTGTTATTTTGACTTCTGAGGGATATCAAAAATTCACAAATTATTAAAACTAAAAATACTAGATAGCGTTACCTCGATAATCACATAAGCTAATAAATTATTTTGTGAGGTGTCTGTAAAAAATTGCCACCATTAATTATTTTTCAATATTTGGTTGAAATTTGTTTGAACATTCTTTGAAATGTACGAATATGTTTATTTATTTGAAAAATAAAATAATTCTACCACAGTTTCAAACAAAATTCACAAAAATGTGCTTGAAATATTGATTTCAAAACACACCCTCCGCCACCCCTTTAAAGAAAATTAGTCAAGAGTTAAAAATTCGAACAAGTAGTTAAGGTAACAAATATTGCGGCCCTCGGTAATAGACCAAAAACATTTTGTGGCCCTTACTAAAAAAAGTTTGCCCACCCCTGATCTAGACCATCATCTTCCGCGCCATTGGATTGGGAGATGGGACAGCACCGAATGGCCTCCTGGGTCACCAGATTCGTCTACCGAAATTTCTTTTATGGAGAGACTTAAAAAGTAAAATCTATAGAAAAAAACCCGTCTCTTTAGAAGATTTACGTCAAGCAAGTCTTAGGTTCAATTTAAAAATTTAAAGAGTAATGTATAGACAATTTTAAGGGCTTTAGAAAATATTGGCTCCCATTACCATTAAAAAGTCTCAAGGTAACTTTTGGCTTAGAAGTCAAAGTAAATAATCAAAAATACCAAAAATATGTCCCCTTTTTTTATCAAAAACCAAAGCCGCTGTGTTTTTCAAAAAAAATCCTCACCTTCTGATAATGCCCTTCGTTTGTCCTCATCCGTCCAACGTATATCTCATCGTACCCTCCACCTCAAAAGTTATACTGTTTAGATGTGTGCTTTTTTCTTTTTGGTGGTAAAAACTACCCGTGTATAAAAAAAATTTGGAAAGTCTAGATTTACGTATTTTAAAGATTTAATTGATGATCCATTATATTCAATAAAATTACTTTCCTTCAAAGTTTTTGAATATAATTTATAAAAGTATAACTGATGAATTGTAACTTTTAAAAAGTTTTCAAATTATTTGAAATTAAGCTTCCAAATCCGTTTAAACTCCCAGTAACCATTGTTGACATAAGAATTAAGTAAACTGGATTCGAATTAGGCATAATTTAAATATTTACCGTCAAGTAATTAATTTTAATACCGATTTTTTCCCAAAACTCAAGACAACCATTCTACACTGCGCGTCAGAGAAAACGGGTACCCCAAACAATGGGTAATTTTTGATGTCTCGAATTTTCTAAACCTGTCGTCCAATTTAAGTTATTTTTTAAATATTTTGTAGCCTTTTTCTTTAACAATACCGCTTTAATAATATTGTTAATACACAAGTAAATTGTCATTCTATACCGGGTGTACCAATCAAACTGTGTTTTTTTCTCAATGTTCACAACACCCTGACGAATATTGTAGCCTTTATAAAATACTGAAATTAAAACAAAAATATAGTCCCAGGTTTTCTTAATGTTCTGTTTTTTGATTCATTCGCTTATGTTGGATAATAAAAAAGTTAGAGACTTTTACAACTAGCTATGTTCTTCATCAATACAGGGTTTTTCTAAGTAAGTGCGGCAAACTTTAAGGGGTAATTCTGCATGAAAAAATAATCACCATTTGCTTTATAAACATATGCCCGCAAATGCTTCCTTTCCGAGATACGGGATGTTGAATTTTGTCTTACAAACTGGCGATTTATTTATTACTCAAAAACCGGTTGAGATAACCAAATGAAATTTGGTAGGTTTTAAGAGATTGTTATTGTGCATTTTTTGACATACAATTAAAAATTTTTAAATTCATGGCGTGCATACGGGTCATATTACCCGGTCATATTACCAGTATGCACGAATATCGTGAATATAAATTTTTTTAAAAATGAATAACCATTTTCAATTTCGTTGCAAAACGAAAATACAGCCCCATCACATTCTAGTCCAATCAGAGAGTGCAACAAGTACCTCTACCGGTTTCGAAACTTATTAGTCTCTCATCAGGAGGCACATATGCTGCTCTCTCTGATCCACCAAAACAAACCCCGGCGCGCAGTCACGGATTGCAACGAACGAAATGGCATGGATGCCCTAACGGCAACTGCTAGCAAATGACTAAGTTTTCAATCTACTGGCATATAAAACACTAAAACAATAAAACAAAATTTTAGTCTGGTGGGATGTAGAGTAACATTGTGTTGTTTTATATGCCATTAGATTGAAAATTTAGTCTCATAAAATTTTTAATTGTATTTAAAAAATGCGCAATATCAACCTCTTAAAACCTATCAAATTAACCTGTGTAGCAAAAATATTATTACAGCGATATTGCTAAAGAACGAGGCTAAAATATATTAAAAAAATCACTTAAATTGGACACCGGGTTTAGGGAATCCGAGACATCAAAAATAACCAATTTTTTGGGGTGCCCGTTTTCTTTATTTTACCGCCGTGCTTAATTTAAGCACCTCAAAAAGTGGAATAGAATTAAAAAAAAAACTTTCATTTATTATTCTAATAATGACAATAGAAAGAATAATAACAGAATCTGCAGAAAAAACTATCGGAAAAGCCAAAAGACAAAGAAATGCGTAATAGTGCGATGGTGAATGCAGAATTGAAGTAGAGGAAAAAGTAAAGCTAGATTTAACTAACTTCAAAGAAACACAAGAAATAACAGAGATATTAGTGAATAGAGAATTGAAGAACCTTTCGAATGAGCCATCACACAAACCCTATTCTCATTTAAAAAAAATCATCGATCACGCCCAGTTAGATGACGTCACTAGTATGATATAAATGCCATAAAATTATAATTTAAAAATAAAAATCGACCTGTTTCGGGATTTATCTCCAGAGTCGCCCATTCTCGAGAAAATGAATTTACAAATCCACGAGGAAAAATTTCCTGTAGTTGGCTGTATACCATTACAAAAACATAAAATCCTTTATAAAAGGTATATTTATTAAAATCCCTATACAGGGCTACATCAAAGACAGAACTAGTTTTCAATCGGTTGACCGATCATCATCACTGCAATCCTAAAATGTGTACCTAAAACCAGATAAAATGATGCAAAGTATTTGAAATGTTGACTAAGGTTAAAAAATTTTTATAGGTTATACTCACTTAGAATCTACATGCAAGCCACCAAAGTAAAAATAACAGGGTAAAAACCCTTTACAATTGATCCGTCATCGGAACATATGACTAAGATGTGAATTATAACATGGATGATTAAGATATCCAATGTTTTTCGCCCTAGGTACCAATGAGCTCTATCTGACAAGTTCACATCATGACTGTATGGAAGCAAGTGATTTTGATAACGGAAATTCTGAATGGTGACATGACAAGAATGACAGTTCCACAGGAAGTTATAATTTCCCTGTTGTTTTGTGGCATTTATTGTAAAATTTGTTAAATTAATAACAATAAAAACAGTCGTTCCCACTGTGGTAGATAGTCTGTAAAAATGGAAATAGACTTGATGTAAATGTTAAAATATTGTAATGGAGGAAGTAGGCAAACCACATTACACATAATACAGACAACTTAATAAACGTTATCAAACCCTTTATATGTGATATCTAGGGCTTAGAAAAGCAGTTGTGTGTTTATTTAAAAGTTATCAATTATATTAGAATAATTGGACGTTGTTATAGTATGTGGAAGTACCATAAAAATCACTGTGTGGGAGACAAAGGTGTAGAACTGTTTTCTGATCTGGGAGGGATATATAATACAAGCTAAGATACATGCCACCATTTCTCAAGATCCCTGCATATCGCCTGGAACTCTAAGGGTTCGACAAAACAGACCAATATATGAGATAGCTAACATAGGGGAGAGGAGTGGTGTTATAAATTTATGAGAATATAATTAAAATGTAACATGAACGGGACCCAGAAAGATGTGAACTTGTCAGATAGAGCTCATTGGTACCTCGGGCGAAAAACATTGGATATCTTAATCATCCATGTTATAATTCACATCTTAGTCATATGTTCCGATGACGGATCAATTGTAAAGGGTTTTTACCCTGTTATTTTTACTTTGGTGGCTTGCATGTAGATTCTAAGTGAGTATAACCTATAAAAATTTTTTAACCTTAGTCAACATTTCAAATACTTTGCATCATTTTATCTGGTTGTACACATTTTAGGATTGCACTGATGATGATCGGTCAACCGATTGAAAACTAGTTCTGTCTTTGATGTAGCCCTGTATAGGGATTTTAATAAATATACCTTTTATAAAGGATTTTATGAAAATGAATTTATTCCAACTCAAAGGTCCTTCATCGAGTAGATGAAGAACTGACTCCCCTACTACGAGGCTCTCCTACTAGTAAATGACATCAATGTGGGAGTGAGATAGAAGATGCACTATCAACCATGCTGTTCAACCAAGTTCTTGGGGCAGTCATTAGAAAAATCAGTGTATAACCGGACTACCGGATATATAAATACCAAAAGTAGTACAAATTGCTACATATATGCAGACGATGTATTTAAACTAAAAGAATTATTTACTCTTTGCAAAAGGGTACTTCCGGCTGAAAAATTATTAGGGTGGTAATTACCGTAAATGCCTAGCAGAACAGGATGGTATTTAAAAAGCCATTTTTTATTCTGCTAGTTTGAAGGTTAAGTTAGCGGAATCGTTCCCATAAAAGGTGGTAGGGATGAACGATTATTAAGGTGGTCATACATTCGTAAGGTCCTACCAGAACACTGTGGTATTTCAAATTTTTTTTTTAATTCTGCTAGCTTGAATATTAAGTTAAGGGAATCGCTCCCCTTAAACCCAGAACAGGCGCTCTTTTCTGTCACGTAATCGGTCGCGGTTCGATTAAATTTAACAATATAAATTTAAATACGAATTTAAAACAAATTTTTATTTTATAGCAGATCGTATTTTTATTTACTTGTTATATTAAAAGTATATAGGGTGAGTCAGATAAAGGGCGTGTTAGAAATATCCCGAGAACTAAAGCCAACTGAATTATGAAAATTATACTCCAAGATAATAAGTTAGAAATAGACCATGTTCGGGACACTCAAAGATTACGACAAAGACTACTTTTTTAGTTATTTTAGACCTATAGGGAGAAAACCTACCTATTTCCTGCCTAGAGTTCGCGTCCGTTTTTTACTTATTAACAATTTAGTGCAAAAATCGCGATTTTTTCGATTTTTTGCACCCCGTTCAAAAGCTAAACAGTTGACATAAAACTACAAAATTTAATTTTTTAGAACATTGAAAACCCTTCAAAATGCCGATTTTTGAAAGTTAAAAAATTAATTTGATGCTACGCAAACTGAAAAATAAATGAAAACTGTTATTTGTTAATAACTTTTACTAAAACTACTTTAGAACTTTAGTGTTTCACTCAAAGTTTTGTATTGGGGTACTTAACAAAACCTCAATTTTAGACCGATCCATTAATTAGTTTAAAAGTTATTCTATTTGTTTATCCCAGAGATCTTTATTTTGCAATAACATAAGACAGAAAATAATGAGGATAAGGCAATTCTGCGTATGTCAAATGAAAGTAGAAAAGTGATACTATCAAAATGTACTAAAAAAAAGATAAAAAAATTACCTAATATAGTCAAAAATACTAATGCCAAATTTTTGAAATTTTGTAGTTTGAAGAAAAATCATTGTACATGTTCAAAAAGTTGGTATTTTACACGAATTTTTAAAAATATTGTTCAGTTGGTGACTAGCCGTGGTAAGTGAATACGCTTAAAACAACTTACAAACATGTAATTTGTCTATTTGCAATTTGACATTATCTATTACTTAATAAAAAGTTTAATTTGTTTAAACAATCTTTGAAAAAATAATTTTTTCCCAAAAATCCATGTTTTTAATCAGACTATTATTAATAATCATATAAACAGTTTAGGTATACTTTAATAAATAAATTATCTTAAATAAATAATTACCTAATAAAAATAATTTATTTATTAAAGTGAACTTTAACTTTTGTATGATCATTAATGATACTATGAACAAAAAATAAATTTTTGTAAAAAATATTTTTTCAAGAATTGTTTAAACAAATTATACTGATTATTAATTAATAATATTATAAACAAATTGCATATTAATTGTACGTACGTAATTGTAATGTACGTAGAAATTACATACAAATTAAAAAAAGAAAGAGGAAAATCCATTAAGCTGATCAAGAGATACAGAAAATTGTATTAGTTTGAAATTGATTTTTCGGTATTTTAACTCGGTAGATTCGTAGGTTACCCCTAGTAACCGTTTGAACTACAATTTTGAAAAATCGTAGAGGGTGCTGTGAAGATACAATATTTATGCATGCAAATTTTTTAACGAAAAATACAAATCCCATTATTTAAAATGGCATCAATGGAATTCTCTAATTATTATAAAAAAATTAGCTGTGAATTAAAAAAAAACACATGGCTAACTTTGTCCCTAATGAACCCAGGCTAAATTTTTTAATTGAAAATTCGTGTTAAAATACTAGCTTTTTGAATACATAAAAAGATTGTTCCTACGGACAATATTTGTAAAGTTATTCTAAATGTTTATAAACTACAAAATTTCAAAAATTTGGCATTAGGATTTTTGATTATATTGATTAATTTTTTTATCTTTTTTTAATACATTTTGATACTATCACTCTTCTACTCTACTTTAATTTGGCATACTCAGAATTGCCCTATCTTCATTATTTTTCTGTCTTATGTTATTGCAAAATAAAGGTCTCTGTGAAAAACCAATAGAATAACTCTTAAACTAATTAATAGTTCAACTTTGGGTGAAACACTAAAGTTCTAAGGTAGTTTTAGTAATAGTTATTAACAAATAACGATTTTCACTTATTTTGCAGTTTGCGTAGCAACAAATAAACTTTTTAACTTTGAAAAACCGGCATTTTGAAGGTTTTTCAATGTTCTAAAAAATTGAATTTTGTAATTTTATGCCAAATATTTAGCTTTTAAATGGGGTGCAAAAAATCGAAAAAATCGCGATTTTTGTACTAAATTGTTAATAATTAAAAAACGGACGCTAACTCTAGGCAGGAAACAGGAATGATTTCTTCCTATAGGTCTACAATACCGAAAAAAGTAGTCAGCTACCTGGATCTTTGAGTGTACCGAGAAAATCCTTATTACCCTGGATCATTAAATAAAGGGATTTTGAAGATTGATCTATTTAATGAAAATAATTTCATCTATTTGGTACTTCCGGTTATACCGGGAGTTGCTTATAACTTCGTTTTTTAAATAGGACACCCTGTATATTTTCACATTTTAGAATTCTCCTTGATTTATTATTTCTTAGAATATGAGATTTTGTAATATTATACAGGGTAGTTTAAAAGATAATTACGTTTTTTATTAATATAGTAGCTAGTTTCACACCCTGTAGAATTATAGTAGTTTGACATCAAAAATTCTATTTATATTCAAATGATTTTTAATATAGTCTACTACATATTGCTAAGAATTATTAGTATAGCTAAATTTTTACTTTGAGTATACAGGGTTGGTCGAAATTCAGAATGAGTTTTTTCTGAGTTTTTTTAAACGGAACACCCTATATTTTAGTACTGCAAAAAAATGATGTTTTACGGTACTTTTTTACTTCTTAAGCATTACCTACACCTAGCTGTTTTAGTTTGTGCTTAATTGTTAATCGCACCAACAATCTTAACTACGTAGCTATTTTGATAGCTCAACCATTTATTGGCAATTTTAAGTATCAGTCTGGATTAATATGTATTTATGTTCGAAAAATGTTGTGATTGAATATTCAGGGCCAAACCTGATAAAATGTCACGTATTTTTTGTTGCAATTAATGTTTGGCTTTAATTACCAATCACTCACAAATTAAAGCAGTTAGGTATAAGGAATGCTTGGGAAATTAAAAAATACCATAAAATATCATTTCATTACAACACTAAAATACAGGGTGTTCCATTTAAGGAAGCTCAGATAATACTCATTCCGGGTTTCGACCAACCCTGTATATTAAAATGAAAAATTTAAATATACCAATAAATTCTTGACGATAGTACACTATACTAAACATCATTTGAACATAAATAGAGTTTATTATGTCAAACTACTACAATTCTACAGGGTGTGAATATTGCTACGAAAATAATAAGGAAACTGAATTATCTTTGAAACCACCGTGTCTAAGAATACAAAACCTCATATTTTAATAAAAAAGAAATCAAGGAGAATCCAAAAATGTAAAAATATACAGGGTGTCCCATTTAAGAAAACGAAGCTATAAGCTTTGGTTCTCACCAATGCTATAAATTCCACCAGAAACAATTTAAAAAAATTAAAATAATAATAAAAAAAATACTTACGTATTACTACACCCTTTCTTGAGGCACTGAGAAGTTGAAAGTTATTTTGTAATATTTTTCATCAAGTTATCACGGAAAAGGATAAAATGTTAGATTTTTTCTAATGGCGCGACCGATCCAGAGTTAAGGGTGGTTTAGGTGTAATACATTATTAGGGTAGTAATAAATTAGTGAAAAATCGCTGAAAAAATCATTAGTGACAGAGGCAACAAAACTTTTTAATTAATAGCTACATTTTAGTCTGATACATTTAATGAATAATTTTATTGATTTAATGTTATGTTCATTAAATCAATAAAATTATTACTTAAATACAAAAAAATAATTATTTAAAAATTTCCTTAGTAACGTTCTAAATCACAGCAAATTTTCTTCAAACTATCCGCATAAGAGAAAAGCTTCATCAACTCTCATGTTACTTAATAGCCAGAAAAAACGACGATTTATAACATAGTGAGTTAACTAGGACATGCTATTCTTCTTTGCCTCCCCGATTCAATCTCTGACCACAGCTTTCTCAGACTGCCAAGATTAAAATCCAAGAGATAACGACAGAAAACTGTACGTCATGCCCCCAATTACTGCTTCCCATCTGTAATCATTGACGTCCAAGGGGAGAGTTAGAGCAAAAAATGTCACATAATTCTTTTATACGTCCATACAGGTTGTAACAAAAAGCCAGGTCATTAATTAAATTACATATTCTGGGACCGAAAATAGTTTGATTGAACCTAACTTACAGTAGGAAAAATGAAAGAATACTGTTACGCGAATTGACTTTTAATTATTATTAAATAAATAAAAGCCTTACTTGAAATTGTTTATTTATAACACTTACAATTAACACTTATTTAACAACAATATCTAATTTATTTTACACTTTATAACATTTAATTTATTTACAAATACGACTTATCTACTTTAAAAATACATACATTTCAGAAACCCGATCAAACAATAAAATTCACGCGTCGATAAAAGTATTCACTGACTGGACTGCTGCGGTAATCTCTCTTCTTATATACTTCGGCACCCATCGCTACGAACGCCGTGGAAAAGGAGTGGCTGTTTCGCGCATTCTCTAGCAACGACCAGAATATTCGGTCAGGATAGGCCAAGCTGTGAGCAGACTGTTATAAATAGTGTCACATTGCCCCCTCCTTAAAAGATGGTTTCTCCTGGAATCTTGTCGGGACTGAAACTGGATGCTGGTATCTGCAACTGGACCCTCTTTTACAACTCCCAGTTGTATAAAAGTGACAGGGGATGGTCTTCGCTCCGCACCAGTAACTATGCGGATTGCAACAGACTAACACCTGGACCTCGGTGTCTTGGAAAATTTCTTTCACCATATTTCTGATAACTCTCCAGTCTAATTTTTAACTTTTGCACGTCGGACTCCAACACGTGCTCTCTAAATTGAATTAATGCATCCCATAAATCTTGGTAGATAGGTTGGTCATGGACAGTGTCTTTTGTTACCAGATAGAATAGGTAACGTGATGCATCTTGGAGTTTCAATGCTTTGCCAGGAGCTGGCAGTTGGCATTGAAGTTCTGTAACTCGACCAAACTTCCTTCGGAAGACGGATGCCAACCCTCGTGCGTCTTTGATACTGGCCGGGATGGTATGGGCCAGTGAATAGTCATCGGGAAGTGCGAGTAGATCTCGCTTTTCTTCAGTGGTAACACCATGTCTCGCTTTACCGATACCTCCGTAAGCCCCCATGAACTCTTCAAACGTGAGGTCAGGTATTTCTCGAACTTGGTTGACTTCAACTTCTTCATCTACGTCGTGGTCTCCCTCGTATGGCGCCAACCGGTTATGGTGGACTATCATCGGCTTTCCCCTAGGAATCTTGCTTATTCGGTAGATAACGTCATTAATTTTCTTGACAATGACGTACGGACCTTCCCAGAACTGCTGCAACTTGGGAGAACAACCTGTTCGCTTCTTTAGATTATAAAGCCAGACTTTGTCGTTCTCCTTGAAACATCCCTTCTCGGCTTGGGTATCGTATCGTTTCTTCATTCGGTCGCTAGCGATCTGAAGATGAGAACGGACCAACTCATGTATATCGCCCATTCTTCTTCGCAATTCATTCACGTAATCCTCACCAGCAACATCTTCTCCAGGTCGACATCCAAACTCTAGATCACCAGGGTAGACGCATCTCACGTCCAAATAGGACTTTTGCTGGTGTTTGGCCCGTTGATTCATTAACAGCATATCTATAGGCCATTGCAAAGAACGGAAGGTACTGGTCCCAGTCTCGTTGATGATTGGACACCATCTTTGTCAAATACTTGCCGACTGTCCTATTCATTCGCTCCACCATTCCATCCGATTGTGGGTGATAGGCCGTAGTTCTTGTCTTCTTCATGTCTAGTCTATCACAAGTTCCCTGAAATAGATCGCTCTCAAAGTTCCTTCCTTTGTCACTATGGATCTCCAGAGGCACTCCGAATCGGCTGATGCAGTCTTTGATTAACACATCTGCAATAGTGGCGGCCTTCTGGTCTGGAATTGCGTAGATCTCAACCCATTTCGTGAAGTAATCCATTACCACCAACATGTATTTGCATCCATTGTCACTTTCTGGAAATGGCCCGGCTATATCCAAAGCTATTCTCTCAAACGGACTTCCAACATTGTACTGTCTCATAGGAGCCTTTCTTTTCCGGCAGGGTCCGTTACTTGTAGCAGAGGTAGTACATTTCTTACACCAGTCCTTCACATCGTCGGAACTATTCATCCAATAAAATCGTTCCCGAATTCTCTGAAGGGTTTTCTTTACACCAAAATGCCCTCCTGATGGACTGTCGTGTAACTGACGAAGTACTTCGGCTACTATGCTCTTTGGAATCACCAACTGTGTTCTCCTCGCTGAACCATCATCATTTTCCATCACTCGTTTAAGCAAGCTGTCTTCCAAGATAAATGAGTCCCACTGGGCCCAGTACGTCTTAACTACTGAGCTTAGGCTTGATATTTCTTGCCCAGATGGTCGACGATTTTCTTCTTTCCATTTTCGAATCTTCTGTAAAACTGGATCTTTTCCTTGTTCTTCCCTGATCTTAGTAGACGTCCACTCGTCGTTGACCACTGTTGTTCTTAGTACTGCTGCTTCTTTTGACTCTGTTTTGTTGCAATGGGAACACTCTGCTGGGCACGGCCTTCTAGATAGAGAATCAGCGTTCCTGTGGCTAACTCCGGCTCGATGCTCGATCTTGAAATCGTATTCTTGAAGTCGTTCAATCCATCTGGCTATCTGACCCTCTGGATTCTTAAATTGCATTAACCATTTAAGGGCGGCATGGTCGGTTCGGATTAGAAACTTCCTTCCATAGAGGTATTGATAGAAGTGTTCTACCGATTTCACTACTGCTAGAAGTTCTCTTCTCGTAACGCAATAATTTCGTTCAGGTTTTGAAAGCACTTTACTAAAATATCCAAGGACTCGTTCCTGTCCTCCTTGAATCTGAGATAGCACTCCTCCAATTCCCACATTACTTGCATCCGTGTCTAAGATGAACTCTCCTTCTGGCAGTGGATACCCTAATATTGGCGCTGTAATTAAATGCCTCTTCAAAGTTTCAAAGGCCGTTTGGCAGTCTCCATCCCAGCAATAATCCCTTGCTTCCTCTGTAAGTCGCGTTAATGGCTTAGCGATATCTGCAAACTTCTTAATGAACCTCGGGTAGTAAGTACATAGTCCCAGAAAACTTCTCACTTGATGTTTATCAGTTGGTTCAGGCCATTCCTTAATGGAATCGATTTTTCCTTTATCCACGGCCACTCCTTCTTTGCTGACTATATGACCTAAATAATTGACTTTACTTTGAAATAGCTGGCATTTCTCGGGATTTAACATTAACTGGGCAGCTTTAAGTCGATTAAAAACGTCTTCTAAATTCTTCTGGTGGTCTTCAAACGTCTCCCCCAAAACGATTATGTCGTCTAAATACACCAGGCACGTTTTCCAAGATAACCCTCTCAGCACATTTTCCACAAGCCTCTCAAATGTCGTAGGAGCATTACAGAGTCCAAACGGCATAACGTTGAATTCCCATAATCCAGATCCTGTCGTGAAGGCCGTCTTCTCCTTGTCCACTGGATCCATTTCTACCTGCCAATATCCAGACTTCAAGTCCAACGTAGAAAACAATTTACTTCCAGCTAATGTGTCCAACCTGTCGTCGATCCGAGGCAGAGGATAACTATCTTTCTTGATAACATTATTCAACAAACGGTAGTCCACACAGAACCTCGTAGTTTCATCTTTCTTCTTTACCAGGACCACCGGAGAGACCCATGGGCTCGTAGAAGGTTCTATCACCCCGTCTTTCTTCATTTCTTGAACAATCCTTTCAGCTTCCTCTCTCTTCGACTGTGGTAATCGTCGAGCTGTTTGACGAATTGGCCTAGCGGTACCAGTGTCAATTTTATGTTTGACAACTGTCGTTCTTCCTGTCTTTCCTCCTTTCGGTACGAATATGTCACGATATTGCCGAAGAAATTCCCTTAATTTCCTTTTCTCCACTTGATTTAGAGATTGGCCTGCAACTGCAAGCATTTGGTCGAACTTATCGTTGGAGTTATCTGATGTTGTCGTCTGTCGGATTATGGACGTCACGGGTACACAAGTTCCTACTTTTGTCTCCTTCTTGATGGTCACTGGGTAGTCATTGACATTAATTAATCTCACGGGAATTTCTTTAGCAGAAGTAACCAATTCTTTTCCAATTATGATTCCTCGGCCAACCTCCTCGTCGTGGTTCCATTGCTCCATCATAACAGGTGTTCCTTCTTCTACAATTCCCTGTAGCCGCGCTACGATGATCGTTTCACTCCTCGCAGGCACAACTGTATCTTCTTTAATGGACAGTGCTGCTAGGACAGTGCTGTCATCATGTGGACGAAGAAATACCTCCTCGTTGCCAACTTTGATTACCCTATTCTTAAAATCCAATTGAAATCCATGCGAATTCATTACGTCCATTTCTAATATAACATCTTCTTCGATGTCTGCAACTATGACAGTATGGACGAACTTTTCTGCTCCAATCCCTAATTGTATCTGGATTTCTCCGTGGGTGTTGGCATTTTCACCTGTGGCAGTCCGCAGTCGCAACCTCGTTAGTAACAGCTTCTTACGACTGTTTATAACTGACGGTCGTATAATGGTCCTGGTCGCTCCGGTATCCACCAACAATGTACACTTTTTACCATTTATTTCTCCATCTACATATACACTATCTTCACGACATTTCAAAGAAGCTATTGGTATGAGAGGGTCTTTGGAAAAGTTGCGGGTCGAAGCTGCCCCTCTAAGGCCGACCCGTTCTAGTTTTCATGCTGGTGAGTCTCTTGATTGCTACTGTACCTAGGGTACTTACCTGAACTCCGTACTTATCCTATTTCACCACAATTCCAGCACCTTATGGTCTTCGTTTTCTTGTATGAAATGCCCTTTATCATATTAACAATCTGGTCCAGTTTGTCTTCATCCTCTTCCTCTTTCACAGTCCTAACTTTACTGTACCCGCCAGAGGCCTGGGTAGCTGATTCCTATTCGAGGGCGGCGGACAAGACATCAACCAGCGTCTTGTGACGAGCTAATCGCAGTGTTCTTTGCATTTCATGATCACGAAGGCCATCAATGAATGTTTGAACAGCCAACTTTTCCATCATGTCTTTGGGAGCTGTTGGATATGCATATCGTACTAACCTGGCAATATCTACCTCGTATTCTTGCAGAGCTTCATCTTTCTTTTGTCTTCGATTTTTAAACTGCGACTGATAGACATGCTATAAATGTTCGTGTCCGTATCGCATATTCGGTCTCTTTTTAAGCTGCTCGAAGTCATCTGTCTCCTCTACGGCTATGGTCTGGAGAACATCCAAAGCGTCGCTTCGAAGAGCAATAGTGAGGTTTACAGCCTTTTCTTTTTCGGACCATCCGTTCGCTCTGGCCGCCGATTCGAACTGTTTCATGTAGTTGTTCCATGATGACTTTCCGTCGAAATTTGGCACCTTAACACGAGCAAGACTCACACTCCCTTCAACTATCGACCGTGGCTCCAATTTGTATTTGGTTTCATCATCTTTAATGTCTGTTAAGATGGGTTCCATCCCTTTGTCTACTTTTTCCGTTTCCTCCATTTTCTTTTCTATTTCCTTGATCTTTTCTTCAAAAGTAGATTTTATGGACGACATCTTGTCGTCAAAATCCGAAGTGACTTTAGAGATCTTGTCAGTCATCTTACTTTCAAGGGATGAAATATCACCCGAAACTTTCGAAATCTTGTTCTCTAACGATGTAATGTCTGTCGAAACTTTCAAAATATCCGAGGAAACTTGGGAGATCTCACTAGAAACTTTGTTCTCTAACGATGTAATATCTGTAGAAACTTGGGAGATTTCACTAGAAACTTTGTTCTCCAACGATGTAATCTCTGTTGAAACTTTCAAAACATCCGAGGAAACTTGGGAGATTTCTTTAGAAATTGACGAAAAGAAAGCAGTTTGCCTGTCCTCAAACACGTAGGTTTCTGGATCATGACCCTCTTCTTGTAGTGCGTTCTTTAGACGAACGACTAGACCAGCCTTTTTCCCAGCTGAATCGAGCTCGCGATTTTCCAGTTCCGTTCTGAGCTCCGTAAGGCGCAGGTCAAAAACTTTCGGCCTATACTGTGAAGACATGGTCACACACTTTGTTTATTACGATTTATATTTTATTTATTTTTAAAAGATTCAACACTGTATTTAAGGCGAAAATTTATATTGATTTTATCCCACTTCTGACACCACTGTTACGCGAATTGACTTTTAATTATTATTAAATAAATAAAAGCCTTACTTTAAATTGTTTATTTATAACACTTACAATTAACACTTATTTAACAACAATATCTAATTTATTTTACACTTTCTAACATTTAATTTATTTACAAATACGACTTATCTACTTTAAAAATACATACATTTCAGAAACCCGATCAAACAATAAAATTCACGCGTCGATAAAAGTATTCACTGACTGGACTGCTTCGGTAATCTCTCTTCTTATATACTTCGGCACCCATCGCTACGAACGCCGTGGAAAAGGAATGGCTGTTTCGCGCATTCTCTAGCAACGACCAGAATGTTCAGTCAGGATAGGCCAAGCTGTGAGCAGACTGTTATAAATAGTGTCACAATACCCATGAACGAACATATAAAATACGCTGTATTTTGCTGTCACCGTGTCACACAAAAAATTGGCCAGCGCATGTACATGTAATAATTATTCTTGCATGTACTTGCATTAGACAATTTTCTTTGTGACACGGTGACAGGAAAATACAGCGTGTTTTATATGTTTGTTCATGGGTATTCTTTCATTTTTCCGAGTATACCTTAGTACAAATGTGCACATAAAAAAAGTTACAGCCCTTTGCAGCAACAAAATGAAAATCGATTTTTTCCAATGTATCGAAAACTATTATAGATTTGTATTGAAAATTAACATGTGGCATTGCTATGAGAGGAATATCTTAAAAACAAATTACAGTGAAATTTGTGAACCCCATATAAATTTTATGGGGTCCCTTATAGCCCCCAAACTCGTGTTTACGGTCTAATAAAATTATTATTTTGGTACCATTAGCTGAAGACATTTTTAAAACTCCTTTGCCCCTTAGTACTTTTTCAATAAGCCAGTTTTTAACGAGATATTTAGAACATCTGTATAATTCACCAAGGATTTGTAAATGGATAAGTAAGATTATAGAGACCTGGTAATAATATTAGAAACTGCTTATAATTTACAGGTATATTTTGAAACATATATAGAAAGAAGCCACATTTCAATACACACTGGCTTATCGAAAATATACTAAGTGGACAAAAAAGTTTTAAAAACATTATGATTAACTAATGGTACCACAATAATAATTTAATTGGAAAGTTCACAAACGTATGGGGCGGGGGGGGGGAGGGGGAGGAGATTAAGGGAACAAGACTCCCATAAAATTTTTATGGGGTACACAAATTTCACTGTAACTTTTTTTTGAAGATGTTTATATTTAAAAATATCTAATAGTTTTCGACATATTGAAAAAAAAATAGATTTTCATTTTGAAATAACAAAGGGCTGTAACTTTTTTATGTGCACATTTGTACTAAGGTAAGTTAGGTTCAATCGAACTATTTTCGGTCCCAGAATATGTGATTTAATTTATGACATGCCTTTTTGTTACACCCTGTATACAGTGGTGGCATGTAAAATTGAAAGACTAGTTACTAGTTTTTAGTAAAATCAAGTTTAAGGTTAGTTTAGACAGGATCTTAATAAAACTTATTTTAAAATTTCTTTTTAAACAAATATGAATAAGCAAAGAAAAATAGAGGTGTTATTACTAAGAAGGAGGAGATAAAATAAAAACAAGGAAAAGTTTTAGATTCAAAAATCTAAAACTTCTACCGTCGAAACTAAGATTCTGCTAAAAACCTGAGTTCGTCCTTTTAAGATTTGAAAGGTAAACGAACGATAAATGCAGCAGACTAGGGAAAATCTAAGATCACATTCCCTCCTGTCAGTGCATCTATGTAAAATTCCATCGGATATTGATTTCTTGTACTTAGATAGGCGTAAAACTACAAGAAATTGAAAGACAGATAATATTTCATTTCGTTTCGAAGGTAACCACCACCTTATTACGTACGATTCACTCTTTTGGGATTTTCAGAGAGACCTGTGCTCTACTCTGAATTATAACGAAAACCAACTACCTTACTAAACAAAATTACATAAAATAATTTTCTGTCTGCCTTTTTAGTCCAGAGAAATAAGATTTTTCTCGTGACACATCCTCCTCCAGGCCGAAACCAAATTTTTTGAGTAATATGGACATCTATATTAATAACCTATATGTTTCCTACAGCCGATTTTGATGATATACATAGTTATAAACAAATGAAGATCAAAAAATGCTAAATTTTCGTTTTTTCGTCTATTACAAAAAAGTGAAGCATTTTAAACAAATTTGAGAGTAATAAATTAGATAAATCATATAAAAACTTCAATACGGTGTTCACTGCATATGTCTATCCTTATTTGTTGCTTAGAAAATTGCAAAATAAGTCATAAATTTCTAGATTTTATAAATGTTCATAGCTTATGTAAAAATTAAGTTAGAACTTTGTTATTACACGGAATGCTGAGACATCTGGTGCTTAAATTATATTTTAAATTTCAAAGCAATTGGTCAAATAGTTTAAAAGTTATTTAATTTGTTTATCCCAAATAAATTTTTTTTGTAACACTCTAAGTCAGAAAACGATGAGGTTACAGTAATACTTCGGACAGTTTATGAAAGAAGAAGATTTGTGCTATTAACTTAATTTTAAAAAAGTGACAAAAAATAATTTTAAATAGTGTTAAATTATTTTGCAAACACATGTCCATTTTTTGCTTATAAACAATTAGAATAACTTTTTAACCGTTACCCGTAGAAAAATTATTTTTCCATATTTAGAAAGACTGAATTTTTATAACATATTAAGAAAGAAAAACAATTGTCCTAGGATAATTAGGGACGAAATTAGCCCCCTTCTATTTTTAATTCACAGCAGCTTTGTTTATAACAATTAAGAAATAAAATTAGCCGCATTTGAAAGAAAATACTTCAAAGTTTTAATGTAATTGTACAGTATACAAAAGACTTCCTTTCAAGGAAATCGTCCACAAAGCTTAAAAATGTGGCCCTTAAAGTCAGCCGGCGTTGAAACTTGGGATAGCGATGAGAGGGGGGGACAGCTGTTTACTGTATCTCTGGTTCTCGATTATTTATTTCGTTGTTTCTTTTTTAATTTTTATGTACTTTTTACTTACATTACGAATATGCGTTATTTAAATAAACTAATTGTTATATACACCATTGAATTTGTTTAAACAATTTTTTTTCAATTTTTTAAATAATATTTGATGTAACTTTTTTTGTAAAACGTACATATTAATTATACAGGGCGTAACAAAAATACAGGTCATAAATTAATTCACATATCGCACACCTAGTTCAATTGTGCCACAACTGCAAAAAATTCTAATTTTGGGTTAAGGCTGTAAAATATTGCTTATATAATGGCCCATCTAATGCAATACAGCCTGAACTAAAATATTGTTTTGGATAAGTATAAAGTAAGTTACTTCGGTATTTCACTGTAGGGTTTTTGGAGGTTTTGACATAACTGGGAGATGTGGCGATAATATACACTGCCACAATACAACCGATGTAATTCAATACGTTCAATACGGCCACAACTGCAAAAATCAAGAGAGATGTGGCGGTAATATACACTGCCACAATACAATCGATATAATTGAATACGGCCACAACTGCAAAAATCAATTGATTTTTTCATTATATTTCCACCGTATCTCCTAGGTATCGTTTTATAAATGACTTTCTTCAAAATGCAATATCGCCATAATTATCAAAATAATAATAACGTTTTATTTTTAATAAATTGTAATAAGATCCAGCCAATAAGTGTATAATTTGCTACCTAAATTGTAATTTTGAAGCAAGTCATTTTCAAAATAAATTATTTACAGGGCAAAACGCGTTTACTACAGAACGTTTTGCTCATTTCCCGAGAATATTGTGTTTTGCACTTGTGGCACTATTGAACTAGGTGTGCGATATTCTGGGACCAAAAATAGATTGATTGGACCTAACTTACCTTAATACAAATGTGCACATAAAAAAAGTTATAGCCCTTTGAAGTTACAAAATGAAAATCGATTTTTTCCAATACATCGAAAACTATTAGAGATTTTTTATTGAAAATGGGCATGTATCATTCTTATGACAGGAACATCTTAAAGAAAAATTATAGTGAAATTTGTGCATTCCATAAAAATTTTATGGGGGTTTTGTTCTCTTAAACCCGCCAAACTTTTGTGTATGTTCCAATTAAACTATTACTGCGGTACCATTAGTTAAACACAATGTTTCTAAAACTTTTTTGTCTCTTATTATTTTTTCGATAAGGCACCGTTTATCAAGATGTGGCTTCTTTTTTAGTATGGCTCAAAATATACCTAAAAATGTAAATTATAAATAAATTTTCCATAAATCATACGATTACCAAGTCTCCATAATCGTACTTAACCATATACAAATATGTGGTGGATTTGACTAATATTCAAAATATCTCAATAAAAACTGACTTTTCGAAAAAGTACTGAGAGGGAAAAAAGTTTTAAAAACATTGTGTTTAACTAATGGTACCACAATAATAATTTAATTGGAACGTACACAATAGTTTGGGAAGGTTTAAAAGAACAAAATCCCCATAAAATGTTTATGAGGTGTCAAAATTTTACTATAATTTTTTTGTAAGATGCTCCTGCCATAAAAATACCACATGTCTGTTTTCAGTAGTAATAACCCAAGGACATTGATAATTGTTCAAAAAAATTTTATAACACATTTCGAAAGCTTGTTGCTTAGACCGACGCCGTAGGCGGAGGTCTGTTGCCTGTAAGCAACAAGCTTGAGAAAGTTGTTAAAAAATTTTTGAGCATTTATCAATGGTCGAGGGTTATTCGGATAGAAAATTTGGTTATGAAAAAAAAATACAGAGCAGAAACAATTTATTTAAATGTGCAATTAACAAAGGAACAATTAGAAAAATTTAATGAAGATCCAGACATGTTAGTTTCTATAACTGATGAAGATGTATTTCCACTACGCATGCTGTTAATAATTTTATTATGATGTTTGAAATATTGAATATTTGAAATGTCAAAATCGAAATGAAACGAAATGTAGGTATCCATAGCTACATGATTGAGTGAAAACAGCCCATGGGATCTGTTTTCAGTATAATGTTGGTTTTATTGGTTGTATTCAATCAGATGACCACAAATTAATTGATTTCATTGGATTTCTAATTGAGCAAACAATTTTCAATAAAACATCTCTAGGAATTTTCGATATATTGGACAAAATCGGTTTTCATTGTGTAACTTCTAAGGGCTGTAACTTTCTTTATGTGCATATTTATACTAAGGTAAGTTAGGTTCAATCGAACTATTTTTGGTCCCAGAATAGGCGATTAAATTTGTGACCTGTATTTTTGTTACACCCTGTAATTTTTATATACTAATCCTATTCAATTATTCCTAAATCTAAAATTAGCTTAGGTATATGTAATATTGAATTGAAAATAAAAAATCTCAATTAAACTAGGTTTTATTTCTTGATAAACATGGTACTAGATAAACGAAAAATGAAATGTAACAAAATAAGAGAGAGGATAAAAAGAACAAAATTATTTTCAGAAATTTTCTACAGTATTGTAATAATTGTATCTTACAACATTGAAAGTTATAATTTTAAGACTGCAAAAAGAAACATAAATTAAGATATTTCATACATTTTGGTATAATAACAAGACTATTAAAATAAAATTATAGGATATTTATCTAGGAATACTTGTATTTTTATGAAAAACGTAACAATTTTATCAGTTACCTATTTTTTATAAGTTATTGTAAATTCAAGTGCATATTATTATCCACTCCTATGATTGCCAACAAAGTTATCCTAAAAATATCATAAAAGAATTTCCAAAAATTGTTTACACAACTTACATAGTTAATTACATAACCACTTTATTAACAAAAAACATATCCGTAACGTACGCAAACAGTACATACAGATTAAAAAAAGAAACTCCAAAATAGATAATAGAGAAAGATTTGAGGTTTTGGTTATCGAAGTCCATAAACTATTTATATCTCTGTACTAACAAGTACTCGGTGCAGCCAGTTTTGCAAGAGCAGATAGTTTATAATAAAATGTCTGGTATAAAGAAGATCTGTTGATCGGATCGGTACTAACGGTTCTTAGCTTAATTTCCAACTGCAATCAATTACGTTTATCTCTTGTTTGGTGGTTCTGTAACTTCAGTTTTTCATTCATCTAATAGCATGTTTACCAAAAAAAAAAATAAAACCTAGTTTATTTGAGATTTTCTGATTTCCATAGACCAATTCTATTTTTAGAAACAATTGAATGGGATAATTTGTTTTTTCATACTTTAAATTATTACTAAGTTTAATAAAAACTATGTATTATTATGTTATTCATAAATATTTATGTTTTGTAATTAAAATTACTTCAAATATTATTAAAAAAAATTGAAAAAAAAATGTTTAAACAAATTTGATGGTGTATATAAAAATTAATTTATTTAAATAATGCATACTCGTACTGTACGCAAAAAGTACATACAAATTAAAAAAAGAAACCAAGGGAGATCTCATCGATCTCCCAAGTTTCAAGGTCGGCCGATTTTAAGGGTCACATTTTGAAGCTTTGTCGACGATTTGTTTAAAAGTACATATTTTTTATATTTGGTGTTACACATTTGGTTGGTAACACTCTGAAGTATGTTCTTTCGAATGTGACTGATTTGATTTCGTAATTGTTATAAAAAAGCTGCTGTGAATTAAAAAAGGGGGGGGGCAACTTCGTCCCTAATTGTCCTGGGACAATTTTTTCTTTTTTAAATTTGTATAAAAATTCAGTCTTTCTAAATATGAAAAAATAATTTTTCTACGGGTAATGGTTAAAAAGTTATTCTAATTGTTTATAAGCAAAAACTCGACATGTTCTTGCAAAATAATTTTGCGATACTTAGAATTATTTTTTGTATTTTTTTTAATTACATTATTAGTATAAATCTTCTTCTTTCATAAACTATCCCAAGTATTACTGTAACCACATCATTTTCTGACTTAGGGCCGATTGTTCAATTGGAGATTATCTTCAGATTAAAAATAATTTTCAATTAAACTTAATATTGCGTTGTTCAATGCAAGTTTAACACTTAACCATCTGTTAACTCGAGATTATCTTAATCGCTCAAAAACGAAGGATTAACGGTGTTAACTAAAGATTTGTAACCTTACTTTCTGGTTTTAAATTAAATATTTTCAAGAAAATTCCAAATTGGAACAACCATAGTTATTGCACTAGCTAGATATGTATGTATTTTGAATTGTTCTTTCTATAAATTTTCAGTCGTAGATAAGATTTGCAGGAATAATGCAGTAATAATCTATTAAAATTTCGTGTGTCTAATAATAATGGTTATTTCTCTTTTATTTTGATGACAGAGATATGACAGAGGACGAATATTTCTTAGCTGTTTTTAATATAATTTTTTTGTCTTCAAAAAAATGTGTTTCTTAAAAAATTTATATTAGTACAAAAATAAATTAGATCTCTCAGTGTATAGGTACTTATGCTTTCTACAAATTTATGCATGATAATTATTAATTATTTATAAATACATATTTCCAGAAGTTTCGCTTTTTTCATTATGTGTAAAAATCAGGTAAAAACAAATTGGAAAAACTTTTAATGAAATTTTTGTGAAGGAATAGGAATATTTTTATAAGCTAAAAAATTAACATTACTATTTAAACATGTTTTTCTACAACCGTGTTAAAAATGCAATTTTTAGCACTCCATACGAGCGTTAAAAATGCTACTTAAGGCACTAGTGCTTTAAAATTTTTATGGCACTGCAGTTCGTATTGACCATAGACCGTGTATGAGTTTTTAAATCACACATTTTAACTTTTAACTCATAGTAGTTGTAATTTTAATTTTGTATGTATATTAGACACTTATTATTCAATTGTGACAATTTGCTGTAAGTGTGTTGTTTACAATTTTTTTAATAAAAGATATTTTGAATTTGAATTTGAATTTTGATGCAATGTCAAAAAAATATAAAAATGGAATATCAGTCAAGTTCAAGTAAAATTTTTTGTAGATATTGTCCTGTAATTACGTTTGTAGAAAAAATATTGTATGATATGCGTGTTACAAAATAAAAATTTTTAAGGCACTCATGTGAATTGCAGAACTCGCTTCGAAAATTCTGCAAACTTTCACATGCCTGCCTTAAATGTGTACTTTTAACACTTATATCATAAATAACTATTTTTTACGCAAAGTTAGCAGTTGTACTTTTAATACTTTCTTCCATTTTAAATATGTTTAATAATGTAAATTAAAATCTCTGTCAGTAGTAGTTGACATGTACTAAACACTACATGTCAAAAATCATTAACTTTATAACACAGAGCACATTTTTATGTACAATTTTCATGATAAAGTTTGTTCCAAGTCGTTAATTAATAACTGGCAACGTTGTCGCCGCTTCAGTACTCGGGTTTAATAAATCCGAAAGTTAACTAACATTGAACAACTTCTTAAAAAATAATCTTTGGATTAAATTTAATTAAAGTTTACTTAATCCATGAGTTAACTACTGATTGAACAACTGGCCCTAACAGTGTTGCAAAAAAAAATGAATTTGGGAAAAACAAATTAAATAACTTTTAAACTATTTGACCAATTGTTATGAAATCTAGTGTATAATTTAAGCACCAGAAGTCCCAGCATTTCGTGTGATAAGAAGGTTCTAAGTTAATTTTTACATAAGTTATGAATATTTATATAAACTCAAAATTTATGAATTATTTTGCAATTTTCTAAGCAACCAATAAGGATAGACATATTCAGCGGACGCGATATTAAAGTTTTTTATATGATTTATGAGTTTCTTACTGCCAAATTTGTTTAAAATGCTTAGCCTTTTGCCAATAGACGAAGAAAGCAAAAATTTAACGTTTTTTGATTTTCATTTGTTTATAACTATGTATATCATCAATATCGGCTGCAGGAAAAATATAGGTTATTATTATAGATGTCCACACTACTCAAAAAATTTGGTTTCGGCCTGGAGGGGGTTGTGTCACCAACATGATATCTTTTTTCCTTATTTCTCTGAACTATTTTAGCGACATTGTAATGTTACAAACGTCACATATTTGTTATTTTATTTTTAAATAATTTGTTGGTCTGTGCCCATTGAATTGGCAAGTACCTAGCATCTTCGAGCAGGGAACCATGGCACCCTTTTAGCATGTGTTCCACTTTATCCATTAACATCGACTTGTAGTCATAACATTTTAACATATTACATTATGTAAACCATATATGATGATGTTAACACTATTTACAGTGTGCTAGTTTCAAAATACTCGGCAGGATGCACTGAAGATGTTCTGTTTAGAACGAAAACGTTCTGCAATCGATGACATTTTATAGTTTTAAATAAACGATTTTATACCAGAATACATCTCGAAGTTTTTACTTCTGTATTGGTTTTTTAAATAATTATTTTATTCTATTTTCTTTAATATTTCATTAATCTTTATCTTCTGTATTCGGTTTAACTTGTTTCCCGTTAAAAACTTGTTTGGCGCCTGTTCTATAGGCAACTCTATTTACATTGTATCATCTGATCTGATCTTGTGTTCCATGTCCGTTATTTCAAAATTCGGTTTAAGTTTCGTTGTCATGTCGTTTTAATGACAGTGACAAGCCCCATATTTCATTCACAAAAGTGGTGGAAATGAGTTTCGGTATAAAAGCCAAAGAAGCTTCAAAAATAGTTATTTATTTCCAGACTTTGATATCTTCTTGGGGTAAGAATATTATCATATTAATTACATTTCTACATCTAACAGTTTTTGTAACATTTTTTCCAACTTCCAAATGTCCAACTATGTGTTTGGTTTCTGTATTTCATTTCATCTATTGACATGCTTTTAGTAATCAGATAGTTTAACTATTAGTAATTAATTCCATTTAATTTATTGTTGCCATCTGCTACTCTTTCTGATTATATCTTAAAGAGTGGTAGACTTGGTGTCCAATATCAAATATTCAGTATTCATATCCGAAGTTGGACAGTATCATTTTATCACCCAGTAGATCGAATGCATTTATTTGTTATTAAACACACACACGTAATTAATTAAATTACATACACATTTGGTCAATTATCAATAATATAATTTGGACATCAGCCAAAAGTTGCTGACATAAGATAAACAATTTACCTTAATCAGATACACAAAATCACGCGGGGCCCGTGTTTACATTGACCCAATTTAAACTTATATAAAACTAAGATCTCTTGTCTAGAAATTCAATTATTATTAATTCATTAACGCGAGTGATTGTCTTCAACGATCATCATTTAAGTCTTTACTCAAAGTACCCCGGGTCAACATCCATAGTGTAAGTCTCATCAATAAACTCTGCTACTATTATTTGGTGTTTCCATCACAACTTAAAGACCATCTACACTGAGCCAACGAAGGGAATTTGTTCATGGTCCTATCGAGAAAAAGAATACTTCAAGGAAGTTTGAGAAAGCCTATACAGTCCACACCAGCAACACCCTCAGAGAGAGACCACTAGACCCGGGAGAACGAGAGCCGATTGCAGAGCTAAGAGCAGTACCAGAGCCGAGAGCCGATTGCAGAGCAAAGAGCAGTACAATAGCCGAGAGCCGATTGCAGAGCTAAGAGCAGTACCAAAGCCGAGAGCCGATTGCAGAGCAAAGAGCAGTACCAAAGCCGAGAGCCGATTGCAGAGCAAAGAGCAGTACCATAGCCGAGAGCCGATTGCAGAGCTAAGAGCAGTACCAAAGCCGAGAGCCGATTGCAGAGCTAAGAGCAGTACCATAGCCGAGAGCCGATTGCAGAGCTAAGAGCAGTACCAAAGCCGAGAGCCGATTGCAGAGCTAAGAGCAGTACCAAAGCCGAGAGCCGATTGCAGAGCTAAGAGCAGTACCATAGCCGAGAGCCGATTGCAGAGCTAAGAGCAGTACCAAAGCCGAGAGCCGATTGCAGAGCTAAGAGCAGTACCAAAGCCGAGAGCCGATTGCAGAGCTAAGAGCAGTACCATAGCCGAGAGCCGATTGCAGAGCCTACCAGAAGCGAGGGACCCTAGACGTCTAAGAAAACAAAACAAAAAACCGTAAGTTTTTGAATAATTACAAAATCTTCCAACTGTTACAATCGTACAATTTAACAAGTTTGTATTTTTATTATAATTCAACAATCTAGAACAACACTCTCCACTCTATCAATAGTAAAATAATGTACTTTAGAATGTATACCATATAAATAATACAGAGACAAAAATATATTTGAAAAATAATTTGAAAAAAAAGAAACGTTCATAAACATATAGCTTGCTTTAATTTCAATTAAATACTTTATTTCGAAAAAATTAAAATACTACGTAACTTATAGAACGATAAAAGTCCACTCTATATAATAATTTCAGTTAAATTTTCACTATTTTAGAAAATGAAAATATTAGCTATTTCTGTAAAAATTAATCACATATATATCTAATTGCCAAATTTGAATAAGATTCCAGTATTAATATTACATATATCATTTACAGATCTTTTATAAATACAAAGGTTCATTAAATTATCCAACCAAAGAATTTCAATTTTAGCGTTAGTGAAATCGTAATACTATTCAGTTTATTTACAAACAGAAATCACTTAGTCAGGCAAGCGACCTACGGTAACGTTGAAAAATTGCAAAATTTACAAGGGCATACAATTACATTTTTATTTATATACATTCTGGCTTACGAGAGAGCGTGATAGTACAGGTATAGTAAATAAATATAATTGTTAATAAGCAGATATTTTTTTTGAGTGAATTTGATGCCCTTGGACTAGTCAATTAGCCAGACATTATAGGCATATTTAAGTACATTGCTTAATAAATAAAATACAGTTCATATTGTTTAATATATTTACCGCTGAATTTAAAATTTTATAAAAATAACAATGGAAAGTGTATGCGTTAAGCAAGCGGAGATAGGAGCAGAATTAGCGAAACTAGTTTCAAATACTAAAAAGGATTCTCAATCTCGGAGGACTCAACAATACATCCGGGATAGGCAGGAAAAATTAGAAGAATATTGGGCAAAATTTCTGAATAACCACGAAAAGCTGCTAGAAGGAGGTATAACGAAAGAAAAATATTTTGAAACAAAATACCATGATCAGGTATTTAAGACATATATTGAGGGGAAAACCCTGTTGGAAGAATATGGAAGGGTGCTGAAAAGAGGAAAAGCACCGAAAGTAAAGGAGATACAGATAAGGAAGCAAAGAATCGAGGAATTATTACGGCCAGAAAATGAACAAGATTTGCAGGAGGATGAAGAGCTGCAGTCAGAGTTAAGAGAATACATGGAAAAGTTGAATACACTAATAATTGAAGCAGCAGTAAATGAGGAACTAGACGCTATAGATAATGGAGAAGTAGAGAGAATAAATCAACTAAAGAGGAGAGTCAGAGAAACCTTGAAGAAAATAAGGCCAGGAATGCAACGGCCAGAAAGCACACAGAGGAGGGACGGTGTGACATTACCGCAGGTGAAAATCCCTGTGTATGAAGGCAGGTATGAAACGTGGAGAACTTTCCACGATCTGTTTACAAAAGTAATACATGAAAACGACCAGTTATCAAACGCAGAAAAAATGCAGTACCTAAAAACTCAACTAAGAGGGGAAGCCAACAGAATGATACAACACTTAAACATATTCGAGGCCAACTACGAAGTGGCCTGGAACATGCTAAAAGATAGATATGAGAATCCAAGGATGATATTGTTTAAATTGATGGACAGGATGCTACTAGCACAGGAAGTAAAGGAATCTTCTGCTAGAGCATTGAAATCACTACATGACACCTTCCACGAAAGTCTGGAGGCCATAGGAGGGTTAGGAACGGACACGGAAGCGTGGAGCCCATTGGTAGCCAGAATTATCATAACGAAATGGGACAATGAAACAAGGAGGCTGTACGAAAACCACATTGGAGACAGTAGAGAGATACCGACGTACAAATCGACACAAACATTCTAACAGCGAAGATTCCAGACACTGGAACTGCTGGAGTCAGAAAAAAGACAAGAGAAGCAAGGAGGATCTGGGAGGAAACCAAGAACACGTTGCATGATATGCAACGGAGATCACGGAGTACCGAACTGCAGAGAATTTCAGGAACTCAATGTAAGAGACCGAAACAGGATGATAAAAGAAAAAGGATTGTGTGCAAACTGCCTAGCACATAAAAAAGAAAAACAATGTTATGTACAATATAGGTGCAGACACTGTGGCGGAGACCATCACCATATGTTGCATTATGAGAAAGGAAACACAGGCAACAAAAGAAACTCCAATGAAACGAAAGGAGAACAAACACAAGAAAGAAATGGAAGAGATTCGAATAATAGAAGAAACGGGTATCAAGCTAATAGGTACAGAGGAGGAAATAATAATCCATACAACGCCAGAGAACCAATTAACGGAAGGCAAGAAAATACACAAGATACCAATGGGCATAGGAATATCAACGACCACCAAAGAGGACAGAATTCAGTAAATTGTGCAAGCCATAAGGAAGGTGAAGCATTACTAGCGACAGCTGTTGTACGCATAAGAGATGCGAAAGGAGATTCACACATAATGAGAGCATTAATCGACCAAGGGTCACAATGCGCATTTATAACGGAACAAGCTGCGACGACGCTAGGAACAACAAGGAAGCCCATACAGGCGACCATATCCGGGATAGGCTCGTCAGGAGAAAAAACAGCCAATTGGAGTATGAAACTTTTAATCGAAACTCATTACGAAAGTGACTTCGAGACGGAAATAGAAGCACTAGTATTACCGAAGATAACAAGGAATTTACCGGAACAGGATATAATTCTACCGGACTATAACGAGAAAAATGCAATACTGGCAGATCCAAGATATTACAAGGTAGGGATAATAGACTTACTACTAGGAGTAAAAGAATACAGTTACATATTGACAGAAGGGATGCACAGAATAAGTAATGGACTCCTGAGTCAAAACACCAAACTAGGATGGATAGTTTCGGGGATAGCACGAGAGAAGGAGACTACAAAAGCAGAAGTATGCTGTATGATATCCAGACAAGAGATGGACATACAAATAAAGAAATTCTGGGAATTAGAAGAAGTAAATCAGGAAACAAGTTTATCAGTAGAAGAACAAGAATGTGAAGAAATGTATCGACAGACAGTAAAAAGAGATGAAGACGGGAGATACGAAGTGAGAATTCCGTTTAAGGAAGACGTAACAAAGCTAGGAGAATCTAAGTAGCAGGCATTCGCCAGATTGATGCAACTAGAAAGGACGTTTGCAAAAGACAAACAGTTAGAAGCGAATTACAGACAATTCATGGAAGATTATGAAAACCAAGGTCATATGGTAATAGCAGAAAACCAGGGAGATGGGTACTACCTACCTCATCATCCAGTGAGAAAAGAGGATAGTACTACAACGAAAATAAGAGCCGTGTTTGATGCATCAAGTAAAAGCTCATCGGCAGTAAGCCTGAATGATATTATGCACACAGGGCCGAAATTACAACAAGATTTGACAAATATACTATTACGATGGAGATCCAATAAGATAGCATACTCAGCGGATTTGGAAAAAATGTTTAGACAAATCAGAATGGCAGAAGAAGACCAAAAATATCAAAAAATTTTGTGGAGAAAGGACACAAAGGACCCAATACAAGAATATATCTTAACGACGGTGACATACGGCACGGCAGCAGCACCATTTTTAGCGTTGAGAACAATACAGCAATTACAAGAAGACGAAGGAGCGAGGTTCCCGTTGGCATCGAAAATTGTAAAAGAAAACATGTATGTAGACGATATACTAGGAGGAGCGGAGACAGTGCAGGAAGCATAAATAGCCCAAAAGGAATTAATACAACTGTTCAGAAAAGGAGGTTTCATTCTCAGAAAATGGTTGAGCAACGAAGAAAAAATAATGGAGAACGTACCGGAGGAAATGAGGAACGTAGACTCCAAGGCATTCAAACAAGAAGAAGTACGGAAAACGTTAGGAATACACTGGTCCCCTAAAGATGATATAATCACATTCAAAATAGGGATAACGACAGCAAAGAAAATAACGAAAAGACACGTACTGTCAGAAGTAGCAAAACTATACGACCCACTAGGGTGGATAGCACCTGTAGTAATTCAGGCGAAAATGTTCATACAGGAATTATGGGAGCAAAAAACCAGTTGGGATAAAGAATTAACTAGCAACCAACAAAGCAGGTGGAATACATACCAGGCGCAATTAGTAAATCTGGAGAAAATAATATTGCCCAGGTGGAACAACTTAAGCAAGACAAACAGAGTAGAACTACATGGATTTGTAGATGCATCTATGAAAGGATATGGAGCGGTAATCTACTCAGGGGTGTTAGGCCCAGAAATCAAAACGAATCTAATGATAGCAAAATCGAAAGTCGCACCATTGAAAGGAAAAACGACATTACCGAGGCTCGAGTTGTGTGCCGCGGTGCTATTAGCAAATTTAATGAAGAAAACCCTACAAGCATTGAATAGGGAAAACATTGAGGTATATGCATGGTCAGACTCAATGATAACCCTGGCTTGGATAAGGGGATCATCAAAAAGGTGGAAAATGTTCGTCGCCAACAGAGTAGAGGAAATAAGAGTCGTTATAGGACCGAAAAATTGGCATAAGGTAGATACGAAGGAAAACCCAGCGGACATCCTCTCACGTGGAAGTACCGCATCAGAATTATTAGAAGCAGAGCTATGGTGGAAGGGACCAACTTGGCTGACTAGTAACAAAACTTTAACGCAGGAATCAGAAGAAATACCAGAGACAAATGAGGAGGAAGTCAAAACGAAAATAACGGTGCACACGACAACGATAAAGGAGGACATATGCGAGAGATTCTCAAATTTAGAAAGAATGAGAAGAGTACTTGCATACTGTAGGAGATTTGCAGACAAATGCAGAAAAAAGAAGGACAGTGGACAAAGTCAGCTGACAGTCCAAGAATTAGAGGAAACGCTATTAAAGGTGATAAAGCACACACAGCACGCCTACTTCAAACAAGAAATAAAGAAGCTGGAGAAGAAACAGCAGTTAGACAAGAAAAATAAATTAGCGTCATTGGTACCATTCCTGGATAGACAAGGAATTCTAAGAGTCACCGGAAGACTGAGACACACGAATCTAAAGTACGGAGAAAAACATCCGATAATTTTGCCAAAGGATAGTGCATTAACAAAGTTACTTACAGCAGATAGTCATGCAAAAAATCTACATAGCGGATTAAAACAAACACTACAGTATATAAAAAGGAAATACTGGATAATCAACGGCAGAAGAACCGTGAAAGATCATCTAGCAAAATGCTTAAGGTGCAGGAGGTATAAAAGCCAAGCAGCACAACAATTAATGGGAGATCTACCGAAAGACAGAGTGAACCCGAGTCATCCCTTTACTAACACAGGGATAGATTATGCCGGGCCAATAAAAATAAGTACCACGAGAGGCAGAGGACAGAGGAGCTATAAGGGCTACATCTCAGTATTTTTGTGTCTGTCAACGAACGCAGTACACCTCGAAGTAGTAAGCGATATGTCTACGGATGCATTCATCGCGGCGTTCAAGAGATTTACGGCACGCAGAGGACAGTGCAACAACGTATACAGCGATAACGGAACCACATTCGTAGGAACAGCAAATTTGTTGAAAAAAGAAAATCAAAAAATAGATGACGAGATAAAACAAGAATTACTGGCACTAGGTACCCAATGGCATGTCATACCTGCATATGCACCACATTTCGGAGGACTATGGGAGAGCGCAGTGCGGATAATGAAATATCACTTGAAAAGAATCATCGGGGAAACAGTTCTAACATATGAAGAATTGAGTACGGTGCTGACACAAATAGAAGCATGTATGAACTCGAGACCATTATGTGGGTCATCAGAAGACCCTGAAGGGAAAATAGCCCTGACACCAGCTCACTTCCTTATAGGGAGAGAAATTATATCACCAAATCGGGAAGAAGAGCTTACGACTTATTTGAAGATGCCGACGAGGTGGAGATTATTGGAGAAAATAAAAAGAGACTTCTGGAAAATTTGGAAACAGGAATACCTGCACCAATTACAACAGAGAAATAGATGGCATAAGACGCACTCTAACATAAAAGAAGAAGAAATAGTTATAATAAAAGAAGAAGATACATCTCCAGGCAGATGGCCATTAGCGAGGGTAACAGAAACACACCCTGGAGCGGAGGGACTAACCAGAGTCGTAACAGTGAGAAAGGCGAACGGGAAACTGACAAAAAGACCCATACATAAACTAATACGACTGGAAGAAGAGAAACAGGAAAAGCCGAAGAAGGCAGCAGCACTAAGATGGAAGAAAATACTAGTAGCTATAATGTTTTTAACGATGTTAAAACCCATAAAGGCAGAACCATATAAAATATATAATCCGGAACCAGGATTTTTCACAGAAGATCTTGGAGAGGTCGTTATATACCGGGGAACATTTCGAATAAAGGAGTACGAGAACTGTGTCAGGATATAAAAATCGTGAATTGTAAGGATATAATAGGGAAGTTAGAGGAAGGACAAAGAAAGGCGGAATCAGTAAGCGAGGGGTTGACAGTAGAAATAAAAGCAAGGGAAAGAAGAGGAATATTAGGAACAATATTAACCTCAGTATTTGGAGTCAATGACGAAGCCTAGAGTAACATTGAAGCATTAGACAATAACCAAAAGGAGCTAATAAAGGGATCACAGCATCAAGCGAAGATAATGTTAGAAACAATAACATCAATCAATCACACAGAGAACAGGATAAACGAGCAAATGAACAAGTTTAACAAAGCACTAATCACAGGCCTACAAGAAATATCTAAAGGACTTAACGAAGTAGAAGACAAAGCACAGAGACAAGAAACCGAATATAGCACGTTGCGAATACAAACGATAGCGTTGCAAGTTATGGAATTCATAAACGAATATACTCAATTTTACGAGGGAATATTAAACCTTCACTATAACCACGGACACTTCATTGATATAGTGAAACCGGGTGAGATAACCAAATTGATAGAGAAAGCAGGGCAGATACTGCCACAAGGGGTCGAAATACGACGACAGCCCATTATAGAAACAGAAGTCAGTCATGACGACAGATATATAACAGTCATCGGCTATTTCATAGTGACAGGGAAAATTAAGTACAGCGTGCTGAAAGTCACGGCCATACCACTTAACATTGAGGGGTCGGTGTTGCGCACATTTGTCGCCCCAAGGAATCTACTGGTCGTAGATTATAACACACTGCACTACTTCGAATTGACCGCAGAAGATAGGGAACGATGTTTACTGTTGACAAAGACGCAGATAGCGTGCTGACCAACGGCTATAAGGAACATGGATACCCAACCAAACTGCATACTTGAAGAAATTTATGAGCGATCTAAGAATAGCACATGTCCAGTGGTAGCCAGGACAATACAGACAGCTCAATGGAGTAAGATGGGTACCCCCAACCTCTGGCTCGTTATCACGCCAGTCACGATACACATATCCATTATTTGCGATGGAAATCGGAGCGAAAGAGTACTGGAACGAGTCACATTCCTGAAACTTTCACCCAAATGTATCGCCCAAACGAAAAATATTACATTACTCCCCACTAGCAGTGGGATGGAGAGAGCGGTAACAAGCTACCTGAAGGCGCCAATCACTCCCGTGGCCCAATTGGTGGCGAGGACACCCCGCAAGTTTAACATGCCTCTAAACACCTACCTGGACATACCAGGAGGAGAGCTACGTCACGCGTTACTTGAGGAGGAAAGTCTAGAACAAGAAATGACGCATACGCAGTGGCAATCGATTCCAGAATCTAATTGGCATTATTTTGTAGCCACCGGGACCATTACTATAATGGCAATAATTGGGATACTCACGTTATGGAAATACCGTCCTGTTGTACGACTATGTCGTTCAGGGAATCCACATACTCAGACTAACGAACAGGAAGTACCTGTATTAAGTAGTAATCGGCATAACAATGTACCGTCGACTTCAAAGGCCGACCTCCCACTCTCCACATTTTCATCCAATTGCCCTAATTTTAATCTAGAGATAGAGTCGGACATTGATAGCTAGAGTACGGTTGGAAGATTGTTGATTATTCGTAAACTATTTATTTATTAACATGTTTGAATTTGACTATTTTATGTAATACTTATATGTAAACTTTGAGTATTGACACTTGGGCCAGTTTTTGCCCGATTCCGCAGTATGTCCAATATCAAATATTCAGTATTCATATCCGAAGTTGGACAGTATCATTTTATCACCCAGTAGATCGAATGCATTTATTTGTTATTAAACACACACACGTAATTAATTAAATTACATACACATTTGGTCAATTATCAATAATATAATTTGGACATCAGCCAAAAGTTGCTGACATAAGATAAACAATTTACCTTAATTAGATACACAAAATCACGCGGGGCCCGTGTTTACATTGACCCAATTTAAACTTATATAAAACTAAGATCTCTTGTCTAGAAATTCAATTATTATTAATTCATTAACGCGAGTGATTGTCTTCAACGATCATCATTTAAGTCTTTACTCAAAGTACCCCGGGTCAACATCCATAGTGTAAGTCTCATCAATAAACTCTGCTACTATTATTTGGTGTTTCCATCACAACTTAAAGACCATCTACACTGAGCCAACGAAGGGATATTGTTCACTTGGTACACTTTGGTTTTGTTACTTCTTGATGTTTCATATGTGTTTTACTCTTATATTTTTTGGAAAGGAATCAAATCTTTCTTCCTTCGGTCATCTAGACTGCAACGACTACCATTTTGAGCTGCAGGGATCTGAGGCCAAACATCTGCCCAGGTCTACAAGAAGTCTACAGCAATACCATTCGACATCAAGAAGTTACTATCGAACTAGTACCACAAGACATGCATAAGTATAATCCAAGAATTGTTAGTTTTTGGCAAGAATTTGAATATATTTGTTAATGCATTTAATAAGTCACATTTTTATTATAACTTTATTGAACAATAAATATGATTGGTTAAAATTTTGTTTTGTTTCCTTCCATTCTAAATTTTCATAGTTCATATCTAAATTAGGACAAGACGAACACACACCTTGGGAGAGACTGAGCTAAACTAGGCTGAACGATGGCTATCTTGGTTGGTTGAAATATTATTTTTGAATAGTATTTCAATTAGCTAGAGTAGTCCATCGCATCTTATTTGTGTCAACATCTATTTAAAACAATGAGAAGTCTTTGATCCGAAAATCTAAAACTTCTATCGTTGGAACCAAAATTTCGGTTGGCAACCTGAATTCATGCCTTCTAAAATTTGTAAGGCAAATAAACGATGAATAAACAGACTAGGGAGAATATAATATTTCATTCCACGTCCCGTTAATTCATCTAGGTAAAATTCCATCGAATCAGTTGTCGTTAATTTCATGTTAAATTTAAAACAATCTAAACAGAGCCAAATAAGCGAAGAAATATTTTTTTATTATTTTATTAGGTACAAAACAATCTACTCTAATTATTACAACACAAAGTATTTAGCAAATAGTAGCACACAGTCTTGAATCCTGGCATGCTTTGGGCACCATCCATCGATGGTTCTCCAATAAACCTAATCAGTTAGGACCTCTGGCCATATCTTTTTCAATCTTCTTCCCACAATTGCATTGGTCGCTAGGTAGGTTGTTACGCGAGTGGTTGCGCGTGAGATTTTCTCTCACATATCCAATTTTTGCCTTTCTTTACAAAATTTTACAAAAAATATGAGGTTTCATCAACGATAAAGCCATTTGCCGTTTGCTTTAAAAAGACACGGCGTTTTTCTATTTTATTATTATTATCTTTATATAAAATGTGACTATTGATGCCTTCAATATTTAAAATTGAAAAGTATATGGTAAGTGACCATCTACAGCTAACCCGTAAAACAGAATATAGGATTTTCATATCATCGACCACATCCACGGCGCCTTTTATTACATAATAATAGTTATTTATAAGTGTTAAAAGTACACGTTTAAGGCACGCATGTGAAAGTTTCACATGAGTGCCTTAAAAATGTACTTTTTAACACGCATATCATACAATACTTTTTCTACACACGTAATTACAGGACAATATCTACAATAACTTTTACTTGAACTTGACTGACATTCCATTTTTATATATTTTTTTTGACATTACATCAAAATTGCCTGTACGGTCAATAAGAACTGCAGTGCTCTAAAAATTTTAAAGTACTAGTGCCTTAAAGTAACATTTTTAATGCTTGTATGGAGTGCTAAAAATTGCATTTTTAACACGATTGTAGAAAAAAGGATATTATTTTATGTTTTAAGGGGAAAAATAAAATTAATTGTTATACACACTTGGTGACGCCGGTGGTCGCTTGATGAGAGAATCTCTCACATGAAGCGCACTGACTCAACAATATACTGATACTAAGTAAACTGAGTCACTATCTGAGCGGACGAGTATATTACATTATGTAGATTGTCGAGGGAGGATAGTTAGGAGACTAGAAGGAACAACAACGCGTATAATTTCCCAGAAAAAAAAAGTGAGCAATTTTCTGAAACTGTGAGAGAAAATCTCATATAGCGACCAGTGGCGGGTTAATAACGTCTTCGATGCGCAGCATCTTTGATTGGAAAGTTTGCAACATTTTAGTGTTGCTCGGTTTGCTGCAGCCCCCTAACTCTATACTCTATACCATAACTCAATATCGGCTTTAGTATAATTTTGTATAGTAATACTTTATTTTCTAATGATAACTGGGATCTTTTACCTAGCAACCAATACATTTGTCGGACTTTTAGGTTTAGTTGTGATTTCTTGGTTTTGATATGGTTCTTCCTTGTCAGTTTCGGTCCAAATGGAGTCCCAGGTACTTGACATCTGATTTTAAGGAGATAGGAATGTTATTAATATGAACCTGTGGCAGTCGATCCTTCTTGTTGTGAACGTAATTTGTGAAGACTTTTCTTCACCATTTACTTTAATCTTACATTCTGTTAACCAAGTTTGAAGTAAATTTAAATAATTTTGCAATTTTTTAGAAGCTCTATCTGGGGTTTCGTCGTCTGATGTAAGGATTCCTGTATCGTCGGCAAATGTGGCCATAGTAATGTCATCATCATCAGGTATGTCTGCAGTGCAAAGGAGATAAAGGGATGGACCGAGGACACTACCTTGAGGTACTCCGGATTGTATAGGATGATATTTGGAAAGTGAGGTGTTTAATTTAATTTGGAAAAATCGCTCGCTCAGATATGATTTTAATATCAGGTATATTTCATTAGGCATATTCTTCTTCACTTTATACAACAGGCCTTTATGCCACACCTTATCAAATGCCTTTTCCACATCAAGGAATACTGCTGCGTACATTTTCTTTCCATCTAAAATTTCTTTTATATAATTTACAATCCTATGGCACTGCTGTATTGTTGAGTAGTTCTGTCGAAAGCCAAACTGATGGTCAGGTATTATGCTATTTATGTTATGTTGTATTATTTCAAAAATTCGGAATAAGATAAGTGTTTCGAAAATTTTTGACATTATTGGTCGAAGGTTTATAGGACGATAGGAGGAGGATTCTGTAGGCGGTTTGTCCGGTTTCGCAATCATAATGATTTGTGCATATTTCCATTGAATAGGAAAGTGACACAGTCTTATCATGCTGTTATATACAATAGTTAGCAGGACTATCGCTTTCCTAGGCAAATGCTTTAGTAAATCACCATTAATTTTGGTCATAAGCTGGAGCCTTATGAGGGTTTATTTTATTTATCGCCTTCCAGATCTCTGTTGGTGTACATGGTTTCAGTGGTAACGATAATTGACAAGGAGCGTCGAGAAATTTGTATACTTCTTCATCTTCATCATTGACTTCTGTATGTACACACATTGTGCTAATTTGTTTGATCCTTCTTCATCAGTTTTTGCCCAGGTTAGATACTGGCATACTTAGAAATTGCATACAAAAAAAGCGTTCCTAAAATGCGTCTCAAACAGACAATAAAAAATTCAGAACTCGTCAATTATCGGCGGAAATGAGTTCAATTTTGTTACTCTAAGTTTTTCGGGGCCGCTAAAAACGAATATGACGTCGTAAGTGATCTCCGGAGTACCTGTTGCCCAGGACTGTTTACCTTGTCATTAAAATTCATTAAAAAATTAGTCAAAAATCATTACTCGGGGGGTTTTTAGGGTCACTAACGACGAAGATGACATCGGAAGTGATCTACGGAGTACCTGGTGCCCAGGGTACCTACTGTTTTCCCCGTCTTGTGGAGTTTTCGGCAAAAAAATTATTAAAACATTAGACAAAAATCATTACTTGGGGGGTTTTTGGGTCGCTGATGACGAATATGGCATCGGAAGTGATCTACGGAATACCTGGTACCCGGGGTACCTACTTCGTCTCTGACGACGAATATGACATCGGAAGTGACCTCCGGAGTACCTGATGCACAGGGTACCTACTGTTTACCTCGTCTTCCGAAGTTTTTCGCAAATTCATTAAAAAATTAGTAAAAAGTCATTAGTCACGAGATAAACAGTAGGAACCTTGGGCATCAGGTACTCCGGAGATCACTTCCGATGTCATATTCGTCGTCAGCGACCCCAAAAACCCAGCGCGTAATGATTTTTGACTAATTTTTTAATGAATTTGCCGAAAACTCCCGAGTAAACGAGGTAAAATGTAGGTGCTCTGGGCACCAGGTATTCCTGAGATCACTTCCGATGTCATATTCGTTGTTAGCGACTCCAAAAACCCTGGGCACCAGGTACTCCATAGATCACTTCCGATGTCATATTCGTCATTAATGGCCCTAAAAACCCCCCGAATAATGATTCTGACTAATTTTTTAATGAATTTTAATGACGAGGTGAACAATAGGTACCCTGGGCACCAAGTAATCTAGAGATCACTTACGACGTCATATTCGTTTTCAGCGACCCCAAAAACCCCAGAGTAATAAAATTGAACTCATTTTCGCCGATAATTGACGAGCTCTTAATTTTTTTTATTGTCTCTTTGAGATGCACTTTAACAATGCATTTTTTGTATGCAGTTTTTCAATATTATATTATGGCTCGGGGTCACAAAGTTTCCTGGCGCATTTACAAATCGAATGCAAAAAGAATTAGTAAGATTCGTCTTGTCGTTTTTTTAAAGGTTCAGAGCTTTATTGCTTCGACTAAAAATAGACACAACGTCGATCTCTACACACTAAGAAATAGTCAAACGAAACAGGATAAATCAAGAACTACTGTCAACTACAATTGATAATAGAAAAGGTCAGGATGCAAGGGTCCAGGAGAAGAACTTAAAGGAGACTATTACAAAAAAAGAATGTGTGTCTACTTTGTACGCACGTAAGAAGTTATACTTCTAAATATGATTTCAATGAAATAAATATACTTTCGGACAGTTTATTTGTATTTTATTTAAAGATTAAATTAATTTTTACTTACTACTTTCCAAACATTTTTATTAAAACAATACCAAAAATTAAAAAAAGATTAGAAAACACCAGGATTTGAACCGGGGACCTCTTGATCTCCAGCCCAACGCTCTACCACTGAGCTATACCCTTTTCTTAATATGGGCTACAAGATTTCTCAGACATAGTGACAAACATACGAAGTGAATTATAAAATACTTTAAATATTACTTATTATCTTATTCCCGAGGTAGACAAGTCCAAATACACAAAAATTATAATAATAGTTATTTATGATATAAATGTTAAAAGCACAATTTTAAGGTACGTATGTGAAAGATTCGCTTCGCTTATTCTGCAATTCACATGAGTGCCTTAACCTTTCCGGAACCGTGCTATAAAAACTTACGCTGCAGGCCGTGCGGGGCAACTATGTTACCCCACTAAAACACTTTAATAATTTAGTTAAATTTTACATTATTGTTTGGAAAGTTATATAATAAGGCACTAGTAACTGAAATAATTTGTTTTTATTATTAAAAAGATTTACATTTTTTTTATTTTTACCTGTAATTACAATTTGATTTTATTCCTGATTTTTACAGTCAGGGCATAAAAATGTTTTACTTTCTTCTCGATGTATGGTACAAATTGGTTTGCTGCATGTACTACATGATATTTGAGTCTTTCTATCACGTGCCCTGGCACAAAATCTGCATCTTCGACTTGTATATTGTTGAATGTCTCTGGCAGGGGTTTCTGGCACTGTGTGCCCCGAGGAGTTAATTTCAATTTTAGTATAAAATTTAAATTATATTTGATAATTTTTATAAAAAAACGATTTAGTAATATATTTTCTAAGATTATCTGGAGGGATAAAAAAAATTAAAATATTTTGAAAAGTTATAAAGTCAAAACCGCGTCTGGGGTAACCAAGTTGCCCCGCACGGCCGCGGAAAGGTTAAAAATGTACTTTTTAACACCTATATCATACAATATTTTTTCTACAAACGTCTTATATATCAACAATTATAATTTATTCATTCCCAATTACAGGACAATACCTACAAAAACTTTTACTTGAACTTTACTGACATACCATTTTTATATTTTTCTTGACATTACATCAAAACTGCCTATACTGTCAATACTTAAATCATAACAACTATAGAATAACATCTACTTTTATTTTTGTATATTCTAACAAATTTTAATAGTTTTTTTCTACAAACGTGTTAAAAATGCAAGAATACAGTTTAAATTAAATTTAAATAAAAACCTTTTAAACCACCTTTTTCAAATTGCGCAAGTTGTATTATTAATATTAATGTTAATAAATGAAATATAAATATTTTGACGTGTCACAATTTGACAATTCACTTTTAACTGCAATACCTTAAATTTTTTAAAGCACTGGTGCTTTAAATTAGCATTTTAACGCTCCTATGGAGTGCTATAAATTGCATTTTTAACACGTTTATAGAAAAATATATTTAAAAACACTAATATATCCTTTCCACACCTTTTCTGGACTGATACATACATAAATTAAAACATTTAGTAACGAACTCCATACTGCCTATGTGCGCATGCGCGCAGATTAATAAAATTTCACCCTCAATCGCGCCTAAAGAAGTATAACTTCAAAAAAAGATGAACACAATAAAAGTTCTAAAACAAGAGAAAAAACTTTATGGCCGTCGAAGTTAATAGAGAATAGAAGGATAATTAAAACTGTCGACAAAACGAGATATGCCAATATACACAGAGAAATAGAAAAGAAAATACGAAAAGCAATGGAAAATTGGTTGAACGAAAAATGCTCTGAAATTAAAAAGCTACAAGAATTTCACGACTCATTTAACATACATAAGAATATTGAAATTACCGGAAGTTAGAGACGCAGAACGGAAATAAATGAACTGACAGCAACGGACAGATAGCAGCAGACAACGAAACAAAAATATGAACATGAAAACAATATATACGGAAGGCTTTCTTCAAGTTGATAGACTCGATGGAAGTCCAACAATGTCATAAAAACCAGACAGCGGATTAAGGATAATAAACAAGGACGTAGTATTATATGCACTCAAGAAATTGAAAAACGGAAAGGCTTCTGGTCCAGACGAGATGGCTGTTGAATAATTAATAAAGTTGTTAAAAAAAGGACAATATGCTGCAAATTAAGGGAATAAATTCGTTATTTCTTAAGCCGGTAACCTTAAGGAAAAATCCTGAAACAGATCGATTTTTAATTTTAAATTATGATCTTTTAGACTAATAAAATAAAAAACAAAACAAAATGTAATTCCGTACAGGTTGGAACAAATTTTGTATCAAAGTTTACGTGAATACAAAAGATATTTTCAAAAAAGTATGCGAATCTTATAAGGGTATCATTGTTTAAATAATTAAAAAGGGGTCATTTTTGCACAATATTTACTTTTTAAACTGCTGAGGTAATTTACATTTTAATGAAGGTCTTTAGGTTTTTGTCTACAAAGCTGAAGGCAAATCTTTCATCCAAGACTAACTAAATTAAATTTGACCCCCTATTTATTTAAATAATTATATATAAAATATAAAAATCAAATTTGCAAAAATATATTATTTGCGTTTTAAATAAGCACTATAAATTTATTTAATTGGAGAAGTTGCACTGTATTACCCAGTGGCGGCTGGTGGGGTAAAATTTTGGGTAGGCCAAGCCAGCAAATTACATATAGCTATGTGTAATCAGTGGCGGATCCAGAGGGAGGGGTCACGGTGTCATGATCCCCCCCCCCAATATTTGAAAACTCACATCCTATTGGTGGTAAGACTAAAAGTGACCTTGCATCAGAGAAAAGTAATCACCCTCAAGATCCATGACCCCCAAAAAAATAGCCGCCAGTGTGTGTAATACATATTTCTTTTGTGTGAGAGTGGGAATCTTCTAAAGACCGGTACCAAATGATAGATGAACCGTACCTGGCGTGTGTTGGATTCAGAGTAAACGGAGTACATCCGAAAGCAGTTCCCCCTCTGGGGGCCTTGTCTCCGGATGCGTCCGTGTTAAAATGCCTACCAACTAAACCCACTCTCGGCTTACGCGCGTGGCACGTCTTTCCAGACCGTTCTCTCGCGCGCACAGCCGCTCTTTTTCTGTTCTTTCCTTTTTCTCTCTGTTGCTTATATTGCTTTTGTTTACCCCTGTTGTCTCTCTCTTTCTATAATCTCTCTTTCTATAATAGGTAGACAGTGATGAAAGCCGATTTTGCGTCATTGTATTTCGAAGAGACACCGAGAAGAGATGACTTTATTCGCTTTAAAGTGGAGAAGGTTCTTTCAACTGAAGCGCTTGTTGCAGGTATTGTAGCAAGTAAACAAAATATCTTATAGCTTTCAAGAAGAATTTCATTGTTTTCGTTGTCAAACATACTTGTAATTAGTTATAACAAACTCTTATCGTGAAAATTTTCACGATGAATAGCAGAAAAAATCATCTCCAGTTCAGTTTTTAATAAGGATTTATTAAAAAGTAGTTCATATGTATCCATCAATGAGTCCAAAGCTTTTTGTGGAAATTTAGCGCCATATTCTGTGTGAATCTTTTATTATCGCCCAATTTCAGAAATAAATTCCGTTTGTTTAAAAATATGTTACAATAATTATAGATTCTGTTACAGTTACATATTTTTTTATCATAACAAAAGAAAATTTATATTACAATTCGATAATTACGTTACAAGTGGCAACGATGGTTGGCGAAGGCCCGATCGTCTGGTGCCTAAACAGCAAGCATAACACGACAATATAAAAATCGTTGTCCTGCAAGCGACTTAACTTCAAACGCTTTTTATACGGAGATCTTATGTGAGTGGGGTCGGCCGGTTCCGAACGGGCCTGTTAATGATATTTAAAATGCCTGGATATGATTAAATGCTTTCTGTGATAATATATAACATAGTTGTTTTAACAGAAGCTAATGTATTGAGTGATTTAGTACATTTAAAAGTTATTTACATGCATTAACATAATTTTTGAATATATGTTTTTCAATTTTAAAGCTGTTAAAATTATTGGTTAGGCCCGGCCTATCCTGCCTACCCCCAAAAGCCGTCACTGGTATTACCGTTAATTAGCAAAAAAATTGGTTAAAAAGTATTTAATAGTTTATGAGATATTTAATTTGTTTATAAAATATTAAGTATATTTTCATTTTCAAAAACGCGGTTTATGTATGTTTTCGATAAATGTATTGACAAATTCAAACTTAAATTTAGCTCCCCTCTGAAATGGCATTTGAAAATTGTTCTAATTTATTTATAATTTGTTTTTTTTTAATAACGTCGCGGGGATTAAATATTTTGAAATGCTGTTTCAATAATCGGGTTCCTGGAAATTTTTCAATAATTAACAAATTTGTTTTGTCGTGTTTTCTTCTTCTTTTTTTCCTTATAGTAAAAGATATAGTTTGGCTTATAGAGGGGGTTTCATTAAGAACGTCCAATCTCTGAGTTGTAGATTTGAGACCTTAAAATACTGGGATTTAACCAAAATCACTTAAATAAAATATGGCTCCTTATTGAGTTACATGGTGTTTTATTGAAAAATTTAAAAAATATTTTTGCTCAGTATCTTTAAACTATTTGACGTATCCTTTTCATACTTGGTAGAAAGTGTAAATACTATACACCCTATGAAATTATGTTAAATACAAGTTTCCGGCTATTACCAGAGGCGTGCGACAGGGGACAATAAATGATTGACTTTTCCCAAATTCTACTTCACTGGTGAAAGTGCCATTTTAGCACAATTTTAAGATTCACCAATACTCTCTATGTAAATAACATCCTCTTCACTCGTAACGATAACGGTGTTTTTTGGCACCCTGTGCCCTGTATAAATAATATTATGTTATTGTTTATATTATTGAATAGAGAATTGAATAACCTTTCAAATGAGTTAGCACACGATGGTAGCCCTATTCTCATTTAAATAAATAAATGATTATGTTATCACGCCCAGATGGATGACATCTCAGTTATGGTATATATGTGCCAAAAAAGAATAACTTAAAAATAAAAATTGACCCGTTTAAGGATTTTTCTTTAAAGTCGTCGGCTTACGAAATAACGAATTTGTTCCTTTCATTTGCACCATACTCATACTGTATAATATGTGCTGATTAATTGATTACGCTATTTAAATTTTCATTAAAAACTGATCTATCTATTTTATATAAATTTGTCAATGTCGGACCTTAAATAATATTATTTGTTCTTCCCTGCAAAAAAGCGTTTCGGTGGCATACCACAATATAATTTGGACAGAAACAAGACAACGATAAAAATGAACTTTTCAGAAGGAAAAAAAATTACTGGAAAGGTGGCGTTCTGTTGACTCAATTTACAGAAATTCGTAATATTAACTTCTCGTAACGTAATATTTTTTGGCCATGGTTGTATATAGGGTGATCATTTTATAGGAAAGAGTTTTATACTATATTATTAAAAAAAGAGAGAGATTTATACAAAAATGAAAAATCCACTATAACTTTGAGTTTTAAGATAATTTTCAATTTGTAGAGGGTCTCACTGACCTAAAACGAATTTAAGTTTTGCATTTACGGCCTCAATAATAACAGACGAAATCATCACAGTTTAAAGTACAGCTGGTTCCTAAAAAAACTGATACGACTCTTAGTAAGATTTGATCATTTTGAGCAGTGTATTATTGGTCTGACATTAAATTATATTTATTATGACAGACAAATAATAAAAAAAAATAAACAAACAAACAGCCATTTTTTGAGGTTGAAGTTATCTGACAAATTTTAAGATTTGGCAGTGACAGTGACAGTATGTAAATGATAAGTATTTGATAATTGACTAACTTGAATAAATTTTATCCTTCAAAATATAATAAATTAATTATAATTAAACTTATATTCATTATATCACACCTCATCAAATGCTTTTTACAAGAACATAGTCAGCGATTTTGACATGGCTTAGAGCCAGACTACATCAAGATCCTCTATAAATCGTGCTGGTAATTGCCTTGCAGCGAGACCAAAAACAAAAAGAAGAAGAAGAAAAAAGTACACTGCTCAATTTTCTACAAAATGCGCTTTAAGAGTCGTATCAGTTTTTTTTGGAACCAGCTGTACATCACAGTAAACAGTTTAAAGAAAGAAAGTGCAAAGTTGGGCATAAAACCATAGTAATCAATGAAAGGATCCTGACATTAGAGATGCTTCTTTCATTAGAAATAGAATGACTTCCTCAAATATAAGAAGCTTACTCAGATTTACTAAACTGAAAATTTACGGAGCAGCAATTACCAGAAAAATGAAAAGAGAATGATAATAGAGGGAAAAATAATTCAGAGATTAGCAGGCCTGTTAATTAGGTAATATTGAATTTAGAAAACTGATGAACTACGAAGTAAGAAAACTCTTGAGAGCAGAGGATATCGACTGATTTATCGAAGCAAAAAGACACAGATGGACGGGACACATAGAAAGGAGAAGTTCAAAAGAACTTATCAAGAAAATCACCAGGTATAAGTCAGTATCAGGCAGACCACGATGAAGACCCAAAACCACATGGGCGAACCAGATAATTGAAGACCTTAGGCAGACGGGAGTTAGAAGATAAGTAACCATAAGCTGAAACAGGAACGATTGGATAAACATTGTAGAAGATATCAAGTTACACAATCAATTGTAAAACCAAAAGGTTAATACGGACTTATTCCTCGTGAATCTGAAGAGCCCAAAGAGGGCGATAATTACTCACAATCACAGTGATTGTACATGTCATGATCATTACTCTACTACAAAAAGATGATGAGGGGGGTGCAGGGAACCCTTTTGCATATAGGTAAGTTAGGGCTAATTGACATATTTTCATCCCTAAACATCGTGGCATGATGTTTGACCAATATTTTTATTAGACTCTGTATAAATATATATCAAATGAAAACAAAATAAGTTCATAAAACTAAAATAACTAAATAATGTATAACAAAGGAGTTCGGCCCTGAACGGCTTACCGAATGGCGTGCTTATTTTTGGTCTCAACAAAATTGCAAATTTTGTGTAGAAAAAGTAATAGTTCATTTATAAATATTATATACAGTTAAGTGACAATTTTAGTAGATACTAGTAAGTGAATTAATCGTATTATTTTTCTTTAATATAACGTGGTAAACCAGTTTTGTTTAATTCTTAATTAAATAACATCAATAAAGAACGATCTAAGGTGCAAACTTCCAGTTTCGTTACTTGTTTAATTAACTGCTTAATTACTGTTCAGGTCCGTATTATCTTTGAATGCATGTCTTGTGTTAAAATTAAAAATGGAACGTAACATTCAGAGTCTCTCCGACACACAACATGTACAACAATTGCAGACAAATACTAATAAAACCTATTCATCAGCAACTTCTACACCTTTTTCATCCAAACTTCAGGCGATCGTTAGAAAATACGAAGCTGCAAGATTATTTAATTCCTTTGGACAATCTAATTCAACCCAAAAATATTATATTTTCGTCTCGATTATCGAACAACTGGATATGTATGTACTGGTGGACGGTGGATGTATGTACGGCAGCTGGTGCACGAATTCATGCAAAAGCACGGACAAATAAAAATCGAGAACAGTATTGTACCAGCTAGAATGCTTATTTCTCCAGCCGAACGTATCGTTTTATCAAACGTATGTCCCACAATACCACACAGTTTGTTAATTGATTTTTTACAAAAAATAGGACTTAATCTTTTCTCCCCAGTCACTTTTTTAAAAATCAGTTCCAATCTTCCTGAATACAATCATATCTTCAGCTTCAGAAGACAAATATACGTTAGTTCTCACAATATCTCCTTACTCGACTCATTGACTTTAGACTTCGATAATACAACATATCGAATTTTCTTATCTCAAGAAACTATGGCCTGTTATACCTGCAAAAAGTCTGGACACATCGCCCCAAATTGTCCCGATAAAATGGAATCAACAGCAAATTCAAGTAGCAGTCAACCTACTCTTCTTCCTCACCCGAAACTATGCCTCAACCTACAGCTACATTCCTATCTAATGAACAAATGCCCACCGAAGAAATGTCAGCAAATAATCTGAATAATCCTAGTATAGGAGAAACTCAAGAAGTTAACGACATGGACAGCTCCAGAGCCATTAATATTGACCTTCAGTCGAAACGTAGTATCAATGAGGTTCTTACTTCTCCAGGAACAAGTCATACAGAAAAACCCTTTACTGTACCTTCATTTAAACCTAAAGCCAAAAAGATTAAAAGTACCGAGGAACATGTAGCAACGAAATCATCGAAATCATTTGACCTTGAACCTGCCAAAAATTTTATCGAAATCATTCACCTGCATTTGTCCTTAATTTTGACCAACTGAATCTTCTTATAAGCAATATTAGTGGCGCGGAAAATCCTATTGATATAGTTATTCAACATTTTACTTCCGACCTAATGCGATTATACCATATGTTAACTGAAATTTATACATAATTGGAAAACAAATCATCCAAACGTTTTATCACCACTCTCAGAAAGAGAATCCTATGGCACTTGGGTAACGAGGTCTCTGAATCCGATGGCGAGTCATCTCAGGTTAGCTAGTAAACTTATATTTCCATATAATAAAATTAATTGTCTCCAAGAAACAAAACAGCTATACACAACACAGCAATTAGACTATCTCTTGGAGCATTCCTAACGTCACCTGTAGAAACTTTATAAGTGGGGAGCCTTCCTTCTTAAGTGACTCACTAAGCGCTCTTCAAGCCCATAAATAGATATATCCCAAAGTTTTTATTGAGAAACACATAAAATTCGAACGAACGGACTGACGCAGGCTCAGGAAAACGCTAGACGAATTAGATTCATATGGATACCATCCCACATTGGCATTGCAGGCAACGAAAAGGCTGACCACTGCACGAGTGAAATTGCCGTATGTGCCGATATTGAAAAAGATTAGTGTCGAAATACCGCAAGTGATATAAAAGCTTACATTAAGAATCGTGTTTTGTGCAAGTGTAAAAACGAATGGCAATCGTCTCAAACGTCACTGAAACTAATTAGAAATGACATTACAGCCTGGGAACCCTCGACTCGTAACAAAAGAGAACAGTTAGTTGGTGATAACTGGATTGAGAATTGGACACACGAGAGTTATTCACTTATATTTATTGCCTAAAAGCGATCTACCTATATGTGAAATATGTAATGTACAAGTCACTATTAACCATTTGACAATATTGTAAAATTTCTAAAATCCATAGGAATATTTTATAAAATTTAACTTTGTATTCTGTAGCCACCGCTTATCACCATTAAGTTGGATACGGCTGTATTTTCTAAATAAACAAAGTGTATAACAAAAAGGCAACGCAAAGTATATAATTCAATAATTATTTTAATAAATCATCAACAAAGTATTCGCAATACCGAGCTAAAAGACATCGCATAAACTTCGCCCTAAATGCCAGAAACGTATTTCATTTCATTTTATGCTTCGACAAATAATTTATTCACCTACTTTTTTTAGAAGTTTTCACGCTTCATTTTTAATATCCGTAAAGCACGAGAATCATATAAGAGAATAATAAAAAGTAGCACATTTCTGCAAAAATCCAAACAAAAATGATAAAAAACAAAGGCCATACGTTACTTGAAAAAGTAACGACAAAACCTGCTCTTAACCTGCGAACAGCAACAAAACACTAGCAAAACAATTATCCCAAGTTTATGGCACTCAAGAAATTAGCTCTCGTATCTAACAATCAACTTACGCAGGTGCCACAATGTCTCCAGAGAGCCAGAAACGTTCTAGCAGTGGAAACAAATGGCCGCGATATTACAACAATGCGAAATGCGAAAATGCTTTTTAATAATGCTTGCATATAAATCTAACGACAGGGCTTTTTGCAAGCCTAAATGTAATGGGTGTTTTATTTACCAAATGAAATACGGACTACGTTTCATTAAGAACAAAGAGTTGAATAAGGCAGGGGCGACTTTGTATAATAAATAATTTACCACAACTACCTATACAGAAGATTAATTATTATAAAATAATCAACCTTCGTATTGAATATTGAAAATATCAGCCGCATCAAGAGCTAGCGAAAAACTTTTTCTGTCCGAAAAAAATGTTTTTTTAATGTTTGGTGGAAAATTTAAATTTTAGGAAAATTTTAAAATTTTAATTGAGTATAAAAAAATAACTAAGACACTCGCTTTTACGAAAAAAAAAATGTATAACGTTTATTTTTGTATAATGTTTCATCCTAAATTTTTTCAGATTTTTCAAATTGGTGAAACATACTTTTAAAAATTAAAAACCGCATTTTTTTGTTTTTCTTTTCGCTTTTTGATAAAATTTTATACATGGTGTTTAAAAAAAGATAACACCGTCACTAGGATAGATAAAAAACTGAAAAACAATTGGGGTTTGCGTTATAAAAAAATTTTGTAATGCTATCCATTTTCAAGATACAGGGCGTTGAAGAAAACAAAATTTTACACATTTTTTACGATTTTGCCAAAAGTGCTAGCAAAATTGTAATAAAATTTGAAAGGATTTAAGAGATAGTTATTGTGCATTTTTTGACATAAAATTAAGAATTTTATATTCATCATTGGCGCGCATACGGGTAATGGTCTGAACTTTTTAAAGAAAAAAAGATAGTACCACTGACATATTTCAAATTAACAATCATTTTTGAATTCCTTGTTCCATTTCTGATAAAAAATCTATCTTCCCATTTTTCACACGACGCTCCATTTTTATGAAAGAAATAAAACATCTTAACCCTTACAAAGTATTCGAACTACTATGTTAAGTTTGTATACAATCTACATTATACTCGTAACTCTTACATCTATAACAACTTAATTCCAATGCTTTGGAAGTATTAAGATATTTTATTTTCAACGAAAACTTTCGTTTATAAATTTGCAAAAGTCTGTGTGTTATTGCATTGCCGCTCCTGCAATACTTAGAGCAGATGTATCGATGGATTCTTATGTAGTTTTGCCTTCTGAATCCAAATCTGAAAACGGCATTTCGATATCTCTAACCGTCTTCGAGATAATCGACCTCAACATCTAAAATGTGACGTCACAATCCGGTTATTTCCTACCGACGCACTAAACATCAGCTCAAATGGTTGATTAGGAAGTAGGCTACTTTTTTAATCTCAATTTGTTCAGCAAAGCATAGTTTATTTACATTTGAGTTTGACACTTCGTGAATGTAAAACTAAATTTTAAATTCAGTATTAATAAAACATCACTGACATTTGATAGTGAATTTAATTATAATATAAAATAAATAAGATGTTCAAAAATACAATTTGAGTGTATTTTAAAAGCAATAATTTATTAAGTAGGTATATATTTACGAGTATACGGCCTACCCTTTATAATAAATGGACTGTTTCATTTGTTATGAAATTAAAATACAGGGTGTTTAGAAACTCTACTGACAAACGAAGGTTCCTCAGATAATTTTAAGACAATTTAACCCAATTCATCTAGTCTGAAAATGCTTCCTAAAGAAGCTAGAGCTATTTGAAGATGGCGTCTGGTAATTAGTTTATCTTAAATATCTCCAGAACGCTTCTATTTAGAAGAACGAAAATTGTTACACATATTTATCTTCCAGCGATAAATCGATTTCATTAATTGCAAATTTCTACTACCGGTCATAGGCGTCCGTTTGGGCAGGACGTCAGTTATATTATTGCATAAATTTTTTGTTTTCAATTTTTAAGCACTTTTGAGTCTGGATTATTAAAAGATAAGGTATTATAGTACTAAAAGGTACTCTTACTTTAAGTCGATAGGATACACCGTTTTCTAGAAAAATCGATTTGAAAATTTTTCGTTGTTTGATTATCAAGGACAAATTCAATAAAAAAATATTTAGAAAAACCAAAATTGTTACATTTATTTATATTCCAGAGATGAATCGATTTTATTAATTGTGAATTTCTAGTACTGGTCATATGCGTCCGTTTTGGGTAGATCAACGGTTATTTTATCGCATACCTTTTTTGTCTTTAATTTTAAGGATTTTTGACACTAGATTATTAAATTATGAGGTATTCTAGTATTAAAAGTTACTCTTGCTTGAAGTTGGTAAAATACACCGTTTTTTTAATTTTAAAAAATTTTTCAAATTCAGGAAACGAAAAATTTTCAAATCGATTTTTTTAGAAAACAGTGTGTTCTACCAACTTAAAGCAAGAGTACCTTTTAGTACTAGAATACCTCACAATTTAATAATCCAGTATCAAAAGTTCTTAAAAGTTAAAGACAAAAAAGGTAGGCGATTAAATAACCGTTGCCCCACCCAAAACCACCACCCAAAATCACCATAGATGGAATCGATTTATCTCTGGAAGATAAATATGTGTACCAATTTTCGTTTTTTTCTAACTAAAAGCGTTCTGGAGCTTTTTAAGAAGAACTAATTACAAGACGCCATCTTCAAAGAGCTCTAACTTCCTTAGGAAGCATTTTCGGACTAGGTGAATGTGGTTAAATTCTCTTAAAATTATCTGAGGAATCTCCTGTCTTCGTTTGTCGGTAGAGTTTCTGGACACCCTGTATAGTCGGTGCGCTAAACTCGACACAACTGGCTAGTGATTTTAATAGGTAATTTTTTTGTTTTTTGCGAATTTTGCCAAAATTGTCAAAATTACTAATTATTTAGTAATTATTAACTAGGTAATTAGTAATTATATTTTTGGCAAATTGGCAAAATTATTAACTAAAATCACTTGCCGGTTGTGTCTGAGTTTAGCGAACCGACAGTATATGAAATAATATTGTTTGGTATAAAAAATTATGGTTTGATATGTGCAATTCTAATGGAAAAAAATATTTGAAAATTTTTCTCAAATAATTATGGATACCAACATTTTCATTTATAACTCTTTTATTTTTAATTTAACGAAGGACAGTTATCCTTCATAAAAAGCTATTTATGTTCTAAGATTTATAATGCAACCAACATATTATATAAAGTTTTATTAATTTTATACGAGGTATACAAAAATATAAATTTAGATCAAGAGTAAACTACCTTTATAGTTCATAACATTTAAATTAGAATGATATAATTGCACATTAAAACATAATTATTACTTCTAAACTACTTTTTATTATAGCAATTTTCCATATTACGAATTAAAATACGTAAATAAACAAAGTATTCGTTATGATAATGCTCGCATTTTCAGCTTGTTTTTTGCATAAAAACAGGAAGATAGATTTTTTGTCACAAATGCAACGAAGATTTCAAAAATGATTGGTAATTTAAAATATATCAGTGGCGTACATCCTTTTTTTCTTTAAAAAGTTCAGACCATTACCCGTATGAACGCCAATGATGAATATAAAATTCTTAATTGTATGTCAAAAATATCACAATAACTACCTCTTAAAACCTGCCAAATTTTATTACAATGTTGCCAGTAGTTTCGGCAAAATCGTAAAAAATGTGTAAACTTGTGTTTTCTTTAACGCCCTGTATCTTGAAAATGGATGGCATTACAAAAATTGTTTTAAGCAAACCCCAATTGTTTTGCAGGTTTTTATCTTCATCCACGTAACCACTTGGGGGGCTAAAAATTTCAGAAAGTGAGTTTCTCTATATGTGCTAAACGGTGACCTATAGAGAATTCGAATCAAGTTGGGGGCATTTTTCATCATCTTACCCGGCTAGGCCTTTTTATATATTTTTTATATGTTTCTTCATTTTCTCTAAATTTAGTTTATGTTAATAATTGAACTAAATAAATAATTATGTATGCTGAGAAGCTAGACTGAACCAGTAAAGATAATAAACAAATTCGCAAAACTTATTGAGAGCTGTTTGACCTATTAGTGTTCTAAAGAGCTGCTGAGATATCTTACTGTTACGATACCTCAATACAGTTAAGTGTGTTTCTTAATAAGGATGCAAAATATCAAAGGTCTGTTCAGATTGATACAATGCTAAAAAATATGTCACACCAAAGGGATTTGGCAAGACAATTGAATGTTAGCCGATCAGCTGTGCTAAATTACCAACGATTTCCGACTAGATCTCATCATCGGCGACACGGTTACATGTACCAACCCATATAGCACACAACGTCCGATAAACGTCCATATAACGTACATTTAAAATCCAAACGTCCATGGACCAAAACTGGACGTATTATGTACGTACATTACGCGACGTCCATTTGACGTTTCATTTCAGCGTACATTGGACATCCATTTGTGGTCCATGGAGATTTTACACAAAACGCGACTATTATTATAAGTAATGATATATAGCTTCTTGTTTTATTCAAAGCAAAATTATTAGTAGAATACAAGAAACTTCTAATAAATGTAGTCACATATTTTTTCATCATCGAATTAAAACACTGAACCATTAAAATTATTTTAATTAAACCTATATAATATTAGACGATGATAAAATGATCGTAAACTTTTTCAGAATAACGGAGCTACATCGGTAATTATAGACCCTCCTTGAGTATTCCACAACAATTAACAGCGATAATCCCCTAAAAGTACCTGCCTAATACTACCTTTCACGACGGATAGCGCGAAGAGCGACAACGTTGTCAACAAGATTCTCATTTAGTTTGTATTGGGGTGGTATTGGGGCAATATTGCAAGGCGGGAAATTTAACAAGTTACAAAATGCACATTTGAGATTTAAATTGGTAGTGTCTAATTATTGTAAGATTTATTTATGATAATTCACAGAATGGCAAACCCACTTGCAATATACAACAACCGTACTGACTCTAAAAATAAATGTTTGGAACAGAGAATAAACCTCTTTTAATGTGCAAGATTCATAGGGCGCAATTATCTGAATCTCGTCTTTATTAAATTATAACATACAATATAATACATCCCGTGATATATTTGTGTTTTCTGTTTATCGTGCAAGTGCAGTCGTGCATTAATGAAGTTCCTATAATAAAGTATATATAATAAAGTTATAGTAAAGAGACATAAAAAAGGTCTTTTGTGTAATATTGTTAAGTATAAGTTTAGTATTATAGGAACTATTTTCTATAAAGGCTTTTTGCTATGTATTCACAAAATTATGGATACTAGATTGCTTTCTGAAAGCTCCAACAACGTACAATGTACGTTTGTAGCGGACGTTCTATGGACGTCCAATTTTGTGAACTCTGGACGTTTTTTGGACGTCCATCGGATGTCCATTGTACCTTAGCGGGACGTCCATTGGACGTTCCAATGTACACAGATGTACGTCGATTGGATGTCCATAAAACGTACTTGTGCTATCTGGGAAAAGGAAGACAACAGTCAGAAATGATCGCGTTATCACTATTTCTGCATTGTGAGACCAAACGCAAACTGCTTGAGTGCTCCAAAGTCATATTCAACAAGCCCAAGGACCATTAAGTCAGCGATTTTGCTGTTCGACGAAGGTTAAGAGAATATGGTTTGATGGTTTGTCAACCAGCAACGGGACCGATACTGACTGTTTACTAAGGATTTCCACAGTTTTCACTATACAGTCGAACCCTCTTAATAGAATACATCTTATCTTATAGAAATATCCTGCTTTAAGGAATAGAAATTTGAGGTTCCGAAACGTTTCTACTAGCCACCAATGATCGCTAATTAGAATATCCCGGTTATAAGAATACTTTTTCTTGACACGAAGGTTATTCCAATAAGTGGCTTCGACTGTATTTCTTCACTCAACCGTTCTCTCTCGTTCTTTTTGTTTTTCCAGTCCCCTTCCTACAGATTTTTTCTCTCGATTACTTTATCCAGTTCAACTCTGAAAGATCTTCGGGTTCTGGGTTCTGCCTCTCCTCTTTCTTCCTATCGGGCTTCACTTTGTTGTTCGGTTTATCCAACGTTTTCTTCTCCTCTTCTGACATGTCCGTACCAGGTTATTCTCTTCCGTTTTATGTAATCTATTATATCTGAATTAATTCCCGTTCTTCTCTTATTCTCTATGTTATTTATTCTATTTCTTCTTGTTACTCTGAAGCTACTCCTTAGGAATTCCATTTCTGTTTCTCCTATTTTGTTTTTGGAGTTCTTATTTATAATACAATTTTTACACTCATAAGTCAGGATACTTCTTGTCGTGGTGTTATATTCTTCTTTTTATTTTTATACTGATGTTCTTCTCCCACAGTACCGGGTTCAATTTTCGTATGCTGTCTCTTATTTGTCCTAATCTATTTTTTCTATTTTCTTCAGTTGTTCCTTTTTTTGATATTATGAAACCTAATTACTTGTTTGTTCCCTTGACATTTCCATTTTTTCTTTATATATTCCTGTTTCAGTTTTCTCATTAAAAAGCGGAGGTCATGTTCATCTTGTGCGATCACTATTTGGTCGTCAACAAAACGTGTATTATAGGTATTCGTTTCTTACTAATATAGCCATTCCTTCGCACTTGCTTCTCCATAGTTTCAGGGTTTTTTTCCTGGAATACTTTGAACAGAGTACGAGATGTGGAGCAGCCCTGTAGTAGTTCCTTTGTCGCCTTGTAGCTTTTAGCCCAATCTTCGTTTATATAAATATTTTAGGGATTCTCCTTTTAGTAAGTTTGTTTTAAATTTCTCTTCTTTTATTGAGCATACATTGCTAGGTGTAGCCTGAACCGTAAATTTACCAGCAGCTTCCAAGGTCCGTTTCTGTTGGGTCCATATAAAGGCGATTTTCATCCAAGCGATTATTAGTTTGTGACCTGTGACGCATTCTTCGCCTTGTTTTACTTACACATCCTTTCTTTTCATCGAGCTTTCGTGGTTTACTATAACACAATTAATATTTAATCTCAGTTTTCTTGTTTCTTGTACCCATTTTTATTTGTGTCTTTATGTTTATAAAAGACGTTTTTGACCTTTCAATGGTTTATTTCGTATGGCTCAATCAATCTTTCCCCGTTATCGTTTATTACATTTTCTCCAAATCTACCTACTATTCTGTCGTTTTACTTCCTGTTCTTTCATTCAGGTCACCCGTATTATCTGTTTTTTTATTCTTCTTTCTCTTTTCTATTGCTGTACGACTGCACTCAACACAGGTAGTTGGTATTCATTTTCCTTCTCTATTAACGTTCTTATTATCAGCAAATGGTCTGATGTGCTATACGGCAAAAACATAAACTAAAAATATACATAAATAAACACATAAATTATTTCGAATAAAATCATAAAGTGATAGTTAAATCTCGTGAAGCAAATTATTTTCTGTAAATTAATATTGACTTTAATTTTTATTCTTGTTGGATTAATAATACATTCCACTAAAACTTCTGTAATGTACTTAGAAAAAAGAGAAAAAGTTACAAATTTTTATCACGTGGAAGCAATCAAGCCTTATCTGAAACTACTCCCCAACTTTTATGGAGCAGATTAATAAAGCAAATAGCACTTAAAGTTTAGCAACTTGAGTTGGTAACTTGAAAAGTTTAGAGGTTGGATTCTCCCATATTATTTTTTTATCTCGATCGTTATTCCTATCTCAGATTCTCTTATACAAGTTACATAAGTGGTTTATATAATGCATTATATGCTTAGTAGAATTTACCATCACCCTAAACTGAGAGGGCAATTTTAACGGAATATACTCTTATATTGATATTTTAGTCACTTCTAGTATACTACTACTACACTAGGTTCGCTTTCAAGATGCAGTAGAAATAAACAAACCAAGACACGTTAAATGCCACTAGGAGCACAACCGAATCATAATTTAAAATGTATATACATTGTAAATCCCAAATCATGATTTACAAAGTTTATACATTTTAAATTATGATTCGGGAGTGCTCCTAGTAGCATATAACGTGTCTTGGTTTGTTTATTTCTACTGCATCTTGAAAGCGAACCTAGTGTAGTAGTATACTCGATTGTTCAATAAGTTTTGCGGTTCGATAAGAAAAATACAACGTTATAACTTGAAATACACTTTATTATTCAATATAGTTTCCCTGAACATCAATACACTTGTTCCACCGAAATTTCAATTAATAAATTCCATCCCTGAAGGGAGAATCAGAAAGAGCTGCAAAATACGCTTCCACAGCTGTTATATACTCATCCTTTGATGAAAAACGGTTGACTCAAGATCATGGTGATAGACCAGCCTCATCCATTGTGATAAATTGACACACAAAATCTACTTTAACCTTTCGAAAACGCCCTAAATTTTGCTGAGAAAGTCTCATTCGAATATGTTTATGTTCCGTTATCAGCAAATGCGGCACACAATGTAACCACAGCTTTTTGAAACCCAATACTTCGGCCAACATATTGCTTAGACAGCCCAATGAGATGGTCAGGGATTCTACTAAATCACTTTCACTTACTCGACGAGTTTCCAATACCATATCCTGTGTTTTTTCTACGATTTCTGGTGTTGTTGCTGTTTTTGGGCGTCCTTGAAGTCGATCACCCTCAGGGCTTGAACGGCCACGTTTAAATTAAGCAGGTCATCTTTCTACTTTAATAATTTAAGCCGAAGAGTCCTTCTACACTCTCAACATTCGTTCATAAATTTTCTTTGCTTTTAAACCTTTCAAAAATAAAAATTAAATCACTGCACGATACTTGATTATTTCCATTGTAAAAAATATTGTGACACATCGATACTAATGGCTTCTAAAAAATAATAAATTGACAGATTGAAATAAAACTTCAAACACATTCATAAGAGGTCAGGGATTCTACTAAATCACTTTCAGTTACTCGACGAGTTTCCAATACCATATCCTGTGTTTTTTCTACGATTTCGGGTGTTGTTGCTGTTTTTGGGCGTCCTTGAAGTCGATCACCCTCAGGGCTTGAACGGCCACGTTTAAATTAAGCAAGTCATCTTTCTACTTTAATAATTTAAGGCGAAGAGTCCTTCTACACTCTCAACATTCGTTCATAAATTTTCTTTGCTTTTAAACCTTTCAAAAATAAAAATTAACAAAAAAAATAGGCTAGTAGTAACGCTCTCTCTTATCTAACCGCAAAACTTATTGAACAACCTAATACTAATATACTATAGTGATTTTGCAAGTCGGCATGCAATGAGATTCCAATCAATTGTGATCTACAGGCACTTCAGTTTTTCTATTGCATATACAGTATGCAGCAAATGAAAGGAATAAATTAACGATTTTGTAAGCCGGCGACTTTATAGTCCTGTCGCCAGGGGGGGGGTACAACGGCCTCCTTAATTCAGATGGACTTACCCAAGTTTTCTTTATTTATTTTGACCCGTAGAATATGAATTTTTTGGGTAACAGTTGATCCGGATGTCGATAAGATTGTTATAGACAAAGAACTTGAGGAATTACATAACAGTGATTTCTCGCAAAAAAACATCTTTTTGTATTTTTTGGGTCATTCTAGGCAAAAAATGTTCTGAGAAGTTTTTTGGTAGGATGCATAGTTTTCGAGATAACCGCGGTTGAACTTTCAAAAAATCGAAAAATTGCAATTTTTGAACCCGAATAACTTTTGATTAAAAAATAAAGTAGCAATTCTGCTTACCGCATTTAAAAGTTTAAGTCAAATTATATCGGTTTTGATTATTTTCATTGCTAAAAATTTATTATTTTATTGGTAAACAAAGCTATAAAAACCTAGTGTGTGAGTGATGTTTTCAATGATTTCTCATTTAAAATCTAGCGAGTAGGTAGAGTAGCTATAAGTGCAAGCGAGGCAATTTCTACGTAGAATGCGCTAAAACGCATGTATTAGGCACGTGAAACACTATGTGTTTATAGCTTTGTTCAGCAGTAAAAAAAAATAATTTTTAGCAATGCAAATAATCAAAACCGATATAATTTGACTTAAACTTTCAAATGCGGCAAGCAGAATTGCTACTTTATTTTTTAATCAAAAGTTATTCGGGTTCAAAAATTGCAATTTTTCGATTTTTTGGAAGTTCAACCGCGGTTATCTCGAAAACTATGCATTCTACGAAAAAACTTGTAGGAATATTTTTTGCTTAAAATGACCCAAAAAATAGAAAAATATGTTTTGTTTTGCGAGAAATCGCTGTTATGTAATTCCTCAAGTTCTTTATCTATAACAATCTTATCGACATCCGGATCAACTGTTACCCAAAAAATTCGTATTCTACGGGTCAAAATATATAAAAAAAACTTGGGTAAGTCCATCTGAATTAAGGAGGCCGTTGTACCCCCCCCTAGCGACAGGACTATTAAGTAGAAATCCCGAAACAGCTGGTTTTTATTTTTACATTATGATTTTTGGCATATACTTATATCATACTGAAACAGGCTGGAAGAATCACAATCTAAATATCGCAAAAGTCCGTCTCTGTCGTTATAGATAGAAGTAAGACGAAATGTACTTCCCAACGCGTTTCTCTTGGGCCACCCACAAGAAAGCGGAAGGATTAATATTTTAAGAAATTCTAGACGCCTAAGCTGGTCATTTAGCTATTGCAGGCAGTAAAATGACAAAGAGACTTTAGGGCTCGAAGACAACTTTCCTAAAAGTATTTACTTTGCACAGGATATGCCTCATAAAAAGAAGAATAGGAAAGATTGCTAGTTGTTTGAGTGATAGAAATCTCAGAATTCCACAAGGTTACAACGCAGTAGCTTTCGTGGGAATCCTTAAACGGTTACAAAAAGGACACTCGTGGTGATTGGCCGAAAAAGAAACGTATGATCATAATAAGGCTGGTCTAAACATTATTTTCCAGCTATGTGATTGGTACGAAAATTTCGGAATGATGATTATTGGTCAAAATTAGGTGATAGCTGTGAAAAAGGGAGGTGAATATAGAGAGCAGAGAGGAATCTTGTCCGAGATTAGGACAAGAAGGAATCAATTAAGTTCTAGCGGTCATGCAGTGAAGACCTGCATTTTTTCTTGTCTGTGCCTAAATAGGCAAAATGGAATCTTAAAGATTCTGTCGTGAAAATCGCAAGTGCGATATGTTGTCTTAAATACCATACCGGTATATTCTCTGTGTTGTGTTCGGTACGATAAAATAATAGTTTTCTTAGTACGGCGTGTAATATGTTTCGTTCAAACAGAACTTAGTTCAACATTTGCGGATAAGACTCCCGTTTAATATGTCTCATATAAACTGCACTTAATTCAATCTTCGTGGAACGCAGTTCCATTTTTTTTAAGACAATGGTCTAAATAAAATATGTTTAATTATCAAGTCAGTGAGAAGTAGGTATCACTAATAATCATGAATGCAGTTATTTTCTTTTCATAAAACAAAAAGAACTATGGAATTTTTATTTTTCGTATAATATAATAACAACTATGTAACAGTACTTTAACTCTAAAAATGAAAGTGAAAAGTGAAAGTGATTTCGTCGAATCCACAACTCTGGCGAGCTAACCCGATTCCAGCAATTCAACAACAATGGATCATCACCAGGTATTTTGCAATAAACTGTTTCGTTCCTTTTTCTTTTTTTTTTGAACTTTTAAGATGAAACGCGAAAGACTTATTTTTTTTTTTATTTTTCTAATCAACTCAGTTTAATGACAATTTTCTATCTAAATAAATGGTAACTATGTTAAAACTTATTTCGTCTTTTTCTGTTCGCACAATCCATCTATGTATCCTTATTGTATTAGGAAACGCAGCCTACTACAGACAACAAGGGTAAGTACGATTAGTACTCAAAGGGATACCATTTTTTTCGTAACATTTTTGTAATTTTTATATAGATAAATAGTAATAGATTCTGATCTATTAATGGCGCCGAAAAAATTAATAATTTCTTTTCTTTAGCTTAAATATTGTTGTATGAACTCACACCCTAAAATCTCTTGATGATTAGAGCCGCCGGTGCGATTTTAAATTATGTAGCACGTATTTTTTAAGTTTATGTACATCACACGTTTATCTAATTTGTCGTGCTTCATAAAATGACGCCGCAACTTGAGGGGCTATCTCTTGTCTAATTCTTATTAGTTTGTTTTCTTATTTTGTCCACGTTGTTCTGCTCATTATTGATTCATAAAATAACGCTAAGTTTTTCATCTAACTCTTAATTAGTAATATCACAAAAAGGTTTTTTTTATTTTTTACGCAACCTAAGTTTTATTCATAAAACGGCGACCGCACCTAGAGGTTTCTGTCATTTTTTTGTTTCTTTTTGCTCCGTGTTAACGAGTACTTAAAAACAACGTCATTGCATTCCTTTTTTTTGTTTTACACGTAAATGGTATTTTTCCCAGCACTTATTTAAAATGTGGCTCCTTGTTGTCTAAAGGTGTCTGAATAGAGATTTTATACTGTTTATAAAATTTCGATGGATGCGCAGATAAGAAATAAGATAGTAATGTAAATATGAAAAGAGAAAACTCCAAAGGTAAATAAAATAATAACTGCTAGTTTTCAATTCCAAGTTTACAGTAAATTTTGAGTTTAAATAGTTTTGTTGAATTTTTTTTGCATAATTTTTGAGAGAATATAATTCAAAATGGAATCCTCCGTGGTTCAATATTTAAAAAATGACGAAATGGATTATGAATTGTTTATACGAGGGGTTAAGACTAAGAAAAATCTTAGTGACAAAAAAACAATGCTTCGTAAATTACTTAGTAAAAAGGCCGTTATTGATTTAGAGGAAAATAGGTTAATATTCAACGATGAGAAGAAGCAGATAGACGAAACTGCTGTTGACATCCGTAGTTTAATTGGAGATTTCGAAGGAGACGTTAGAGATTCGGTCTATCGTAGGGCAAAGGCTCATCTTACGCATTTATCTTTTAGAATAGCTAGGTTACCCGTAGAATTTGAGGAAGAAGAGGATTATAAGGCAGAGGCTTCTGCAGATTCTTTACTTTTAGAAGGGCAATTAGATGACAAAGTCGTTCCTGTTGGGCCATCAGTTTCTTCGAATATAATTCCTTCACAGCCGGTCGTTAATATTCCAGCTCCCGTCGTTCAGGTGTCGCATCCAACTAATTTAGCTGATTGGAACATTAAGTTTAGTGGAGATTCTAAAGGAGTTTTCCCTTTCATAGAAAAAGTTAGAGACCTGACTGAATCCCGTAATGTAGGACAAGAGGTTCTTTTCAGATCAGCTGTCGAGTTATATACAGGTAGCGCTGCTGTGTGGTTCAGGAGTGTTCGTAGTACCGTTTCTTCATGGAACGAATTGATTGGTCTTTTGAAGGCTACGTTTCTTCCCCAAGACTACGACGAGGATTTATGGAACCAGATCAAATCCAGGAAGCAGAAGAAAAATGAGTCGTTCGCTTTATTTCAGGCACAGGTTATGTCTTTGGCAAAACGGCTGACGGTGCAGCCTTTAGAGAAAACTATCGTGAAACACTTGAGGCAAAATATTATCCCTGAATATATTCCGTTGATTGCATTAATCGATACCAATACTGTTGAGGAGTTGTCTGCTGTTATTCGTAAACTAGAGAATAATGTGATCGTGCCTAGTGTCAAGAAGGAAACGTCCGTCGCTTATGTTAATCATGAGTTCCCCGGTCCCTCCAGAAAAGCCAATGTTCCTAACGGAAAAGCAAATTTTAAAAATAATGACGATCGCTCGGCTCCGCGAAATTCTGAGGCGAAAAACCCTAGTAAAAGTACTTCGAATAAATCGAAGATGATCGTTTGTTTTAATTGCCGAAGACGCGGGCACAATTTCAACGACTGTAAACAGCGTTTTGATAGATATTTTTGTTTCCGATGTGGCGCAGATAATGTTACGGTAAGGACATGCCCAAACTGTGTCAAACCTTCAAAAAACGAATAACCAACACCCTTAAGTTCGGTAAGAGTGTTCACAATAAAATTTCAAACCCCGAACATTCATGTTTTGCGGCCGATAATAAGTTTCCAGAAAATTTTAATGTCTCTGATTGGTACAAATGGCTAGGTACAGTAAAAAATTTTTATAAACATTCGTCAAAATTATCTCCGGTCATTGCTTCAAAGCCATTCGATAACAGACCTTACTTGGAGGTTCAAATTCTTTCGCAACCCTTTACGCTTTTATTAGATACCGGGTGTTCCAATACTGTAGTCGGATCCAAGGGATTGGATTTTCTTGAGAGAAACAACATTGAGATCGATTTACCGTGTAGTCAGAATGTGTCTTTAGCCGACGGATCGAGTAAAAAGGTTTCTGGTATTGTAGATTTGCCGTTTGTGGCGAATGGAATTTGTCATGTGATTAGTTGTCTTGTAGTGCCATCGCTACCAATAAATTTTATTTTAGGAAGTAACTTTATTTCAAAATTTTCTTTAGCGATAAATGTCGAACAAAATAAATGGAGTGTCAGAAATCCTTGTTGCGAGATAGTAACTTCAAAACCTGAAGGCGACGTTTCGTTCCCACAATCTTTGTGTTCGATTGATTCTCTTGCCGCCGAGTTAAGACCTCTAGCGGATGCTGTTATCCATAGTTTTCAGGAGGTAGACAAAAAGAATGGTATAGGAAGAACAGATAAGATCAAAATGACTATCGGTACGGGTGACGCAAAGCCTTTTCGACAACGTCCTTTTCCTATGTCGCCATACATGTCAGATATTTTAAATCGCGAATTAGATGAGATGCTCAAACTTAAAGTTATAGAACCGAGTAACAGTCCTTGGTGTAGTCCAGTCTTGCTTGTAAAGAAAAAGACAGGCGAGTTTAGGTTTTGTTTTGATGGCAGGAATCTTAATGAAGTTACTCGTCATGACACATATCCTCTCCCCAATATTGACCGAATTTTGTCATTATTGCGTAACGCTAAATATATAAGTTCGATAGATTTGAAAAAAGCTTTTTGGCAGATCCCTCTTGATCCATCTTCGCGAGAAAAAACTGCTTTTGCTGTTGTTGGCCGTGGATCTTTTCAATTTACTGTGATGCCTTTTGGTCTTTGTAATAGTGCTCAAACCCAGCAAAGATTAGTAGATCAAATTTTTGGACCAGAATTCGAACCTTTTATTTTTACTTACTTGGATGATATTATTGTTTGTTCTTCCACTGCTGAGGAACACGTTGCCTTGTTAGGACAAGTTCGAGATAAACTAAAGGATGCTAACCTTACGATAAATGTAGACAAATGTGAATTTTTCAAAACAACTTTGAAGTATTTAGGCTATATCGTTGGTGATAACTCTCTTCGGTCGGACCCCGACAAAATTTCCACTATGGTTAATTATCTCCGTCCAACTAACACAACGGAGATTAAACGTTTTATTGGTCTTTGTTCTTGGTATAGACGCTTCGTCAAAGATTTTTCTACCCTTGTTTCCCCTATCAATGATCTTTTGAAAGGAAAGAAAAAGAAAGAACCTATAGTTTGGACATCAGAAGCTGAGAATGCTTTTATCGCCATAAAGGAAGCTTTAGTATCTTCCCCAGTTCTAGTACAACCCGATTATTCTCGTCCCTTCACTATTCAGTGTGACGCAAGTAACACCGGTCTAGGAGCTGTATTGACTCAAGAAATAGACGGTGGAGAAAAGGTGATTTCCTATGCTAGTCGGTCTTTGACAAGAGCAGAACGTTCGTATGGAACCACCGAGAAAGAGGCCCTTGCAGCTTTGTTTGCTGTTGAAAAATTTCGTCCTTACGTAGATGGTGTTGAATTTACCCTCATCACTGACCATTATTCGTTGTTATGGCTTAGAAATTTAAAAAATCCCACAGGCCGTTTAGCTCGTTGGGCTATGCGTCTCAAATAGTTTGATTTCCGAATCGTCCATCGTAAAGGAGCATGTCATAAGGTGCCTGATGCACTTAGTAGGATTCATGAGAATGATCAAATTGCTTATCTTGAAGTTGATACTGATCGCATCGATCCTTGGTACGATGATTTGCGTACAAAGATTTTGTCTAACCCAGAAAGTTTTCCACAGTGGAAAGTAGAGAACGACCTCATATACAAGTTTATTCCGGCTTGTATTCCTTTTAATTCAAATTTAATCGAGTGGAAAGTCCTTGTTCCCAAACCTCAACGTGAGGATGTTATTAAGTCGTGTCATGATCCTGCAACTTGTGCCCATCCTGGTGTTTATAAAACTCTTGCTCGAATCCAAGAAAATTATTACTGGCCAAAAATGCGAAGAGATGTTGTTAAATATGTCCGTGCCTGCAAAACGTGTGGAGCACAAAAAGCACCAAATATGGCGCAAATGGGTAAAATGGGTAAAGAGAAAAAAGCCGAATACCCATGGCAAATTATCGCCGTTGATTTAATAGGCCCTTTAACCAGAAGTAGAAACGGTTTTACGTGGTTGCTGGTGGTCTCAGATTGGTTTTCTAAGTACACTTTGTTACATCCTCTTCGCAAGGCTACTGCTTCAAATATCTGTAAATTTTTAGAGGAACAGGTGTTTCTCATATTTGGAGTTCCACAACATCTTATGTGTGATAATGCCTCTAATTTAAATTGTAAAATAATAAAAGATCTTTGTGAGAGATATGCAGTCCAAAAAATCTGGTTCTCTGCGGTTTATTCTCCCCAAGTAAATTTTGTTGAAAGGAGCAATCGTACTATTGGTACGGCAATCAGAAGTTATATTGACGAACACCGCGATTGGGACAAACACATACATGAAATTCGGCAAGCCATAAACACAGCGAAACATGAAGTAACCAAATATTCACCGGCATTTTTAAATTTTGCTAGACACGTACCGTTGTCGGGAAATTATTACGGTCAAATACCCCATGATTTTGTTGATATAGAAATCCTACCGGGTGATCGCGATAATTACGCGTCCGAAGTAACGGGAATAAAAGAAGTTTTCACGGCCGTGCGTAAAAATTTGTCTCGTGCATATCAGAGAAATGCAAAAACATATAATTTGCGTAAACGCGACGTACAGTTTAACGTTGGCGATCAAGTTTGGAGAAAAAATATGGTTTTATCTAGCGCCCCGAAACATTTCATGGCAAAATTGGCTCCAAAATATATTTTATGTACCATAATTAAAAAACTATCCTCGTTAGTTTACGTTCTTAGGAATCCAGATGGTTCCAATGCTGGAAATTGGCATATTAAAGATTTAAAAGCTTATACATCCGTCAATGTTTCGTCAGATGCTTCAGATTTGTCCGATAGCGAATAGAAATGTATATTCCGTTATTTACAGGGCGATATGAACCAACTTTAAATATAATTTTTTAGATATTTTTGATTTTTTCTATTTTATAGTACAGGTGCTTAAAGTTTTTTTTTGAGAGAAATAATTTTTTTGTTTTGTGCACCAAATTTTTTTATTAGTCGAAATTCTTCAATTTTGGAAAGTGTGATTTCAAATAAATGATTTTGGACATATGAATTTTTGATCTGAAAGCCTATTATAATCTAAATACTTCGGTAATTTTTTTTTAGCGACACCCCATTTCCTCCGTGGTCCGTGTTAAAGGAAAAGTCGCGCAAATTGCGAACTTTTTCCTGGAAGGGATTTGTTTCTCTTCCAACAAATTTTGGCGTGGGATCAGTAATGCACTGATACCCTAGTACGTAGTACGTTGAATACAACTTTGCTTCGGCAAAACCGTCCCCAAGTGCCTCGTTCCCTTCAGGACGAGAGACGCGCATTAATTTTTTTAGAGCTGTCTCGACAACCTTTTTTTTTTGATGTGTGGTGTAGACCAATAGTAGGGAATTGTCCCGCTGCGGTCAATGTTTATCTATTTGATATATTTTTTTGATGTTGTCGCGAAGGAGACGAGCCTCTGGAAGTAGTGTAGGGGATTCCGCACGTTGATCTCCAGAGCAACTCAGTTTGGCTCACACCCCAGTTCTTTGAACTGTTTTACCTAGTTATAAGAATAAAATTTTTTTGTTTTGTTGAAAGGAAATATTAAAAATCCTTCTTCAAATGTTTTTATGTCGTGCGTTAGTCCGATATAGAAGTAAAACTTTTTTTTACATAATAAAAAGTTTGATTTTTTTTTATTTTTTTATTTTTTTGTATCCTTCTAGGATATACTACCTTCGCTTATATGCAATCCAGCTTAAGCTTAGGGAAAATGTTTTTTATATTTTTTTTGAAAATCGTTTCTTATTTTTTTTGGTATCTAGATTGATATCAGAAGTCCTTAGTACAGTTACTAGTGATAGTTCGTAATAGAACCTATTTGCTTTGCCTAAGTTTATTCTTACTTCAAGGACCTATGAATTTCAGCCCCCTCTATTAAAATATGTTGTCTAACCCCCTTTACGGTATGGATGGCCAGACACTGAGAAAGGCTAGGGATGAAGTGAGCGGATTCCCGCCAGTTGACTCGTCGGAATGAGAAGCCATTCATAATCGCAATTTAGCCACAGACCTTAGGTGATGACTTCCTATGTCATTTCCTAAAACTTCCGTTTGGTTGTGTAACTTTGAATAATAGACTCTACCGACTATCACCCTACCTTAAGTTGACCCCACCGAAAATGTTCCTATGATAGGCGTATGATACGCGTCAGTTATCGCTTGTTCTGGTTACCACAACGAAGTTAAAATATCAATATTTTCCTAATCCCCCCTGTTCTTGAAAGAGTAGTAAGTTTCTGAAAAGCAATGTGTCCATTTTTCCACAATAAACTAATTACAGGCTTATCTTTATAGAATTACAAGGTCCAACTTAGAACTATCAGTAACTCCTTTTTTTTTGTTTTTTTTGTCCGTAAGTAATAACTGCCTATGGCGTTATTATATTGTGTTATCTCTGGAATAAGTCATGAATGAGAGACTTTATGCATCCAAGTCAAGGATAACATGTTAATTTTTTATGGCGTTAATGATGCTAAGACATCATTGTTCTTATGTTATTCGTGGTGTTAGTCTAGGTTGAAAGAAACCTATGCATCCGAAAAAACGGTAACATATCTTGCCCTATTTTTGTGTTTTTATTTTTTTTTGTGTCTACGATGACGAATTGCGTCGTTGTATTCTTGTGAATTTTTTGTGTTATGATTAACGCGTCCATGTCTAGATTGTAAGACATGTATTGATCGTTAGAGGAAGCCTAAGACCTCTGAACGATATTACGATGTGGTGACTAACAAATGTGGTTTTCATTTTTTTTGCCGTTTCATTTTTTTATTTTCCGATTTCAAACTGGTTAGCACGAAGTTGAAATCGTGGGGGAGGCAGTGAAACAGGCTGGAAGAATCACAATCTAAATATCGCAAAAGTCCGTCTCTGTCGTTATAAATAGAAGTAAGACGAAATGTACTTCCCAACGCGTTTCTCTTGGGCCACCCACAAGAAAGCGGAAGGATTAATATTTTAAGAAATTCTAGACGCCTAAGCTGGTCATTTAGCTATTGCAGGCAGTAAAATGACAAAGAGACTTTAGGGCTCGAAGACAACTTTCCTAAAAGTATTTACTTTGCACAGGATATGCCTCATAAAAAGAAGAATAGGAAAGATTGCTAGTTGTTTGAGTGATAGAAATCTCAGAATTCCACAAGGTTACAACGCGGTAGCTTTCGTGGGAATCCTTAAACGGTTACAAAAAGGACACTCGTGGTGATTGGCCGAAAAAGAAACGTATGATCATAAAAAGGCTGGTCTAAACATTATTTTCCAGCTATGTGATTGGTACGAAAATTTCGGAATGATGATTATTGGTCAAAATTAGGTGATAGCTGTGAAAAAGGGAGGTGAATATAGAGAGCAGAGAGGAATCTTGTCCGAGATTAGGACAAGAAGGAATCAATTAAGTTCTAGCGGTCATGCAGTGAAGACCTGCATTTTTTCTTGTCTGTGCCTAAATAGGCAAAATGGAATCTTAAAGATTCTGTCGTGAAAATCGCAAGTGCGATATGTTGTCTTAAATACCATACCGGTATATTCTCTGTGTTGTGTTCGGTACGATAAAATAATAGTTTTCTTAGTACGGCGTGTAATATGTTTCGTTCAAACAGAACTTAGTTCAACATTTGCGGATAAGACTTCCGTTTAATATGTCTCATATAAACCGCACTTAATTCAATCTTCGTGGAACGCAGTTCCATTTTTTTTAAGACAATGGTCTAAATAAAATATGTTTAATTATCAAGTCAGTGAGAAGTATCACTAATAATCATGAATGCAGTTATTTTCTTTTCATAAAACAAAAAGAACTTTGGAATTTTTATTTTTCGTATAATATAATAACAACTATGTAACAGTACTTTAACTCTAAAAATCAAAGTGAAAAGTGAAAGTGATTTCGTCGAATCCACAACTCTGGCGAGCTAACCCGATTCCAGCAATTCAACAACAATGGATCATCACCAGGTATTTTGCAATAAACTGTTTCGTTCCTTTTTCTTTTTTTTTGAACTTTTAAGATGAAACGCGAAAGACTTATTTTTTTTATTTTTCTAATCAACTCAGTTTAATGACAATTTTCTATCTAAATAAATGGTAACTATGTTAAAACTTATTTCGTCTTTTTCTGTTCGCACAATCCATCTATGTATCCTTATTGTATTAGGAAACGCAGCCTACTACAGACAACAAGGGTAAGTACCATTAGTAGTCAAAGGGATACCATTTTTTTCGTAACATTTTTGTAATTTTTATATAGATAAATAGTAATAGATTCTGATCTATTAATGGCGCCCAAAAAATTAATAATTTCTTTTCTTTAGCTTAAATATTGTTGTATGAACTCACACCCTAAAATCTCTTGATGATTAGAGCCGCCGGTGCGATTTTAAATTATGTAGCACGTATTTTTTAAGTTTATGTACATCACATGTTTATCTAATTTGTCGTGCTTCAATACAAGTAATGTCATCCACCTGAGCGTGATGACGTAATCTATTATTTATTAAATTAGAAATGGGGCCTTTGTGCTCATTAATTGAAAGGTTATTCAATTCTCTATCCACTAATATAAATATTAACATAATTACTTATACAGGTTTTACAAGAAATTTTTTTTTGACAAGGTATGTAATTTATTTAATTCAAAATACATTTTTGAGAAAATCGGTCAGGAATTTAGACAGGAAAAAGACATAAAATGTCTCACGAGCGCAGAAGTTTGTGATATTCTTACGTGTTGCACATTGCACTTTTTCTACGAATGCGTTTTTGTCAAGAGTTCAAACTTCAAAATTAAATAATTTAGGTACTTTTAGGTATATTTTATGCCTAAATTGAAATAAAATACATATACACATATTATGTAGGTATTTAATATTCTTAATATTTATATACTTTGTTTATTTAAAATTATAATTACATTTATATTTTAACAGTTTTGAAAGGTAATTCCTGGTTTTGCTTGAACACATTTTGTTTGAAAAAAAATAGTTGTGTTTGTATTGTGCATGTTACCATGGAAACAGCTATCATATATTAATGGGAACCGGCAAAGAACCAGTGAGAAAAATATTTCTAACAGCAATAACCGACTTTTCTGACCGCGTGGGAAATTTTTCATTTTGAATATAATAGTGAGAGAAGTTGCACATTGTATAGCATCCGTAGAAAAATGTTTTTTTTTTCAATGGATGATATAGAATGGAAACCTATTTCCATTGTGAAGAACTGTTTTTAACTTCTTGTAGAGCTGTCATATAAATTTTTTTGGCTCCCACTTTAATGAATTCGTCACAAATATAGCAAGAACAGTCCACGCCATTTTGGGGCGCAAAATGGCGTAAAATGGGTCGCCGGCAGTTTCTAAACTGTCATCAATAATACGATTAATTGCCTAAGCAGGTTTAGTTCCAAATTTTGGTTGACTTCCAACTACTCCACCGACAAGTTTTTTCTTAACACATTTACAATATTACTTTCCACATCTTTTACTGCTTCCTTTACATTCCCACATTCACACTTATAATTGATTTGGTACAGTCCATAATGATCTTGATATATATATATATATATATATATATATATATATATATATATATATATATATATATATATATATATATTTATCCGGCCCACGTTTTCAGTCCCGCTATATTATTCAGGCTACCTAAGACCCACTTAATCCAAATGATTTAGGTGTGTATATAAACAGGAAATAAGCAGTTCGAAAATATAACTTCTTAAGCATGCTTAGAGGGGAAAACATTTCTTTTTACATAAAAAGTTGCATACCGAATAACAGTTTTTAAACCCAATTCATTTTACCACCTTCTCGAGCCCATATATACTACTTGATAATATCCGACCATCGTAACCAGACCCAGCGGTGTTGCCAGACAATCGGGATTCGTGGCGTTGGTCGAAAATGTTATACCATATACCAACTTTAGAAGTTAATAAATTTGTCTCCATAAGGTATCATGACCTTGGGATTCATTATTTACTATACTTAAATTATACAAAGTAGTCCAGTCGGGTTAGACGAATAAAAGGCCTATAACCTTGCATGCCGAGCTGCCCCAAATTTTATTTTTCTAATCTTTAGGAAGGGTCAATAGTGGTGTAAATTTAAAATCTCGACTGAATTCCGCCGTTGAGTAGCCGCCATCTTGATTTTAAATGAGGACGGCTTTTGCTCAATATCTCCGCTATTTTCAACTTCTCGACAAAAAGTGTAAGAACTGAAATGGTTGAAAATCCGATTTTCTATAATTTCTTTTATTATATTTTTTTTTCGTGCGGTCGATATTTTCCGAGTTATGGGGGAAAATAATGAGAGTTAGAACATAATTATTGAATTACATATTTCGTTTAATATTAGATTTACGACAAAAATGTACCGATAAAAAATAAAGAGAATTAAATTTTATACAATTTTGATTTCTTTCACCTTTTTGCTAAAATCAATATTTAAGGTAGTACGTAGTCGGTAAAGGCGCGAGCGTAAGACCTGATTCATTTTATAGCAATGGTTTTTGTTCAGCCTCTACGCCATTTTTAACGTTTCGATAACAACGGCCGGAACTAAAATTGTTCCACATATGATTTCCTACAATTTCTTATTAACAATTTTTTTGGTGCGGTTGATATTTTTGGAGTTAAGCGGGAAAATAGTAAAAAGGGGTGGGAGGCATAATTATCCCAAGTTTTATAATTTTATCATTTAGGGAAGGTCAATAGTAGTGTAAATTTAAAATTGCTACTGAATTCCGCCATTGCGTTAGCCGCCATATTGATTTTAAAGGAGAAGCGTTGTTGCTTAATATCTCCGCCATTTTCAACTTTTTGAAAAAATGGTAGGAACAGAATTGTTGGAAATGCAATCTCCTACAATTTCTTTTGCACATTTTTTTTTATGCGATCACTATTTTCCGAGTTAAGGGGTAAAATAGTGAAAGCGGAGGGGAAGCATAATAGGGATGTTCACAAAAAATTAAAAAGTCATTTCAAACATGTAAAACGATTAAGAAACACCCTAGGAATAATTGTCCAAAATTTCAACAAAATTGAAAAAGCCTTTCTATAAAAAATCTTTATTAGAAATCTAGCATTATTTTAAATTTCAAGAACGCTTCTCTATTGGCCTGACGTCACTAGTTGCATCCCCCAAGCGCGCGCCATTCTCATAGTGTTACTGTTTACCTGTTTGACGTTTCAGGTCATTTTATTTTGTTCTCTTCTTGTTTTATCAGGGTTAAAGTGGAGTTTTATAGTGAATTTGTTTAGTGTAAAGTGGATAGACTGTTTGTAAGGACATATTTTGGGTTTTACAAAAATAAACAAATAAAATGGAAGAAGGTTTTCAGAAAGCCGATTCGTATAAACTACCGACTGTAGTGTAGATGTAACAATGGTGTATGATTTATTGGCATCTTGCAAAAAAAATAAATCTACCACAGCTTTACTGAGTGTATATTTCATATAATTTTCCATGTCTTCTTTAAGCTAAAAAAATAAATACTTAATACTCCATAAAAAAAAATAGAGAAAGTTGTATGCATGCATTGTACGCATGCATATTGTATACATACATTGGCTGGTTATTACTTTACCTTGGTTAGGTGTATTAAAAATATTTTTATTTTTCTTCATGTGCCTTGTCCGTTGTGGACGTTGGCTATCATCATGGAAATTTTAATTTCATTTGAGGCGTTTCTGAATAACTCGATCGATTTTTGTCCAAATCATTGGCGTAAGTTTTTAAGTCATGAGTGTCTTTTCTTCCGGGTCCGCGTTTGCTCTCTATTTTACCTTACGTTATCAGTTGGAGTATACGATATTTATCATGCCTCATGATATGACCAAAATATTTAAGATTTCGTTTCTTAATTGTAAAAGAGATTTCTTTTTCATTTCCCATTCGACGCAATACCTGTACGTTGGTGTGGGTCGCCCAGGATATTTTGAGGATACGTGGGTAGACCCACATCTCGAATGCCTCTAGCTTTTTCATTAATGTTTCCATTATTGTCCAGGCCTCTGCGCCATATAGCAAGACCGGAAATAATAACATTTTAGCAGCCGCATTTTTAGTGGGAGAGATATGTCGCAATGGGTGAAAATATTTCTCATGCATGTTGTTAAATGTTGCTATGTCCTTTTCAACTCTAGATCTTATTTCGGTTGTTTCATATTTCGAGTTGACAACTGTTCCAAGGTAAAAAATATTTTTGAACTTGTGTATTATACATTTTCATTTCAACCAATCTTTTCACTAAATTATTAATGATTTTAATATAATATAAAATCATACCTACATCCACATGTAGTTATTTCAAGGTTTACTTTTACTGTATGTATTATTAGAATCCCGTTTTTAGGAATATCCGAAACGTTTCATTTACTCTTTAAGGGGGTAGGTGCAAAATCTTGGTCCAATGCTATTTAAATTCATTATTTTTTTTTCGAATCCTGAGAAAACTAATAAGTATTTTTGAAAAATGTAAATGCAGAAAGAACAATTACATTATTACCAAGGGCCGAAAGTCTCTGGAAAACTTCTATAATGTTTATTTTATTAAGTTAGTTCTTTAAGTTAGTTATTTTAAGTTCTAGCTGCAACAAACCATTTCTTTGTCTGTTTTAAATTGGCTGGAACGGTAATAAAAATCTTGTCAGAACTGTTTTTTGATGTATTTACACACCCAGGAGCAAAACACCACTTATTTGGCTTTATTTTTAATAATTAAATACGTAAAAAACTGCGCACATTCAAATACACTGAGTAAATAAGTATACAAAACTAGTCGTCGATCAAAGACGTTACGACTGCTGACGTCACAGACCGTAGCCTCGCTGCAGGGTAGCGTTTTTCTAGCCTCCAAGAAAATCAACATTATGAACTCATTTATCTTAAAAAATATACATTTTTAAACAGTTTTATAATTGTTACGTTTTTATATACCTTGTAATCTATTGAATTTAACTATATTTAAAAATTAGTGAACATCCCTATTATTGAATAATTGTCTCGTGTATCACTAATAAGGACATGATTGTACGTAATCAAAAATAAAGAGAATTGTATTTTATACAGTTTTTGAAACTTCCATTAAGTTTTTTGTCTAAAAATGTTTAACTAAACTGTTTAACTAAATATATTTTTGTTCTAACATTTTTTTTTTAATTTTGGACCCTGTTTGGGAAATTTCCCCACCCCCCTCCCTTCGTAGGTTCTCTGGTATCTCTAGCCAGAGAACGAGCCTTCGTAGATTCTCTGGTTCTCTCGAAAAATTGTAGTAACTCGCTATTTTAACAAATTCAGTCCTTACAATTTTTGTCGAAAAGTTGAAAATGGCGGAGACATGGAACAAAAACATTTGCTATAAAACCAATCAGGTCTTACGCTCGCGCCTTTACCGCATACGTACTACGTTAAATATTGATCTTATGAAAAAAATGGATCAAATTAAAATTGTATAAAATTTAATTCACTTTTATTTTCGTATAGGTACATGTTTCTCGTAAAACTAATAATAAACAAAATAATTCAATAATTATGCTCCAACTCACTATTTTCCCCCATAACTCGGAAAATAACGACCGCAGGAAAAAAATTAAAATAAAATAAATTATCGAAAATCGAATTTTCAACAATTTTAGTACTTACACGTTTTGTCGAAAAGTTGAAAGTGGCGGAGATATCGTTTTAAATATTCGTTTAAAATCAAGATGGCGGCTAACGCTACAGGGGAATTCAGTCGAGATTTTAAATTTACACTACTATTAACCCTCCTTAAAGATTAGAAAAATTTAATTTGGGACAGCTTGGCATGCAAGGTCGACTTCTATCCCGACTGGGCCAAAGGTAGGTATAGTCTTTTTACTACAAAAGCAAGGTTATGTAGGTCAAAATTTCTGACGTCAGAGCACTGACAAATCATTAAAATGTGACTTTTTGTCATGGCCACGTTAATGCCATTACCTGTCAGATATTTTCTTTGTTTTTGTTTACTGTACAAATAATATCTCTAATTCTTTTTTCCTATTAATGATGTCAATCGGTTTTCATTTCTTGCCGAAATATAACAATAATACGCCGAAATATTTGTAATGTTAATTAAATCAAATTTAAAATTGACATTTCTTTAGCTGACCGAACTGACCGATCTTGCAAGAGTGTCAAAATGGTATTATAATAGGGCTTTTCATTCATAGTCATTTGTTTCGAGCTTCTGTCATATGTTGTATAATCCGGGTATATTAATATTATACACAGATTATATAACATATGACGGAAGCTCGAAACAAATGACAATCGATGAAAAGCCTTATAATAAAAACGAAATCGCGAGTACATTGAGAATTTTAGATTTTATATATTTTAAAAAATATATTTTATTATTAATCATATTTTTATGAAACATTTTATTTAAATATATCAGACAATAGTGCATTGTAACTCTGTAATCGTACTGATGTAACAGTTCTGTGTTGCTACATTTTTACTTCATTTCGTACACAATTTGATCCAAAATATAGCTTTACACTGTAGGTACTGTTTTTATAAATACCTACATATTAAAATATACCTTAATTTAAAAACTATTGCAATTATTGTTGTGTACGTGTACCTATACTATTGTGTTTGTGTTCGTATTGAGAAACATTGTGAAAAATCAAAAATGCTTCTTTAATAGATTATTTTTAAACAAGAACGAAATAATGGGATTCCGTTTTACCATTAACTGCAGAGATGTAAGTTAAAGAATTTAGATTTCTCAGATTAGCTTTATTAGAAATAAGTTTATTGTTAGATTTAAAGATCTGAAAGTTTTCTTATGAATTTTAGCGTTTCCAGTAGGTACTTAGTTTTAAAAATATTAAATAATCTATTTTAATGATTATACCTACACTGTGGTAATATTGTTGGTAAATAATATATTTCGGCAAGTAATGAAAAACAAATTGACATAATTAATTTGAATAAATAACCATAGATATAATTTTTATAGTAAAGAAAAAAATCTGACAAGTAATGACATAAACGTGGCCATGATGAAAAGTTACATTCTAATGTTTGACAGTGCTTTTACGTCAGAAATTATGACCTACGTAATCTTGCTTTTGTAGTAAAGAGACTATATATAAAATTTCGCTGATTTAAATTAACGAACTATCAAAAATAATAGTATATTATTTAAAAAATTAATAAGTGTCGTTCGTCGAAAGTAAATGCATTTCTTTATGCATTTATGATATCCACAAATGTCGCCTGCTTAATCGCAAAATATATTATGTTACCCTTTATGTAAGCTCTCTTTTACAAATAAATTTAAACTCATATACGTTTGAAGTCTAATTTTTACTTTTAATTTTTTAGTTAACAACAATTTGTTTTTTTTTATTAAACGACAATATTGCATGTTTGTGAATGTGTTTTGAGTATCTCAAAGAAAATATGTAAAAATTACTTTTAGAATATTTCATGTTTCTTCAATTTTCTGAAATAAAATATCGCATTTTAGATAAATAAAACTTTGTTTTTTTTTAGGGAATAATTCAACACAAATCTATCCTTGTTACCAGCGCGAAATAATAAAAAAAAAACGGTAGTTAGTAGGCAGTTTTAGCATATCGGGTCTGTATCAGAATTGTAGATATATACCCAATCAACGTATATTTAAAAGGTCAAAACGGCAAACAGGTGTATGTTTTCAAAAAACTTTTGATAGTGTGTAAAAAATATTTTATTATCAGCTAAGTACTTTCGACACATAACGTGCCATCATCAGAGCTTCCTAAAAGGACATATTTAGGATAAGATTTTTTTTATATAAAAAATGAGTGAAAAACTTACGTCCTCTTATAAAACCTTCATAGAAGAGCAATTGCTAAACGACACAATAAAAAACATGGATACTGGGCAAAAAGCCACAGATATAGGGTATAATATCCCTTTAAAGTGAATAAAATCACATCTAAATTCTTTTAAAAATTAATAAGACAACTTCTTTTCCAATTGTATATTTAAAAGCCTCATAATCCTTAAAACTTGTTATAATTTTGAATCAAATAAGTTTTAGGTCGTTTTAGTGTATCGGGACTGTATGAGCCCTGTGAATATATATTCTTGGTTTATTTATACACCATACGGTGTTGCCAGGTGTAGGGCTTCTAGGCGTATGTTAACTATGCGAAATATATACAGCTAGTTGAGCGCGATCGAAGCGCCCTCGAATCTGCCGAACGGTGAACTAAATCTGTATATAATATGATGTATTACCGATTTTTCAAGCCCAGCTAAAAATTCACCCCCTGCACCCCCTACACCCCTAGAATCCAGTACTATAAATCAACGTTGTCAGACCCGAAGCCGGGTCTGACAACGTCACTTTTGGACTGAATAGGCGGTGAAGTATGACGTTTTGGGACTGTATAAGCGGTCAAACAATATATATATATATATATATATATATATATATATATATATATATATATATATATATATATATAATGATATATATAATGATATATATAATGATATATATATATATATATATATATATATATATATATATATATATATATATATATATATATATATTGCATTTGCGTCCCTCGTGGCTTCTGTATAGTTTTGACTCTTCGTGACTTCCGATCAATATACAGCGTGTATATTAACAAGAATGATTCCATACAGTTAGCGCTCGCTTTGGCATCCGTTATACTGGCAACAATGTACTTATAATATCAAGTAAAATATTTAACCTTGGTCGTGTTTACGTGAGAATTTAGTTGAAGAACCCAGACAAATTCTATTTATAACTTTTGCCTTGCTCGGATATACGATAAAGATTTGCTGTAAATTCTTGGTTTCGTTTTTATACTCTTAAATCAGGTTAGAAAAACTTATTTCTTGGGTGTAGTTATGAATAATGTATTTTCTAGACTTTAAAATTTTCTATTTTATTTCGATGGAAGATTATGGATTTCGGAAGATTTCGATGGAATAAGTTATAATGTAATATACCTAATACCACTATATACCCTTGACAAATGTTTTTTTTTTTTTAGTTAATAATTGTTTGATGAGCCTTTCGATAGGTTAGGTTAGGTTTACCTTAAATTTTATTTTGATAAATAATCAGTATTGTTTCTCTCTCTCTCTCTTTCTCTCTCCCTCTCTCTCTCTCTCTCCCTCTCCCTGTAATACCTTCCCTTATTATGAAGTATTGGGCGCTCTTGCGTTTCTTAGCCAAAAATCAAAGATGGCTGATTCGCAGGATTAGCGCATTCTTTTCTGTTTTATTCTTTCGAAATTTGCTATACAAATATTTTCCATTGCTCTCTGTTTCTCGCTCTTTGTTTGACTTCTCTTCATCTCAACGCCAATTCTTTCATGATCTCTTGTAACAGTTCTTCTCCAGCTATTAATATTTAGATTTTGGTTAACTGTGATATATCGCCTGTGTTCCAGATTTTCCTTAAGAGGAAACAGTAGCGATCAACAGGTAGCGAAAATGCGTTCCAAGATTGCGGCTGTAATTTTGAATATTTTTTCGAAATATTTGGCACACGTATTCGTAATATAATAAAGAATGGCGGTACAGAGCCCAATTTGAGAAATATATTAATATGTAGAAATTACTCTGTAATTAAATACAATATTAAAAAAACGAGCCTGTACTGCCATTAAGAAGAACAAAAAAATACACTTCCTTCAAATAAACTTCTTTATCCGATGCCTAGATTTTGTGTAATTTTGGAACTACTAAATGTTTTTATTTCATTAGTAGTTCCAAAATGACACAAAATCTAGGCATCGGAAAAAAAGTTTATTTGAAGAAAGTGTATTTTTTTGTTCTTTTTAATGGCGGTACAGGCTCGTTTTTTTAATATTGTATTTAATTACAGAGTAATTTCCACATGTTAATATATTTTTCAAATTGGGCTCTGTACCGCCATTCTTTATTATATTACGAATACGTGTGCCAAATATCTCGAAAAAATATTCAAAATTAGAGCCGCAATCTTGGAACGCGTTTTGGCTACTTGTTGATCGCTACTGTATCACCTTAATGCATTATATGATTATAATGAGTGCATATTGTGCCTTTACTATCCTTTTTTCTACAACTGCTCTACTAGCGCCTTTTTTCCATGATCGATCGCAGATATGTAAAGTTATCTACATACCTCCTGTATTTGTCTTCCTTGTATTTTAATTTTAGTTTCTTGGTTGCTGTTTTTTTTTAAGTTTGGTTTTTTTTTGTCTTTATCTTCAGGCCCATTATCTTGGGAGTATTTTGCAAGCTTGTCGATCTTCTTTTGCTTATGGCTGCTATGTTCGATTAGGGGACAAATGTCATCTGCGAACTACAAATCGTCCAACTAGTTATGCAATTTCCATCTAATACCTGTTTTATTATCGCTTATTTTCTGCATGATTCAGTCCGCTTTTATTATAAATATTGTCGGGGATAGCACACATTTTTGTTTAACTCCGCTTTATATAGCTATATCTACTACCATTTTCCCGCATGTTCTAGTCTGGCTCTATATTTCCTGTAAAATAGTCTAATTAAGTTGATTTATTTTATCGGTAGTCCATATAGTTTTAGAATCTTCCACATTTGTTCTCTGTTTATACCATCGAAGGCCTTTTCAAAGTCAAAGTGAAAGTAAACATGTTTATATTTTTTTGCCATTCACCAGCTTGTTCCAAGATAATTATAGAGTACAAGAGATACAGAGGTACAGGGACAAGATACAGAGGTAGGTACAGATATAATACAAATGTGATCGATAGTGGAGCGTTTTGCGCGAAAACCTTCTTGGTTGTTTCTTAGTCTTAATTTCTTGTCTATTTCTGGCTTCAGTCTATTCAATATGATATTTGACATTATTTTGAATGTGGCACTTAGCAGTGTTATTTCTCGCCAATTCTCGCATTTATTTAAATCGCCCTTTTTTGGTATCTTAATGGTTAAACCCACGTTCCATTTCTGTGGGAGCTCCTGGTCGGTCCATATCTTGTTAAAGAATTTGTGTAACATTTGTACTGATTCGTTTGCGTCCGCCTTTATTAAATCTACCGGTAGTTTGTCGCTTTCAGCGGCTTTGCCATTTTTTTAGTTGATTCAGTGTGTTTTGTATTTCTTCTTTGGTAATTTCAACTGTTCTAATGTTTATTTCCTGTATTACATTATCTCCGTCTATATGTGGTGTTTGGAATATATTTCCTCGCAGGGTTCTTTTCATCTTTGTAGTATTTTATGTTCTGATTTAATTATATTATTTCCTTGTTTATCTTTGATTTGTTTATTACTGTTTAGTGTTTTCCCTGTCAAATTTCGGATGATATTGTACTGTATTTGATGGTCGTTTTCTTGCGCAACTTTTTCTGACATTTTTACCATATGATTTACGTAGTATCTTGTCTTTTCTGGCTTGCTTTTTAACCGCTATATTTTTCTTTGTATTTCCTTTCTACTACTTTTCCTTAAAATAAGGTTTTTGTCAGGACACTTGACCAGCCAGGTAGCAAATGGTTCTTTTAGAGTTATACCTATTACATTATAAATACAACAATGCCCGTCACAGTTCGGACGAGAGTTTTAATTATTAACAAATAAGGGTCAAATATGAAAATTTTTTCGTTTAAATGGCTACAGGTAAAAATAACGTAATTAAATATCTTATTTAGATTATTCATCTTTTAGTAGATAAGCAAAGGTTTAAAATGGAAGTTTTTGAGTTTTGTTCTGATTATTTGTTACTTCGGAAATTGCAAAATAAAACTAAATTTCGAAAATAAAGAAATTGCTATAACTTTTGCAAAAATGAACTTAAGACTTTGATATTGCATGAAATGTTGAGTCAAACAGTCCACATAATGCATAAAAAAATGCAAGACGATTTGTCAATTAGTTTAAATTGCATTCGATTTGTTTATCACAAAGAACTTTTTTGCAATGTTGTTGTTCAGAAAATAATAATGATACAGCAATTCTGTGGAAACCACAGAAAAGAAGAATACTTACATTTTCAACTTATTTAAAAAATCAATAAGAAGTCATTTTTACCATTCTGAAAACATTTTACGAAAGTAGAATCATTTTTGGCTTATAAACAATTTGAATAACCATATTAACATATTGACTAAATCTGCGTTGGGATTTGAAAAGCTGATATTTTGACACGAATTTAAAAAAATAAACTTTTCGCCTAGGTTAATTACGAGCAAATTAAGCCACTTTTATTACTTATTTAATTTACAGTTACTTCTATATACATAAAAGTCTCCTGTAACAGTGTTAGTTATCATATTCCTCCAAAACGGCTTGGCAGATTTTTATGAAATTTTACACATATATTCTGTAGGATTGAAAATAGATTGTAATCTATTATTTATACCCATAAGTTATAAGGGGGTTACCCTCTGCCACTTTTTTATTGTTTTAGAAAAAATTGTCTACCTTAATTTTATAGTATGTACCATTAAAAATATATATACAACCCTTAATTTTCACCCTTCTATCACCAAGACCCTATTTTTTAATAGCCATCTATTTATTTACATCTATAAAATTCTCCTGTCGTAATGTTAGTTGCCATAATCCTCCGATACCGCTTGAACGATTTTTATGAAATTATATATGTATACTCGAAGGTCTTAGAATCATAATTATCGGCCCCATAACATTTTGTATTGTTAGGTAGGTATATGTGTACATAACATACTCTACAAGACTACAAGAAATATATATAAATTTTAAAAAAATAATGATCAAAATCCATCAACTATCTCTGGAGATATAAAGAGCAACATATCTTTGAAAAATAAATTTCATTTTTTGAGTGCACGGATTTTAATAATTCCCCTCCACCGACCACGAGTCGATTTCGTTAGGGCATTATTTTTAAAGATATATTAACCACTCTGTTCAAGTTTACTCAAACTTTTACATATAAACTATATACATACCTTGAACTTCAAACTAGCGCTAGTTAGCTTTCTTAATAAAAAAAAGTGGCTAACTTTGTCCGTAATTAACCAAGGTGAATGTTTTTTTAACATTTATGTAAAAGTACACATCGAAAACAATGTGATAACTACATGGGTATTTCCTGTACAGCAACAATCAGCAAAATATACGGAAGGATCTTAAAAAACCGAATAGAGACGAATACCAGAAAATGGAAGCAGAAGAACAAGCAGGATTTAGAGCCGGAAGATCTACAATTGATCACCTTTTTGCAATCGCACAAGTCATGGAAAAGAAAACAGCGATTAACCAAGAGATTCATTTCGTATATTATATTGATCTGAAAAAGGCATACGACAGTGTACCTTCGGTAAAGTTATGGGAGGCAATGGAGAATACAAATATAAACATAGAAATGTGAAAAATGAAAATTACCCCTAACTGTAAAAAATTATAAAACAACATTTTTAACTTTAATATTGTCAACATTTGGTTTTTATTAGGTACATAATGATTGTTTTATGCTTTAAGATATACTATCATAATATTTCAACCCTTAAAACCACCCTTGTTGAAGCTATATATAAAAAAATTACTTATCCTAAAAGAATCATTTCGGCTTGCATCGATTTACATAAAAATTTGGGATTAGGATCATATCACCCTGTACTTCATATTCTAGATCATGCTTAAGGACGTTGATTATTTTAGGGGTGTAACCTACCCCTTATTGACAAAAATATATAAAAACATTGTAAATTTTAATATGGGTAAAATTTGGTTTTGATTGGTTAAATAATGATTGTTTTATACTTTAGGATAAAATATCATATTTCAACCCTTAAAAACCACCCTTAATAACATCACAATTTTTATAAGTAGATAGTTTAATAGATCTATACAGAAAAAAAGTAGAATTAAAGAATTACAAAAACATTTATTTACAAAAAAATACGAATTTACAAATATGTACAAATACAAATAGTTTTTTAGTCATCTTCCAGTATATCAACCGGTTCTGTGGTATTATACATACATTGAAAATTATCCATAAGCAGCCTATTCGATATTTAAAAAAAATCGTTTTCTAAACATGGCTCCTTCATTTTTGACGATAAAAAGTTTTTTCAAAAATAATTCTGTAGGATTTTTGAAGAGTTCTAAGACCGTGAAAACTATATTCTGTAAGATCCCTTAGTTTTTAATTGGGGTGAGTTTAAAAGACTCGAATAAGGGGGTGTCTGCTCGTAAATAGAGGTTTCAAATAGCCATAGTATCTCGCTATCTGTTCACTGTAATGAAAATCCATGAACAAGAGAATTTTACTTATTAAATAATAAGCTACAATTTAATAGTCCATAATTTTTCGTATCTCCAGTATTTTCGGAGATATTTTGAAGTAAAAGGTGACATAGGAAATTGCAAAAAATCAATTTTTCAAAAAATCAATTGGTGAAGACCAATTTTTAATCAGTAGGGTAGTTAGGGGGTTGTTTTCACTGATTTTTTCATAGAGAATAGCACACCGAGAGAACAATTTCTTTTCTCCTAAAACACCGATTTCTTTGAGCAATATTTCTTAAAAGTTAACATATCCTATTAACTTAAACATGCCGGTTCACATATAAAGAAACGAGTTTTTTAAACACAACTCAATAATTTCTTACAGATAATTTCTTCAATACTAAGAAATGCATTAATGGTTACATTTAATTTTCTTATCCTAAAGTTTTTATTTCTTAAATTGAAAACTACAAATATTTTGCAGTATAAGAAATATAATGTTAAGTTAATCCATATTTATATTTGTGAACAAGAAATTTTCTTGCAATCAAATAAATATTTTAAACCACAAAAAATAATTCTTCAGAAATACCCTCTGTAGTAATTGTGGTTGTGGTTATAAAAAAAAACTTTGTCATTAATGCCGAAATGTTACTTGCAAAGAGAATTTCTTCCACAAAAGAATTGCGCAGATTAACTATTTATGATTTAGTCGTCAATGTTTGTCAAGATGGCGTGATATGTTCATGTTCATATAGATGGATGTTGGATTTATTGGTGTACTTTAAAAATTAACGGATATTTTGAAGGTACGTACATATATAGGTATTAAATAAAAGTAAATTGAGTAATTTAAGATGTAATAATAATATTGTTGCGTATCCGAATGGTTAAAAAAGAAACATAATAGTTAGTATCTTTATATGCTTTTTAGGTATAATGATGGAGGGTCTAGGACATTTCGCCGTCGCCGTTTCGCCGTCGCCATTTCGCCGTCGCCGTTTCGCCGTCGAGCCATTTCGCCGTCGCCGTTTCGCCGTCGGGCCATTTCGCCGTCGCCATTACTTGTATATAAGTTTTGAATGGTTTTCGAACGATTATATTTCGAACACTTGCATAATGAAGTTTTTTATTTTTGATACAGTAAAAACAATTGAAATTGAAATCCCTTTTCTCAATATTGTTTATTTCCGGGAATCTGATAATAGTCATGTTTTTAATACTGTAAATATTTTATTTTTCAGACGAAAACAATGTACAGTTGAATACGAAAATATAACTTGCTTTAACTACCAACATCAGCATTTTATTTACACTGACATTTAGTATAAAAAAAGTTAGTATGTTATCACGTTCTTGTAAACTTAACCAATGCCGGTATGGCGACGGCGAAACGGCCGACGGCGAACTGGCTCGACGGCGAAACGGCCGACGGCGAAGTGGCTCGACGGCGAAACGGCGACGGCGAAATGGCGACGGCGAAACGGCGACGGCGAAACGTCCCAGTCCGAATGATGGACGACTCTGAAATAAAGGAGCTTATTATTCTAACTGGAAAATATGCCACAATTTAAAGCTGGGACAGAATGATATAATATATAGCTTCAGAACAATATTAAGAAAGGAGTTATTAACCAACTGCGGGGCCTTCCAGAAATGGTAGAACTTCATACATGTAAGTACCTTTTTAAAAATGTGTATACTTATTTATCAACTATAATAGGTTTCTTGATATAGTCTTCTATAAAAATATACAATACAACGCTATATCAAACATGGCGGGTTCAACGCTGAGGATTTCTTCTGTTAATTTATTTGAGATAAAGTAATCAGTTAGTCTTAAAGAAATATTTGTTTATGGTTAAGAAATGTTATTGCCGAAAACCGTGAAATAGGTAATATGTATTAAATGACTTAAATGTAAACTAATAATACTTTCCCGTAATAAAATTTCTTAATGATTAGGTATGCTGTTTCTTTTAGATTATAAAAATTAAGAAAATTACATATTATTATGTCTGCTTCAATGTTTTACATTGGTTGTATTTTCCCTCTTGTTTTAGCTAAACAATGTTTATTGTGTGACTTAATATTATACAGACAAATAATTAATATTTCATTAACAAAAAGAAAAATTTAAACAAAGATGTGTAGGTTAAATAATGCCATGTTTGAACTAAATATGATTGATTATTATTAGTATTAAGAGTTCTTATGTGGGGCCGTGTATTTGTTTTTTTTTTGTATTTCCTAAATTTGTGAAAATAAATATCTATATCTTTATAAAAAAATTTTATTAAAGTAAGTTTACTCTTTCTACATAACGATTTTGTTTTAGTGAATTGCTGATATACAAAGTGCTATTAACAAAAGAAGGAAAATTTGAGGAAGTTGGATTTGCCTCTCCATCCTTTTATTGTTGTGTAGAAGCCAGTGGTTTAAGAGTGGAGAAAATATTTGTATGTAATAATAACGTTTTATATCTTGTTTTATTAATAAATAATGATTTTACCTTAACACAATGATTTATTTCGCCGTATGTAATATCACTTAATTTTCAAGAAATATTAACTTAACTTTAAATATACGTTTATCTCTGCGAAATATATTTCTTAATATTAAATAAATTAATTAATAATAGTAAAACAATAATATTCCTTACTAAGAAATATTATTGCTCAGAAAGAATAGTTTTCTAATGTGTAGAAAATATATTTTTATGACTGATAAAATTAATTAACATCAAGTGTAATTTCTTTCTGATAAATGGGTTTGAAGTTTGCCAGAAAGTGATAGTTCAATCATATTTAAGATATATTTCTTTGGCTATAGTATAATATATTTGAAATATTTTAGAAAATTATATCTTACATACAAAGATATATTTCTTAGGCAATATGCCAAGTCGATCTTTCTTAAATATTAATAAAGTTTCTTTATGTCAAGAATTTTTTTCTCTCGGTGCAGGTACCGACATTTTTTGATCATAAGTCGCTTAATTTTCATGCTAGGAGCTTCATATTATTTTTTGAAAGGTCTATCATTATACTTAAAAAGATTATTTAAATTTAATTTAATTTGTGTTACTAAAAGATGCATTTTTGATATCTACAGTTTTTTTGATTAAATCCATATTTTTCGAGGTATTCTCAAAAAACCATCTAAAAAAGTCGATTTTTTCGTCGAAAAACTGTTACTTTCAAGCGCGAATATCTCGAAAAATACTAGTTTTACGAAGAAAATGTAAAAAACATTTTTTTCTTAGAATTCATTTTTACATCGATTTACGTGGTTAAAATATAATAAAAAATTCCCGTCCCCGAGATGGGGTGGCAACCACCCCAAGCTTTTAGCGTACAGCGGCATGATATAGAAAATGATCCTTGGACTATTCCCTACCCTCTGTGAAAATTTCAAGTAAATCCATGCTGGACGAAAAAATTGCGAGCCAAAATGCTTCATTTTCTCGACTATAGAAGAAGGAGAAACAATCAGTAAATGTAACGAATATAAATACCTTGGTATGAAAATCACGAATGATGGAACACTGGACGGAGCCATTAAAGAACGAAATACTCAGGGCAGGAAAGCAATTAGGCTCCTAAACTCAGTACTCTGGGACAAGCAGATAAACAACCAAAACAAGAAAAAATCTATAACGCCGTAGTGAAAAGCATTATAACATACAGCTGCGAAGTATGGCATATCAAGGAAAAATCAAAACAAATGTTAGATGTCACTGAAATGGATTTTTGGTGAAGAGCTGCAGGAAGATCAAGAAGAGAACATGTCACCAATGAACGGATACGAGAAATAATGAAGGCCACACATACAATAAATGACGAAATCAACGAAATAACCTACGATGGTTGGGTCACGTACAAAGAATGCATGAAGATAGAATCACAAAACAAGTGCAAAACTAGAAACCGCAAGGTAGAAGAAGAAGAGGTAGACCGAGAAAAAGTTGGCAGGCAGGAATAAACAAAGCCATGGATGAAAGAGGTCTGTAAGTAGATCAATGTGCGGACAGAGAGGAATGGCGAACGGCGAACGGGTATCGGAAGACGGAGAAGGTTATAAACCGATAATACAATAATAATGTAAAAGTACCAGCTTTTTAAATCCTGAAGTCTAGGGATGGTGCGTGGCGGTTGTTGAACAAAAAACCGGGTTTCGGTTATACCGTTTTTTTTTACTTACGGTTTAACCTGGCGGTTATAACCGGTCAAATAACCGGTTGTTCCAAAAACCGGTTTTCGTTTTTTTAATCAAAAGCAAATAGGTTATAATGTTACATTTATATTGCACTTTAGTTTGCTCAATTTTCCTCCCGAAAAATTTCCCAACCAATTCAACCTATAAAAATTTTCCTAGGCGCTCCCAAATTACCCTAAAAATGAGCGAAAGTACCCCAATCTCTGATTCGTCGCTCGTTGTAGACGGCTTCGGCGTATAGTGCGTTGTCAATAATTGGGATATTCTCAAAAATGATGATCTTACCCGATCTACCGAATGTCCCTTAGATCTATCAAGTTTAGAAAAATATCCAAATGACTTATATTTTACTTAAAAATAAATTCGATAAACCAATTCATTATTTACTTCTCTATTGCCATCAAAAAATTTCAGTAGGTTATATTTTTTAATACGTTTGTAATACCTACCTTTTATTTCCTAATATTTAAAAATTACATATTGGAGATTCCTAATCGTATTTCGGTATTCACATTTCATACAAGACTCTCAAGTCTCAAGTATAAACAATTTTTAGATGATGGTTGGAATATCGATTTCAAGCAGATCACTTATAGTATAAGAGCTGTGAGACATTTTTGAGTAGGTATTTTAGGCAACCTGAAAATTTTTCAGGTAACTCTTCCATGATAGTCTAATACAAAAATGCCGGTCTGGCTGGAGGGTAGCGGTTATTTTCCCCAAAACTCCCCCCCAAAGTTACAAAAAGGGTAAAAATTGTTATTACACAAAATATCATTGACGTGACTTTAAAGTAAATTTAAATATTCAAATATAAAGAAAATAAACAGGCCAGGCGATTTGAGGGCGACTTTAACTCTGCAAGATACTTGCATGGGCGCCCCAGGATTATTTTCAGGGGATGCATCTGAACTTCAGAAGATTTCATCTGAATCTGTACATACTATTAACGAGTATAAAATATACAACTATACATTCAAAGCTATGTACATTCCTTCAGGACAGGGAAGTACAATTATTATTTTGACAGGGTATTTTTTAATATTAAAAATAAATATTCTAAAAAGACAGGTTTCTTTTGGTGAAATTTTCCAACTGCCATGTGATCGAACAAATTACGCGTGCATATAAATGAAAAGCGCTATAGGTAAACAGGAGTGTGAGAAAGAGCGTATACCGATAGCTGTTTGCGTCCTCTGTTGTACCTGAGCGAGTCCGTTCGCTCGAGAAAAATCACGTGACCTGGCGATCCTATGTTGTTGTGCCTCGAAACGTTAGAGTAATTATTATATATTATAGTTTTTTAAGTAACTTTTTCTTAATTAAAGGAAAATAATACGTACTATACAATAGATTTTGCAAATATGATAGAAAAAGACAGATTTATTATTATAAAGTTATAGTAGAAAAGTATAAAAGTATAAACTAAATTGATTCTGTGTCCGAATCTTGTACTTCTTCTTCAAACTCCTCATCTGAGCTTAAATATTCACTGTCTTCTTCTTCGTCAGACTCCTCTTGAGACTCAGATTCCTCTTCTACATGATCTGTAAATAGTTGTAATATGTATTTAGAGTTAATTAAAAATTAATTAGTGATTAATTAATTGAGTTGCTACATCATCACATTGTTTGATTTGCTTGTCTAGAAAATGCTTAGAAGAAATGCGTTCAATGTGCTTCCCCGTTTAGGATTTTGTCCTCTTCAGGGTTTGTAGTGAATGTGTAGTGTTGGCAGCAAAAGCAAACAGTCCGAAAAACACACTGGGGCAAGCGCCGTGTCCTGGTGTTCTTGGATCCTGGGTTATGCCGGACGGTGGTGTCCAGAAGGCTAACAAGTCAACAGAGAAGAAAGTTTGATGGATTGTTGTTGGTTCCATAGACATTTACGTGTACTGTCCGTGCTTTGCTCTCGACCAGTCTCCCTAGAAACCATTGTACAACGACAGGCGAACCTGCGTCCCTCGTCGGCGGTCAGGAGGTGGCTTTGAGCGCAGCGTGGACAGTGTGCGTTCGAGTGGAGAAAATAGTTGCGGCTATTTTCTTGGGACGAACAGGTATAATTGTTGAGTTGCTACGTATTTTCTGTCCTTTTATACGGAGTCGAAGCCTGGAGAATCACGGGCGCATCTGAAGATAGACTTGCCATTGTTGAGATGTGGTGTTATCGAATAATGTAAAAAATATGGACGCAACACGTAACAAACACGGAAATATTAATAAAGATAAAAAGTCAAAAAAATACTCAACACTATGAAGGAAAGAAAAATGAGCTACTTTGGTCATATACTAAGAAATAAAAAACGTGATGTAATTTATAATATAAGGAAAAGTATTAAGTATTAGTTATACATTAGTTTTTAATTAATTCTAAATACATATTTACAACTATTTACAGATCAGGTAGAAGAGGAATCTGAGTCTCGAGGGGAGTCTGACGAAGAAGAAGAGAATGAATATTTATTTTGGCTCATTTTTCTTTCCTTTATAGTGTTGAGTATTTCTTTTGCCTTTTTCATCTTTCTTAATGTTTCCGTGTTTGTTACGTGTTGTGTTCATGATATTTTTTACATTATTCAATAACAGCACATCTCAACAATGGCAAGTCTTTCTTCAGATGCGCCCGTGATTGTCCAGGCTTCGACTCCGTATAAAAGGACAAAGAATACGTAGTAATTCAATTAAACTAAAAAGGGGTAGTTCCCTGGGTTGGCTGTATACCTTATAGTTAAACAAACTGGAACATGAAGTAAAAACCACTTCTATGTAAAAGGTATATTTACTAAAAATTTTTAGAATCCCAATGGATTCAATAAAATGAGTTCATCAGAACGTTTTCAAACCTATCGGTCCATTATCAGTGAATTTGAATACTTGCAAAATAGCCCCAGAACCAAACAATGGTTGTGATTATAAATAAATCCACATTATGTCTTACTTAGTAGTCATCGTTGACCGAAGATGGTTGATTGGGTCCTCGGGTAGAGTTTCACCATGTTCCCAGAGGTTTAATCCCTGAACATCGGCGTTTAGCCATTTTAAATTTATTTTAACATAATGTAGATTTATTTATAATCACAACCATTGTTTGGTTCTGGGGCTATTTTGCAAGTATTCAAATTCACTGATAATGGACCGATAGGTTTGAAAACGTTCTGATGAACTCATTTTATTGAAACTATTGGGATTCTAAAAATTTTTAGTAAATATACCTTTTACATAGAAGTGGTTTTTACTTCATGTTCCAGTTTGTTTAATTCAATTAAATTCTCGCTAATTAATTTTTGTAGAAGAGGAGTCTCGAGGGGAGTCTGACGAAGAAGTAGACAGTGAATATTTAAGCTCAGATGAGGAGTTTGAAGAAGTACAGGATTCGGACACAGAATTAATTTAGTTTATACTTTTATACTTTTCTACCTATATATTTATAATAATAAATCTGTCTTTTTCTATCATATTTGCAAAATCTATTGTATAGTACGTATTATTTTCCTTTAATTAAGAAAAAGTTACTTAAAAAACTATAATATATAATAATTACTCGTAACGTTTCGAATTATTCCGAAGCAACAAATAATCGTACCAAAATTCAAAAACTGACATTTTTGACCCTTATTTGCTAATAACTAAAATTATCGTCCGAACTGTAACGGACATTTTTATATTTATAATGTAATAGGTATATAGTATCCAAAAAATCCATTTGCAACCTGGCCGGGCAAGTGTTCCGAACGTATATTTTTGCCTTATTTCCCTGGAGTACAATGTGTCTCCGGTTATCCATTTCTTTTCTCTTTTTTTTTTCATCCCTATAATTTCGTTTGCAGTTTTTGCATAATATCCTTGAAGTTCTTCCATATTTCTTCCACTGTTTCCTCATGTTGGGACACTGCGGTTCGGTTTAATTTCAATCTTTTTGTGAATTCGATTCTTGTGTTTACTTTCCGGTTTTTGTCTTTGGCTAATTTCATCTTTATTTTGACCCTTACTTCAAAGACGCATGTCTTTGATATGTTTAATTGCAGACCAAATATTTGATTTTCGTTTTCAACCAGTCGTGTAAGATCAATCAGCTCTGATTGACTATTTGCAAGAAGGGCTGTGTCATCTGCGAAACGTAGGTTGTCTATTTTATGATTATTTATTGAGATGACTTTTTCCCATCCTTCAAGTGCTCTTCTCATAATATGCTCTTCATATATGTTGAATAATCTTGGAGATAGTATACATCCCTGTCTGACACCCTGTTCTGGATGAAATTCCTTTGAAAGTGTGTCAAGCACTTTAACTGATCCAATAGTGTGTTCGTATAGTTCAGTTATAAGCGAAATAAGGTGTTGGGGTACGCCTACTTCTTTTAGTATTTGCCATAAGTGTCTCCACTTGTCCCTGTCGAACGCCTTGCGATAATCTATAAAGCATATGTACAGTGGAATATTAAATTCCCTATATTTTTCGATTATCTGTCTTATATTCAACAGGTGTTCTCGAGTACCTCTACCTTTGGTAAATCCAGTTTGCTCTTGTGGAATTTCTCTTTAAAGGAATGTTTTTAGTCTCTCATTGATTATATTTAGTATTATTTTACTGGCATGTGATATAAGAGAAATAGTTCTATAATTGTCGCATTTATGGAAGCTGCCTTTTTTATGAATTGTTGTTATTGTAGATTTTGTCCAGTCTTCAGGCCATTGTTTAGAATGCCATATTTGGTTACAGAGTAGATGAAGTAATTTTACGCCAGTTTCTTCTGTGGCTTTGAGTATTTCTGCTGTTATCATATCTGGACCTGGTGCTTTATTATATTTAAGCTTAATGATCACTAGTCTTACTTTATTTTCAAGTATATCAGGTTCTCCTTCTACTTCATCAAAGATTTGGTTAACAGGTTCTTGGGGTTAATCATCTTTATATAGGTACCTGCAATACGATCTCCATGTCTCTGCTATATCTTCTCTGATTGTTCTCAGAGTTCCAGTGTTGTCTTCAATGGCCCAAGTTCTGGCTTTGAAGTATCTTGTTAAGTAGCGTATTTTTCTAAATAGATCTCTCGGCTGATTATTCTGATCATGTGTCTCAATTTCTTTGCATATACTTTGATAGTACAGTTTTTTGTCTGCCTTGCATCTTCGCTTTACTTTTTTATTGAGGTTTCTTAAACTAGCTTTTTTCCTTTCACTATGCATACCACTTTGACAAAGATTTCTTCTATTCTCAATGATTTGAAAGGTTCCATCTGTTATCCAGTGTTTCCGTTTCACAGGATTAGGTGTTGTTACACAATGTTTAAAAGTCTCCCATATTTCTTGTGATGTTCCGTTACGAATAGAGGGCATTATTTTATGTAATTACTTCTTGGAGAAGTTCGTCCTGCGTTTTTAGTTCTATCTAATGATCTATCTGATTATATCTATTATACAGGTGGTGACATTATAATTGATATATTATAGTATGAGAATAGAAAAATTATATTATTAAAAATATTGTAATAAATAATTATATCTATGCATCTATAAGCGAGGTTCCTATAGCCTCTGCTACTTCTCGCATTTCGACCGCTATCTTTTTCTGTCCATCCATTCGTCTTCTTTGATGGCTTTATCTCTCATGATGTACTGTACATCTTCTTCCCAGATAACTGAAGGCCTTCCCCTTCTTCTTCTTTGTTGTGGTATGTAATTTAAAGCTTTCTTTGGCCATCTATCTTCATTCATTCGTTTGACGTGACCATACCACACTAGTTGTCTCGTTTCAATTCTATCTACACTGGAATATACAGTTTTTGTCCTCCTTCCTGATGCGATCTTTTATATACCACACGCTCTCCTTAGATAATCTATTTCTACTACCTACTTCTATTCTCTTTCTATCTTTTTTTGTGATCTGCCAAACTTCTGCTCCATAAGTCATAATAGGCTCTACCAAGGTACGATAGATTGTCGTTTTTTGTCTTATCTCTTTAGACCATAGTAGAGAGCTTAAAATGTTTAAAGCTATTTTGCCCTGCTGTGTTCTGTTTTCGATGTCTCTTTTTTCTTCTTTAGGTATTATAGATTCGAGATATTTATATTCTTTAAATGTATTTGTTGTTCTAATTTCTAAATCTGGATCTCCTAATAAAGAATTAAGAATTAAATTCTAACACTTCTATAATATGTTACAATTGAGCAATTAGACTACCAGTTTCGGCAACTGGTTATGATAAATTCATCAATTTTAATGAACATACTTCTTAATTGTTTTTATTCTTGCAGTAAAAAAATACACTGTTAATTATACAAAGAGAATATCATTAATCTGTCACAACAATAATTGTTTTAACATACTACAATAATCATTTATAAAAATATCCGAAGTCTAAATACCAACATTTGAGGTGGCAACAGCGTAGTAGAAGCCATGAGGACATTAACTGAAATATACGGATTCCGCGACAACCTTAAAATGAATAAATATATATTTGGACGTCATCAAAACCGTTAAAGTGATTTTAGATATACAGCAAGCGAACGTGGCGCGCCTGACGGCAACTGCCTCAAGTAATGTGTATATTATTATACAGATAACGTGTCTGAGAACATCCGGCCAATATTTTGTTCAAGCATTGTAGGAAGTGGTACCTTTCACCTGCGATAAATTTTAGAGAAAATCCTCGTGGCAACCGTATATCGGAGTCCACGAAGACCTGGACGCCACGAGAGACTACAGTTTAACATGGGGGGACGTCATGAGATGCTAAAAAATATATATATATATATATATATATATATATATATATATATATATATATATATATATATATATATATATATATATATATATATAAATCCTACTATCAATTTGGCATCGATACATTATGCATTTACCATCAATTTGGCATCGTCTTGCAAAGTGGCATCTGTATATCGATGCCACTTTACACTACCTTAATAACTTTTTTCCTGTACTTGTTAGCAGAAGTCTAATCAACTCTGTAGTTAGAGATTTGATTCCTTGATGTTACTTTAATATATCAGCTTTCTTTGTTTATTCCTTACTGACTTATATAAGTTTATTCCATAAAATGTTTGAGTTCAAAATGATGGCACAGTGAAAATATTATATACATTTAGTTCAGTGTTTTACCGTTTTGTCGCTGCCGCTATATACATGAAAACGTATATCCCACTTTCATTATCAATCATTTTGGCATCAGAAATTTGGCATCACTGTTGAATACAATATTATCCACAACGAAAAATAGGCAATTTGAGAATGTATATATTATTTTCATCAACAAATCATTCTGGCATCAAGTTGTTTTCACCCAATTTTGAAAAAATGTGAAAGCTTATAATCCAAGGATGGTACTAAAGGTGAGAAATTTGACCTAAACTATCTGTCCGTCGGTCTGTCCGACCGCGAATATAACTCTTACGTCATTATACCAGGTAGAATGACAAATGAGGTGTCAAATGAAAGCGTATAATCCAAGGATGGTACTAAAGGTGAGATATTTGACTTAAACTTTCTGTCCTTCGGTCTGTCCGACCGCAAATATAACTCCTCCGTCATTATACCAGGTAGAATGACAAATGAGGTGTCAAATGAAAGCGTATAATCCAAGGATGGTACTAAAGGTGAGAAATTTGACTTAGGCTGTCTGTCCGTCGGTCCGACCGACCGCGAATATAGCTCCTCCGTCATTATACCAGGTAGAATGACAAATGAGGTGTCAAATAGAAGCTTATAATCCAAGGATGGTACTAAAGGTGAGACATTTGACTTAGGCTGTCGGTCCGTCCGACCGCGAATATAACTCCTCCGTCATTATACCAGGTAGAATGACAAATGAGGTGTCAAATGAAAGCTTATAACCAAAGATGGTACTAAAGGTGAGAAATTTGACTTAGGCTGTCTGTCCGTCGGTCCGACCGACCGCGAATATAGCTCCTCCGTCATTATACCAGGTAGAATGACAAATGAGGTGTCAAATAGAAGCTTATAATCCAAGGATGGTACTAAAGGTGAGACATTTGACTTAGGCTGTCGGTCCGTCCGACCGCGAATATAACTCCTCCGTCATTATACCAGGTAGAATGACAAATGAGGTGTCAAATGAAAGCTTATAACCAAAGATGGTACTAAAGGTGAGAAATTTGACTTAGGCTGTCTGTCCGTCGCGTCGGTCAGTCCGACCCCGAATATAGCTCCTCCGTCATTATACCAGGTAGAATGACAAATGAGATGTCAAATGAAAGCTTATAATCGAAGTATGGTACTAAAGGTGAGACGTCGGTCCGTCCGACCGCGAATATAACTCCTCCGTCATTATACCAGGTAGAATGAAAAATGAGGTGTCAAAAGAAAGCTTATAATCCAAGGATGGTACTAAAAGTGAGAAATTTGACTTAGGCTGTCTGTCCGTCTGTCCGTCCGACCGCGAATATAGCTCCTCCGTCATTATACCAGGTAGAATGACAAATGAGATGTCAAATGAAAGCTTATAATCCAAGGATGGTATTAAAGGTGAGAAATTTAACTTGGGCTGTCTGTCCGTCGGTCCGTCCGACCGCGAATATAACTCCTCTACTATACCAGGTAGAATGACAAAAGAGGTGTCAAATGAAAGCTTATAATCCAAGGATGGTACTAAAGGTGAGAAATTTGACTTACGCTGTCTGACCGTCGGTCCGTCCGACCGCGAATATAGCTCCTCCGTCAATATACCAGGTAGAATGACAAATGAGGTGTCAAATGAAAGCTTATAATCCAAACATGGTACTAAAGGTGAGAAATTTGACTTAGGCTGTCTGTCCGTCGCGTCGGTCAGTCCGACCCCGAATATAGCTCCTCCGTCATTATACCAGGTAGAATGACAAATGAGATGTCAAATGAAAGCTTATAATCGAAGTATGGTACTAAAGGTGAGACGTCGGTCCGTCCGATCGCGAATATAACTCCTCCGTCATTATACCAGGTAGAATGAAAAATGAGGTGTCACAAGAAAGCTTATAATCCAAGGATGGTACTAAAAGTGAGAAATTTGACTTAGGCTGTCTGTCCGTTTTTCCGTCCGACCGCGAATATAGCTCCTCCGTCATTATACCAGGTAGAATGACAAATGAGATGTCAAATGAAAGCTTATAATCCAAGGATGGTATTAAAGGTGAGAAATTTGACTTGGGCTGTCTGTCCGTCGGTCCGTCCGACCGCGAATATAACTCCTCTACTATACCAGGTAGAATGACAAAAGAGGTGTCAAATGAAAGCTTATAATCCAAGGATGGTACTAAAGGTGAGAAATTTGACTTACGCTGTCTGACCGTCGGTCCGTCCGACCGCGAATATAGCTCCTCCGTCAATATACCAGGTAGAATGACAAATGAGGTGTCAAATGAAAGCTTATAATCCAAGGATGATACTAAAGGTGAAAAATTTGACCTAGGCTGTCTGTCCGTCGATCCCTCCGACCGCGAGTATAAATCCTCCGTCATTATACCAGGTATAATGGCAAATGAGGTGCCAAATGATAGCTTATAGTTCAAGCATGGTATTAAAGATGAAAAATTTTACCTAGGCTGTCTGTCCGTATGTCTGTCCATCCGCGAATACAACTCCTCCGTTATTAATACAGATAGAATGACAAATCGGGTGTCGAATGAAAGCTTTTAACTTAAGGATGGTATTATTAAAGATGAGAAATTTGACGTCGGAGTTCCGGTTTTAGAGTTGCAACCGTAAGTATTTACTATTTTAAAGTTGCCGAAAGAGAATAAGTGATATATTATTCAACGTGGCTTAGCAAGATGAGAACAAATGTAAAATTTTGGTTTTTACGTAATTTCCGCTTAAAAAGTTATAACCGGAAATGCCATTATTCGCGGTGTGCAAGTACTTGGAACGGATACGAGAAACGATCGTGCGCGAATAGCGGAGAAATATTGCAACTTTCTTAAATAATTCATATTGTCCATTGAAATTGTCAAATTGACGTACATTTCATACCTACTGTCATTGAAGAAGAAAAATTATATGTTGCTCTGCAATATTGATATTATATGCAATTATTATATGAAGGCAAATTAAATTAATTGTATTTTGCTTGCAGTACTGCATTTTAATAACTAATTTTATTTACTACATACAATTGTTTACGTTTTAATAACATAACCTGAATCTTATTTTTTCTTCTTATTATTTTTTTGGATTATGGCCTTGACAATTATCCAGTAACCAGGACTAATATAATTGGCCAATATAATTAAAAGTGCGAATAAAGTTGCAGAGCGTAGAAACCAGGTGTCGTTTTGCCGAACTTGCACGGTCCCAATAGACTCAGAAATAGTATACGAACACATAAATCGAAGCGTATTGAAAGGTTTGAATCTTTAGAGTTATTTCTGTGTAAACAGTTTAGTAAAAATGACTCAAAATTAGTAAATTTGTATATCAATCCACGCAAAGTTACACGAAGAATTCAAATATCGACTTCCAATTCTACTTTCGATTACTTTGGGTGAAAACCTAGGACTTACGAAGTCCAATTACTTGTTTTCTTTAAAAATAAGACATGTCATAAATATGCCTTAGGCATCATAGAAGACAATGACACAGAAAAATCAAACAAGCAGCAGGTCAAAAGGGCCTTAGTTATGTATCTTCGGTCCTATTGGTTCAATCGTGACGTACAGCGCCTGAAACGATGGGATTTAACTGGCAGAATACGATGGTGTAGACAAATGAAAATGACGGCATGTAATAACACTTTAAAATTGTAGAAATAAAATGGATTAACGCACATGGTATGACATATTATGTGAGAGTATTTAACAAATAGAATACGATTACATACGTCCAGTTTTTGACAAGCGACTTCTCTACATATGATAAACGCGAAAGGGCCCCAACGTTCACTGTTCGACATAGGCCTCCCGTTCACTGCATATACCCACTGCTTTCTGACGCTGTGACTTAAGAGGATAGGATTTAACGAATAAAACGACAAAGAAGACTAAACAAGGCAGATCACGGGAAAAACACAACTGTCCGTTTTATACTCCACAGGGAAGCATCAAATATTCAACGTAAGGATATATTATAGTATAACGGTATGATAAATCTTTTTCTTTTTTTTTTTTTTTTTCATTTAGTGCATTCCGTACGTTTTTTAAACATAATCAGGAGAAGTTGTTGAATTTCTGAAGTCTATAAAAGAATTTCTTAACAAACCTTTTTTTAATTGTGTTATGGATTATTTTTAAGAATGTGTTTAAAAGGTAGCTCACAGGCTTATTGTTCAATGGTCTTATCACTTTTAAACGCCTGTCTTTTTGTAGGACTATTAATTGTGATTTCAAACATTCTAGCGGGACAATGCCTTTTGTGTAACTGAAATAAATATTTTTCCTCAATTAATTGAATGCCTCCTACTGGTGTTTGGTCTAAGCTTACCGCTTTTCCCCATTTAAGCTAAACTGCTCGTCAAAAGTTAGGGATATAGAAAATTATGCTCATTTTCATAGCTAATTTTTTCGAGAACAGATTAACGGATTCCACTAATTTTTTTTAATATTTTAGATTTTTCGTTAGTATTTACACAGTTGTGCAAAAGTTTACCCCAACTTTTTTTTGTACTTTTACCGAGTGGTATAAGTACAAAAAAAAAGTTTGAGTAAACCTCTTGTTAGGTATTAGTTACGTATCTTCACTCCCATTGGTCCAAACGTGTCGTACGGCGGCTCAAATGATAGGAATCAGTCAACAGAATACAATGACACAGAAAAATCAATTACAGTAAAATATTGAAAGGGCCTTAGTTACGTATATTCGCTGCTATTTTTCCAATCATGACGTACGGTGGCTAAAATGGTAGGAATTAACCAACAGAATACAATGACACCCAAATCCGGTGTCGGAAAGCTGGTCGAGAACACTTCGTCGACGGAAAATTGGTCGACAACAGTTGGTCGACAAACAGTTGGTCGAATGCACAATTCATCGAATGGACAATTCATCGACGAACATTTGATCGAATGGAATTTTCGTCGACAAACTGTTATTTATCTTTAGGATAAAGGGATTAATGGTGACAAACGACGGGTAACTGGAATATTGTATTATATATTTTTTTTTGGGTTTTGTTAATTTTGTACCTAAATCTTACCGGAGGTATTGCGCCTTTTATAAATGTGTAGTTGTGAATTAAGTTTTTGATAATAAAATCAAGAGGGTAAGAATCGCTTTACTTTTAAACTCTTCACTTTTGGCGCATCATGGACGGCTCGTTTTTAAAAGAATCGTTTTAATTTTTTTTTGTATAAACATGCTCTTTCATTCGTTTAAATGTTGCTTTTCAAATTTTCTAATATTTATAAACAAAGCCCCGGTGAATTTTTGAAAAAAGTGGCTAACTCGGGTTTTAAGGGTTGTAGGGCATTAAATTTTTGTTTCAGTTTCTATAAGAATACCAACATGTCGAATAAAAAAAATTAACTTCCTACGTGTTGTTGTTCTGAAGCTATTTTCTTGTGGCATTTTTGGAATTAACTAGTTTTGATGGGAAATAAGCCACAATTTTACTAAAAAAACTGATTTTATTAACGTTTCGACGCTCAAATCGGGTGTCGTTGTCAAAATAAAACCATTTTTTTTAGTAAAATTGTGGCTTATTTCCCATCAAAATTAGTTAATTCCCACATGTTAATGCGGTTGTTATTTTAATTGTTTATTCGCGAACTCAATCGACTATAGGTGGCAGTGCAGTTGCATGAAAATGGCCGATGTAATTGGGATAATGCATTTTGATATAATTAATATTTTTATTGATGTAATTAATTAATATAAATAAATCATTCATTAAATGAACACACCAGACAAGCATTCAATCGACATTGATATATAGGTTAACGGATGTTTTGTTTAAATCTTCATCCCAATTCCTCTAGTTCAAAATAAGTGGCAGCACCCTCGCTTGAGTTCGCGAATAAGCTTAAAATAACACTACTTTTTCAAAATTATTTTATAATTATTTATAATATTTATTATAAACTTTTTATTCAAGACTTGATCTAATTTGATAAATTGAACCTTTCTCTTTGGTTTGATGTCTTTAGAATTTATGTTGACCTAATAGTTTATGCATAATAACGCTGTAGATAGAAGCTTTTTGGGATAAACAATTTCAATTTTGCAATAACTATTAGGTAAAACTTCTTGAAATTTTAACGGCTGAATACTTCTAATATTGTTCCTTTACTTACGCGAAAATAAAGCTTTTAGTGTATTTTTAGAAAAGTTATTAATTATTTTCAAAAAATCGACTTTTGAAGCTATTTTCCCAATAACTAAGCAACAAATTAACAAAAAGAACTTTCCAAACACTCATTTTAAAGAATTTTCTATGCTCTTCAGTAAAATTGTATCACCTTTCCATACAGCATACCGGTCTCCACCTTTAATATTTACAATCAAATAGCGATCTTTAATTGTTTATATATTGTTTATAAGTTAAAAAGTACGTTTGATTTTTTGCATAATTTTTATATTGGATACTGTTGTAACTAAATTTACCCTAATGCCATAAGCAGTTCTTAGATACCTGTATCAACGGATGTCACGAAAGAGGCCATTTATTTGCTAATTTCTCTGGTCTATCACACCCTTTCTTATCTGTGTTTACAATCCAAATCATTAAGCCACATAAAGAGGTAGGGCAATAAACTCACTATAGCTATAGAAATGCTTTTACTACAAAATTTTAAAAGATAAGAGTTATAACGGAACAAGTATGCATACCTGCATTTTAAGACCCAGGTAGATTTTTGGGGATGACACAATGACACTAAAAGATGGCTTTGCCGATGATTGCATTCAATTGAGATGGTAAGTAGGTATGAATCACCTCTAGTTATATTTTAATGGCTTTGTAATTTAACTTCATGGGGTACGAAAGAATTAAGAAACTTTTAAGAATTTGAAAAAACATAGTTTTTGGGGGGTTTAGGTGTTTTACACAATTTTTGAATATCCCTAAAAACTCAGTTATTTCAAATTATATATACGTAACCTATAAAAAACCTTGAGTTAGTCTATTTTGAAGTATATAAAATGGAGAAAATCCCAAAAAACTACCGAAAAAACCAGTTTTCCGGATTTTTGAAGATGGCGCACCTTACGAATAAATCTGAAAAAAGTCAGAAATACAGATTTTGATAAAATTCACAAAACGCAAAAAAATTAGACATGCAGCCATCGCCAAAAAAAGTTATACGTACCTATTAAAAAAACAAAAAACATTGAGGTTATGTACACTCGACCTTCGGGTCCATAAAAATATATGTTTTGTAAAAGCCTCAGCTGTGCGTGTGAATTTTTTGTAATTTATAATTTAATTGCAAACCAACTTAAAAAAAAAATAAAATCGAAAAATTGACATTTTTTGATGTGGGGAAAGGGGAAGGGGGTGGTGGGCTAAAATTGCGGTGATTCTTAATTTTTTTAATCACATAGAACGTAAAAAAATAAAAAAAAATATTCAGGCTGTATCGACTTCAAAATAATACAGCATCATGCCAAAAGGGCCTTAGTTATGTATGTTCGGCCCTATTGATCCAATCGTGACGTACGTCGGCTGAAATGATAGGAACTAACCAATAGCATACAATGACATAGAGAAATCAAATACAGCCTCATGTCAAAAAGAATAGAATAAACAAAAATTTCTTTTGAATTAAATATTTGAAATAAAAAATCACACTAAATTTTCTTTTTTTTTTTCACCCTTTCACTTATCAATATAAACATAAAAGTTTTTAGAGAGTTTCGCCCTCGGTTATAATGTAATCTTTCATTCTGCGTTTAAATTTTTCCAAAATTCTTATTAGTTTTCTCAGGATTCGAATAAACTGAATGCATTTAAATAGCATTGGTCATAATTTTGCGCCTACTCCCTCAAGGCTTAAAAAATGTAACATTTCAAAGGAATTGAGATATTTCAAAGATTCGCTGAGACTATAATTTTTATCTAATATACATATATCTGTAGTCCATCCACTCACGGTAAATATTGCAAAACCTCCGAATTTTAAACAACCGCTTGGATTGACATGAAATTGGGTATGCACATAGCTGACAGGTCAAAGAAAAAGTGATATTGTGCCGACGTGTGCTTTTGCCTTGGGAGTTAGTACAACCACTTTTATAATGTGAAAAGACATACATTCAAAATAAGTCCTAAAGTGGATAAACTGAGTAATTCTAAGCTAGTTTTTGTTCTATAGATTTTTTCTTAACATACTGTTTGAGTTATTTGCAAGTGAATATATTATGTTCGATTTTCAACAAAAAAGTCACGTTTTTAGACGGTTTTAGAAAAAAACTCAAAAAGTATTTTAACGAAAAATATTCTTAGCAAAAATATAGCGTATAAAAAAGTGAAAACAATGGTGTATGTATGAAGTCTGTAGACCCTGTAAAAGTAGAGTTGTAGTTAAGAGGAAACAGTAGCGATCAACAGGTAGCGAAAACGCGTTCCAAGATTGCGGCTGTAATTTTGAATATTTTTTCGAGATATTTGGCACACGTATTCGTAATATAATAAAGAATGGCGGTACAGAGCCCAATTTGAAAAATATATGAATATGTGGAAATTACTCTGTAATTAAATACAATATTTAAAAAACGAGCCTGTACCGCCATTAAGAAGAACAAAAAAATACACTTTCTTCAAATGAACTTTTTTATCCGATGCCTAGATTTTGTGTCATTTTGGAACTACTAAAATTTTGTATTTCATTAGTAGTTCCAAAATGACACAAAATCTAGGCATCGGATAAAAAGTTTATTTGAAGAAAGTGTATTTTTTTGTTCTTCTTAATGGCGGTACAGGCTCGTTTTTTTAATATTATATTTAATTACAGAGTAATTTCCACATATTAATATATTTTTCAAATTCGGCTCTGTACCGCCATTCTTTATTATATTACGAATACGTGTGCCAAATATCTCGAAAAAATATTCAAAATTACAGCCGCAATCTTGGAACGCGTTTTGGCTACCTGTTGATCGCTACTGTATCACCTTAATGAAAAGCAGGTTCTACTTCGTCAAAATACAAATCGAATATTTTAACATGAAATAACCATAAAACGAAGCACTTTTCGGGAAAAACTCATGACTTACAACTGTTATAAAATGTCTAAAAAGTTTTATTTGTATTTTTATAAACGTTTCTAGCATCAAAAGTTAGTTAGCATCAAAATGAAGTCTCTTTTTTGTTAAAAAAATGTAAAAATCACCGCCTAATTTACTTATGTATTGTTTATGTGATATGTACATTTTTTACTCTTTGAGATATTTAGTATCACTAATGTTTAAGTTATTTTAAACCAAGGCATTTTTTTTCAAAATTAAAATTTTTTTATTTTAAAACCAATTTTTTTTAATAAGCATTTCTTGCCAATAAATCTTATAGATCATATAAACAGTATAATATAAGTAAATTAACTAGGGCGGTAACTATTAATTTCATATGGATTTCAAATTTTTTTTACTGTTTTATAAGCTTTATATTTGCTAAGAATAGTTTTTTCGATCAAATACTTACTTTTTGATTTATTTACGAAAAACCATCTAAAAACAAAAAATACAAGGAATTTAATTAGTTTATCCACTTACGGACATATTTTTACCTATATTTTTTCACACTCGAGAAGGGGGTGGTACTCATCCCCAGAAAAAAGCACACACTGGCACAATATCACTTTTTTCTTTGACATGTTAGCTATGCTTATGTCAAATTTCATGCCAATCCAAGCGATTTTGTAAAATCCAAAAACAGTGAGTAAATTGTCCAATGATATCTTTAAAAAAGACTAGTGCATTTTACAAAAACTTAGGTCAATAAATAATATGAAAACAGCGGAATATCAACCAATGTTGAATGTTTTTACAAAGTATTGTTTATTTTTCGCTACTCGAAGGGGACAACTATTAAACTGGTTTCTTCCACTTCCAGACAATTTTTTAACCGCATATGACATCAAAACCAGAATTAAAAAAATTCGGTTTCGACCTCTTAATACACGTAAATTGATCAAGTATATTTTTCTGTGACTATGTGTGTCACTTCCGGGTACACCATTTTAACCGGAAGTGGTGTAAAACTAAAAAAAGTATTTCTTTGTTCTCATTTTTCTAATGCGCGTCAAATTTCTAATCGCTAGTACCATCTATGGGTTATAATCTTTCATTCAACCTCTGTGATTATATCTGACAGACGGACGGACAGACAGGCATAAAACCGGACAGGCATAAATATTTGTTCTCGTCTTTCTAAGGCGCGTCGAGTAATACATAGTTTGTACTATTTCTGCGAATTTAGAACAATACTTCGGGTTGCAACTCTTTATCCTGAAGTCGGAGGCCAAATTTCTCACCTTTAGTACCATCTTTGGGTTATAAGCTTTCATTCCACATCTAATTTGTCATGTTTTAACCCGGCATCCGACAGGTGAACTTTTTTGCCACTAACAGACAGGTGGGATGTGACAAACCCCAGCATTGAAAGAGTTAAAGAATCTCAAAAAATATCTCTACGTTTAGATTAGTTAACAGAAACAGTAAAGATGCAGTAGAAATAAACAAACCAAGACACGTTAAATGATACTAGGAGCACTCCCGAATCATAATTTACAATGTGTAAACTTTGGAAATCATGACTTGGAATTTACAATGTATATACTGATGTGATCTTGATTATTGATATGAGATAATATTCTTATATGTCACTTAATTTAATCAATGTATTAATACTAATCTAATTAATTAACCAGATCACATATCAATATGTTTTCAATCTCAGGGCGAATTATAAATTAATTACTTACTTTCGTGGCTTCTGAATATTTCTTAATGGTTCCTAATCGGGATAGAAAAGAAAAGAGTAAAAAAAATACAAATATGGGTTACAATTATAATCAAAATATTTTTTATTTTATTCAAAAGGCAATCAATGCTTAATATTTGCTATTTCTTATTATTCTTAAACATAACATTTACAACTGGGAATTTTATTTCCTTTTGGTTTTCTATTGAAAGTTTTTATTAACATTTAACTATTAGGAGTTATTAGGGACAACTCTATTTAAGTTTGATGAAGCTTTTCTGATATTATTGATTATGTTATTCTCAATTTTTTATGTGGAATTTAATACGAAAAACCCATACATTCATGTCCAAACAAATGAGACTGACCTTTTCCTGGTGAACTGAAAATGTCCTCACACAAAACCCTTTCCTGCTATCCTTGGCTGCGATCAAACCTCGTCCTGGCTTCCAGTGATGTTCTCCTTTGAAAAACTAGCTCGAATAGCTCTCGTTCCTGCTTTTGTCGTGATGCTGTGTTCTACCTTTTTCGAAACTGCTATCAGCTACCGGGACACTCTGGGCTCAAGGAGGTTCTTTTACTCTCGACCTAGCCTACTTCTCGTTCCACGATAGATACTCCACACTCACGGAACTACCGGCTTTCTCACTCCTCGAACACTACCGTCTACTACTCGACTTCACTTCTCGACAGCTCAAAACATTCTGATCCCACTTTGTCATTCATTCACCTACTTTCTCAATATCCCTTCCAGATTCACAAATCAACCTTCCACCACCAACTCTCATTCTCAGTATTCCTCAAAAACCAATTTTTAATCTTTCTAAATATGCTTAATGGATTTCAAAAGAAAATATTTAATTCCCATTCTAAAATCACCTTCTACTATTTACAAATTTTAATGACCTATTCTCTCTTTCAAATGAGTCTTATTTAGCATAGGCTAATGATCGAAACCTTCCGCGAAAAACGATAATGAACTATCATCTATTTCACTGAGTTTTATTTAGCATAGGCTAATGATCGACCTTCCGAGAAGAACGATAATGGTACGCGTCATTCACTTTGTTTATTTTAAGCGCACTGTCCCGAGTTCCGTCTAATCACTTCTTAAAATTAAATATAACAATTTGTTGTATACAGGGTGTTCTAAATTTATATGCCCGTGGTTGAGAAAATTGAAAATATTTTATATTAAATTGAATCCTGTTTACAACCATCAAAATTTAATTTTCATATCAAATAGAAATATAACAATACATTGTAAATAATTATGATTCGGGAGTGCTCCTAGTAGCATTTAACGTGTCTTGGTTTGTTTATTTCTACTGAATCTGGATTTTAAATTTAGTATAAATTTCTACGTATTATGACTGTTTCTTGTTGAGAATAAAGAAAAAACTTCACCAATTATGGTTTCATTTCGAAAACAACGCACACATCTTATGGAAAATATAATGTCACTCAAATTCAATAAAATTTATACGAATAGATCCGTTTTAATTTACCGATCAAATCTTATCATTGCGCCAACTCTCTATTTTCAAAAATAAGAGCAGAAATTGATACAAATAAATCTGAAATCAAATGGGTAGGTACATAAGTTAGAGAGAGAAAAAATATTTTAAACTACCCAGATTTTCGGTACTCCATAAATCAGCGGATTAGTTTCACTAATCCGCTTAGGCCCAGCGGGATTTAAGCTCTTATGAATAGCACTCGGAGCAATAATGATTGTAACTTTAACACTTTTAACACTTTATGGACTCCAAAAATGTGATTTCGATAAACTTTAATTGCAATTTGCGCCGTAATTAATCATAATTAAGAGTTGGCGCAATGATAAGATTTGATCGGTAAATTAAAACGGATCTATTCGTATAAATTTTATTGAATTTGAGTGACATTATATTTTCCATAAGATGTGTGCGTTGTCCGTATTATGACTGTTTCTTGTTGAGAATAAAGAAAAAACTTTACCAATTATGGTTTCATTTCGAAAACAACATAAGTCCACAAACTTTAAAACATAATATCAAAAAAATAAGCAACATTTAAACTTTTTTGGTCTTTCAGATATAGGTCTGGATCCCGCGTATGAAAAAAAAGTTGATTAATAGCAAGCTGAAAATTTGTTAATAGCTTAAGGGTGTCTAGTCGGATAAACTTTGATATATGGGAACACTGGAACAGGGGCAGTTTTAATTTTGGAACAGGTTAAAAATTTGAAACGGTCACACCACGAAAACGGCACATGTATTTTGTCCGACAGAACAGACTTAAACTCTTCGAACAGAGATTAAACTCTCATGCAAAAATTAGACTGCTATTTATCACCAAATGGGCCTTTTAATGAGTAGAGCATGTAGAATATGTCAAATGACAGGAATTATGACAGGTGATAAATAGCAGTCTAATTTTTGCATGAGAGTTTAATCTCTATTCGGAGAGTTTAAGTCTGTTATGTCGGACAAAATAAATGTGCCGTTTTCGTGGTGTGACCGTTCCAAATTTTCAACCTGTTTCACAATTAAAACTGCCCCTGTTCCAGTGTTCCCATATATAAAAGTTTATCCGACTAAACACCCTTAAGCTATTAACAAATTTTCAGCTTGCTATTAATCAACTTTTTTTTCATACGCGGGATCCAGACCTAATAGATGCATTTATAACCCATAATACTTATATAAAATATAGTATTACTATCAGAATCTCTAACTACTAATGGAAAGATTTTTACGTTTCCTGAAAAATTTACACATTGTAACATACAGTGCTTCCATAAAGTAACGCATAATTTCATTATTTCGTAAACCGGCGACTTTAAGGAAAATTTTCGAAACAGGTCGATTTTTATTTTTAAATTACAATTTTTTGGCATATTACATATCATACTAGTGATGTCATCCATCTGGGCTTGATAACGTAATCGATGAATTTTTTAAATGAGAATAGGGGTCATGTGATAGCTCATTTGAAAGGGTATTTAATTCTCTATTTACTAATACAAACAATAACATAATTATATATACAGGGTGTCCAAAAAGAATTCTTTAATTAAATTAATTGAGACAAAAAGAAAAATGTATGTAACTTATTTAATTCAAAATTCGTTTTACTTTTGTCAGAAAATTAAATGTTAGAGCTGCCATCCACCTGCCTCTTGGAAGTTTAAGATTACGCTTAAGCGAAAATCAATATTTAGGTTTTAAATAAAACATTTTTATGTTTGCTGGCACCAATAAAATATATTTAGAATTAAACAAATTACATACATTCATCTTTTTATACCAATTAATTTAATTTAAATAACATTTTTTGGACACCCTGTATAAATAATTATATTAACAATTATATTATTGAATAGAGAATTACATACCCTTTCAAATGAGCTATTACATGCCCTTTATTCTTATTTAAAAAAATCAACGATTACGTCATCACGCCCAGATGGATGACGTCACTAGTATGATATGTATGCCAATAAATTGTTTGTGAAATTGTTTGCCGGTTTGTGAAATAATGAATTTATGCGTTACTTTATGGACGCACTGTATATTGTTTCGCAATGACCCATTAAATTATTATAAATGCAATTAACCATTGACCATGTCATGAAAATGGCAATATAAAATTAATTTTTCAAATGTCAAACTTTAAAATTTGTTTTTGTTAACAAAAAAATAATTTAAATATCTATTATGAAATTCGTTACAAACAAAATCTGATATTTCAACTAAACGAAACAAAATACACAATAAAAGTGAATTATTAAACTCATTCAGGGACCCGTTCAGACAAAAGAGCCTACAACTGGTTTTTACCTGAGTGCGAGTGGAAGACTTGTAACGTGAAGCGATCGATATTATGTATCTAACTAGGTACTGTCTTTTCCGTAAAAATGTATATCTTGGCAACATCCTGTTGTTGCCAAAGTGATGTTTAAGCAATGTTTTTGACCTACGGGGGTCAAATTGTCGTTATAGTGTAAGGAATAAAATATATAAATAAATCGGATTACTGAAAATCCGACAACGGTGCCAAGCTTAAAGAAGTGTACTAAGCGAACATTCACGGATTATACCTAGAAAATGATAGCATTTCTAGGTGATGCCAAATGACTGCAACGTGAAAAGATGCCAATTTAATAGCGGGATGTATATATATATATATATATATATATATATATATATATATATATATATATATATATATATATATAAATTACTGATATCATCATCCACATACATCTACATTATCTAAAATTTCATCTATATACAACTCACCCCCATAATTCTACATAATATGACTTTTTTCACCCTATCTATTTAATCTGCCATTATCATAACATACCACTTGATACTCATCCATACTAGAACCATATCAAAAAGTCTTATTTTTTCTCTCTGGGTCCCGTTCATGTTCCATTCAAATTAATTTTCTCATATACATTTTACATTCCATCCTCTCCTCCCCCTACTGTCAACTACATCTAATGACGGTTTGGTTTCAAACCCTCAGGGTTCCGGGTGGCCTGCGGGGTCCTTAGGAATTAGTCGCCTAAATCTGAGCTTGTTTTTAATGATATATCCCTCTAGATTTTTTAAGACATTTTTACACTTCAGTCACCCCTATTGTGACCTTTTCTTGAATTGACACATATTCCAACAGCTTCCAACAAGTTAAATAAATTCGATAACTTTAAATCAACATAATATTGATTTTCTAAATCCTGAGTCTAATCACAATAGGGTTTATTATTATCGATTTTAGTTTTCGATATTTTGTGTAATGTGGTTTGCCTACCACCTCCATTAACAACATACTTTAATACATTTTCGTAACTATAACATCAAGTTTATTTTATGTTAATTGATTATTTATCACAGTGGAATAATTGTCGTTACTGTTCTTAATTTAACAAGCTTTAAACCAGAATCTTAAAAACGGACAGGTTTAATTTTCCAATTTCCTGTGGAACTGTCACTTCTGTCATGTCATCTTTCAGGAGTCCCGCTATCACTGCCACTTGCCACCATACAGTCAACATGTGAACAAGTCAATTTAGAGCTGAAATGGTACCTGCAGCATATTACATGAAATATTTTGAACATCCATGTATGCTTCCAGGACGGATCAATTTTAAAAGGTTTTTACACATATATTTTTATAATATTGTATTTTGGTGGTTATCATGTTAGATCACGTGAGTATAACCTATAACTTTTCTTAAAACCGTAGTGAAAATTTAAAAACTTTGCATTATCTTTTCAGGTTACACGCATTTTAGTTAAGCACTGATGAAGATCGTCATCTGATCGAAAACAAGTTATGTGATGAAGCCCTTTTTAGGGATTTTTCAAAATATACCTTTTATAAAGGATTTTAGTCTTCTTCTTCTTCTTTATGTGCCTTGTCCGTTGCGGACGTTGGCTATCATCATAGCAATTTTAATTTTGTTTGCGGCGTTTCTGAATAAGTCTATCGATTTTAGTCCAAACCATTGGCGTAAGTTTTGAAGTCATGGGTATCTTCTTCTTGCGGGTCCGCGTTTGCTTTCTATTTTAATAGAAGAATTTTAGTCGTTTTTGGAAATATATGGTGTACAGCCAACTACAAAAAACTTTTTCCTTGTGTATTTTTAAAATAGAAATGGCACCGGAAATAAACAAAAACAGTGTCCCTGTATACATTACCAAGCTGGAAGATCATGAAAACCAGTTTGTGCTTAAATTACTGGACCTAGACAATTCCTAAGAACAATTTAGGTTAAAGAGATTTAAACCACTGGCCTTACCATTTAGAGTAAACTTGTAGACTAATTAGTTAGTAGTTATAGTATTTATATCTATTTTCTTTATAACTTTATAATAATTTTTGTAATTGATTTTACCAATGGGTAAAATACTTCTTGTCTTTAGTCAATGTCACTACTTTTGTTTATTGTTTATACTTAATAGATTGTAAAATACTTCCCCAAATTCACATATTCTCCAAAATACGCATTAGGGTGGGCCGAAAAAACTAAAATTATTTTTTTGAAGTCGTAATACCGCGGAAAAGTTGCGAATGTATGAGACTAAAAAGGGGTAAGAATTTAAAAAAATATCGGTTTATATCTTCCATTCGCGCATGAGCCATAAAATTTGTCGAAATTAGTAAAAAACTGATTTTTTGCGATAATTTTTAACAGGTTAAATTCAGCGTGGATACGTTTGTACTAGCGCATTTTTTTATTCTTAATAACCATACTAACTAAAATTAACCGTGTTTATTAAAATCTCTTAACATTTTCTGTTCGCGCATAAGGCATAAAAATAGCCAAAATGTGACAAAATTGCATATTTCATACACGTTTAATTTTTCGTAATTAAGAGTTTATTTGAATGAAAATAATACTCACATTTACATTTTGTTGAACTTGTATTGAGAACACTTAAAATAAACACACTTTAAACACATCATTTTCAGAACTTTAGTAGGCTATTATTTAAAAATATTGTTTGTGAATATAGAAAAAACGAAATTTTTGTACGAGATGCAAGTTTTCAATTCGACAAAATGGTCCAATGTCCACCAGTCCATTGTCCGTCCAGTCCATCTTGTATTATTTTAACACCTTTTTGCTATTACATAGTAGAAGGCACTTTAAACTGTGATTTCTGTGTAAAGTCCGGCATTGCAGACCTTGATAACAATGTTGTTCTTATGAAGCCGTCGCGATTCTCAGCTCCGCAAACTTTTCCAGCGGCTCCTGTTACGAGTTTTACAGATCGTTCTACTGCCTGTGTATGAACAGGAAATTACTTTAATATTACATCCCAGTTAGGGGCTGAATCACTTTGAATAATTCATGTTATTTCGGGTTTTTGTTAATGTTATTTCGTCAACAGGGTTGTTTACCCTCTTATTGAGCATAATGCTTTTTTCGCCCATCCAGAACATTTGATTTTGGCTATGACACAAGATAACAGAAAACATATATAAGAGAGCTTGGACTTCGCAGAATTCTGAAAGCTAGACAGCTAGATAAAACAAGATCTAACATTAGAATATTCAAACCGCCAAAACTAAATTTTGGATGTCGAGACTATTCAGAAATAATTCATTGGTTAGACTGCGACTTATCTTCTCCTCCATTAAAAAAAGATATAATTGATGATGAAATACCATTAATTATTCAGACTGATTCAGCCCCTAACTGGGATGTAATATTAAAGTCATTTCCCATTCATACACAGGCAGTAGAACGATGTGTAAAACTCGTAACGGAAGCCGCTGGAAAAGTTTGCGGAGCTGAGAATCGCGACGGATTCATAAGAACAACATTGTTATCAAGGTCTGCAATGTCGAAATTTACACAGAAATCATAGTTCAAAGTGCCTTCTACTATGTACTAGCAAAAAGGTGTTAAAATAATACAAGATGGACTGGACGGACAATGGACTGGTGGACATTGGACCATATTGTCGAATTGAAAACTTCAACTCGTAAAAAAATTTGGATTTTTCTATATTCACAAACAATATTTTTAAATAATACCTACTAAAGTTCTGAAAATGATGTGTTTAAAGTGTGTTTATTTTCAGTGTTTTCAATACAAGTTCAACAAAATGTATATGTGAGTATTAATTTCATTCAACTAAACTCTTAATTACGAAAAATTAAACGTGTATGAAATAAGCAATTTTGTCACATTTTGGCTATTTTTATGCCTTATGCGCGAACGGAAAATGTTAAGAGATTTTAATAACGTTTAATTTAGTTAGTATGATTATTAAGAATGAGAAAATGAGCTATTACAAACGTATCCACGCTAAATTTAATCTGTTAAAAATTATCGCAAAAAAACAGTTTTTTACCAATTTTGGCAAACTTTATGGCTCATGAGCGAATTGAAGATATAAACCGATATTTTTCCGCGCAACTTTTCCGCGGTATTACGACTTGAAAAAAATAATTTTAGTTTTTTCGGCCCACCCTAATACGCATATTACGTTCGTCTAAACAATTAACCAGTTTATATTTATATTGAATACTGCAAATCCGGTGGATTTAAAGATTCAATAATGACCGGTAGCTGAAGGTATAACGTATAATAGCAATTCACCTTTAAAACCCGGCACAAATCAAATTACGATTTTGTACTGCGATGCGACCGCAAAATGCGTTTCCCAAAATTACTGTTTAACAAATTTCTCTGCTCTAGACTGTTTTGCAGGTCCGAATCTAGTAATTATTGTTGGGACGATGTCATCAAAGGTGATTAATCTAAAATTCGATTCTGATGTAGCACCATAATTTGGTCATAAAACACCGATATTAGAAGTGTTCAGACAGAGTTGTACTTCTAAACTACATAGTATAATTTAGCTAAATATAAGAAACTTAAATTTAAATACGTATTCCCTCTAAGAACGAGAATAATAGCTGCAGCACACTGAAAAACTAATAACTGTATAATGTAAAACACTAATACATTATAGAGACAGGCCCTGGCAAGGTATGGTCAAGTTGTACTGATATTGTACTCCTAGTTTTTACTAAAAACAAGTGGTAATATTAAATAGTTTTTAAAATTAAAGCGTTTATCTACTAGATACTACTACGTAAGTCATCTATACGTAATTATTACTTTATTATTGTGAAAAGAAAACGTTAAGTAATAAATATACACCACCGTACAATCATTTTGTGAGGTTAGCTAGCATGCGGTTAATTTGTCACTTACCAGAGTCGGACTGAAGCTTTCGCCACCTCAGCTTAAGATGACTTCACATAATGTAAACACACTTTCCGATCTAACCAGTCCAGTAAATCAACGTTCGAATATCACAAACAGTTATGCATCAGCAGCTTCACATTCTTTTCCGAGTAAGACCCAAGCAATTGTATTTAGTTGTATCGATAATGCTAAACTGCAGGATTATTTAATTCCGTTGGGCACAATAATCAACCCAAAAAATATCATTTTTTCATCTAGATTATCTCATAATAGAATCTGCATGTATTTGGTAAACAAAACCGTAGTAGATAATTTCATGACACAACATGGCTCTATAGAAGTACTCGGCCAAGTTGTAACAGCACGGAGACTTGTCTCTCCAGCAGAAAGACTAGTCTTGTCTGGTGTATGCCCGTCAATTCCTCATCAAGTATTAGTTGAAGAATTACAGAATATCGGTTTAAAGCTTATTTCCCCAATAACATTTCTGAAAATTAGCTCGAATCTTCCGGAATATACTCACATATTCAGCTTTCGGAGGCAAGTTTATGTAAGCCCTATAAAATCATCAATTCCAGATTCTATTCTAATAAATTTCGACCAAACATCTTACTGCATATTTTTATCACAAGGTACAGTCACCTGCTTTATTTGCAAAAATACAGGACACATATCATCCCAATGCAATAACAGTTCAGTAACGGAATCAACTCTTATTGATTCAAACAATGAAGCATTAAATCAAACAGCTCCAACAAGTATATTACACAAGGTACCAAACACTCAGCAGTCATCAAGTGATGCATTATCAAAACCGAGCATATCACCTACACCTACAAATCTCCATGACCAAGAAATTACTAATAGTCCTACTCATAGCAACACTTTCAATCAACCACATTCAGCGGCAATACCGTTTCCACAAACTTCGGAAGCAATATCCTCCAATCTATCAGCACCTCTTCCATTAGATATAACTGCAGAAAACTCTAATAAAACTGATACATCACCACAATTTTCTGAAACAACCATTTCAACCAATCTTACAAACAAAACTTCAAGCTCTACTTCTGTCACTACCAATGAGTCTGCTCCAGTACTTCCAAATGTAATAAAGCCACAACATCTAAGTGAAAACTCTAATAGCACTTGCGAAAACGCAAGTTCTTCCATGAAACGCAGTATTGGTGAGGTTGATACGCCTCCTTCAGACTCAGCAATTTCATCACAAAATCTGTTTGCAAAACCCAAATTCTCTAAACCAAAAAAACCGCGCTCATCTAAAGTCCCACCTACACGGAAAACTCTTGAAAATTTTATTGATAATCATACCCCACCATTCGTTTTAAATTACCACCAATTGTCCTTACTGATTGATAATGTCCAAGGATCCCCCGACACTATTAGCGTCGTTAAAGAATTTACAACTGATATCGCTGGTTTACTCCATCTTTTACAAAGCAGCTATCAATATGCAAATGATAGATCTACAAAAACCAAGTTTACAAAGCTTCAAAAGAAACTACACAACCATTTAGGGAAAGAGATTTCTGACTTAGACAGTGACTCTTCTGTAGACAATTGTTCAGTATCATCTAACTCCGAATCTGTTAACAATATTCAACTCTATACCTCAATGGAACATTGATGAATTTTTCCATCGTCTCCCTATGCTACAGCTTCTTTTATCTGAATATTCTCCAGATATTATTTGTCTACAGGAGATAAACTCAAAGACCAATCAGTTGTACAATTCAAAATATTTCACTTTCTTCCGCGAAGACCGTACAGATGCAAGTCGTGCAAGCGGTGGTATAGCAATAGCAATCGTTTCTTCAGAAAACAATCTCCTTCTCCGTTTAACCCCAGAATGTAGCACATATTCAGCTGAACTCTACGCCATATACCGTGCTGTGAAACTTCTTAACGAGCTTACACTCACAAAAGCCCTGATCATAAGAGATTCTCTTAGCTCTCTAAACACATTAAAACACATTTTTCCGAAACATCCTTTTGAAAAGTTGCTAAAATACCAGCTGTCCCAAGCTCATGAACATGGAAGAAGCGTCCAATTTTTATGGGTTCCCTCACACGTCGGAATAACAGAAAATAAAGAAGCTGACAGGACTGCACGAGAGGCAATTTTAAGTGATTTTTCGGAACCGATAAGCAAGTGTGTTTCCAGTGACTTAAAAGCTTATTTTAAGAATAAAGTGTTATGTTTGTGGCGAAATGAGTGGTCTCAAAATAATTCTAAGCTGAATAAAATCAAAAATAATTTGTCTCAGTGGATTCTACCGTCGCGGAATAGACGAGAACAAATTGTGGTTGCGCGTTTACGTCTAGTACCTACCAGGTTAACGTACTCTTACCTTTCAACAAAGAAAAATCTACCTATATGTGGTCAGTGTAACGTTTGATTAACAGTCGAACATTTTTTAACAAGTTGTAGTAAATATGACCAAGAAAGACAGCGCAACAATATTCCAAACGCTCTACCAGAGGCTCTAGGTCAAAACTGTTCCTATGACAATATGGTTAATTATCTAAGATCCATAAATATTTTGTACAATCTGTAGTTGTTTACTTTTGTTATTTATATTTTGTTCCGTCGCTAATAACCTTTTGGTGGATGCGACTTCTTTTTTTAATAAAAAAAAACTAATACATTATAGGTCTGGATCCGCGTGCCAATAAAAAGTTTGTTAATAGCAAGCTGAAAATTTGTTAATAGCTTAACGGTGTCTAGTCCAACAAACTTTGATGTACGGGAACAATGGAGCAGGGGAAGTTTTAATTGTGGAACAGGTTAAACATTTGGAATGTCAGACTACGAAAACGGCCCATTATGTATTTTGTCGGACAGAACTTTCAACTGATTTGTTACCCTTTCATTAAACTCTCATGCAAAAATCAGACTGTTATTTACCACCAATATAATTCCTGTCATTTGACATGTTTTACGTGTCGGAATTATTAAAACGCCCAATATATTTGTCGGACAAACATTTTTTCATATAGGGTGTCCCAAAAGTAGTGAAACGGTCGAATATTTCGCGAACTAAACTGCCGTGCTAAGCCCAAAGGCGGTAACTATAATTTGACAAAATGGTGGCAAAATCGATTTCAAAATTGAATGCTAAAATTTTGCCCCGTTAGGGATTTATGGACTAGCTAATAGTTTTTATGCATGGATATATGCCCCAGTTTATTAAGGGAACCATTAATTATATTTTAAAACAAAGTTTTATATAAAAAGAAGTAGATACCGCTAAAAGGTTTTATCAAAACTTACTAAAAAACTAAGCCTATTAGCGGTATGTGGTTTACAGTTGTGATTGATATGAAATAAAAAGCTTTTCTGTGTATTACAGTTTATTAAATTGAAAGAATTAAAGTACTATTAAATGTTATTATTTTGTTGAGCCACAATATGACAACAACAAATTGACAATATTTAGTTGTCGTTATATCTGTTTTCTTTCAAGAGTCAATAAATACATATTGGTTCATTAATATTAATGTTCTATTTGTGATTCAATATAGACAATTTAATAGACAACCGAACAACATACCTTGTGTCTGGTACATACACAAAACCTATTTAGTATTACAATGGTATTACCTCATAATTACATTTTTTATACAATCTTTTGTAGTGCGTCTAATAATTTGGGCAGAACTGTACTTATAATACGAAAAAACAGAATCCGTTCAGATTGTTATAGATGTTTAAACATCTGGTGATGTTAAGCGTTTTAAAGAATTCTTCAACTGTGAATGTGACTGTAAACCATACTTTTGACTTTCTCAGCTATTTTTATTTTCTTTCTTAGCGACAAAGGCTTGCTATTTTACGATATGGTATTATACAGCTTAAAGATTTTTTATGACACTTTTTAGGCCGACACTTACCCTAATATTATTATGCATTGTTATATTATTGGGTATTTCACAATATTATATTCGGAAAAAACCATTACTTACAGTAATTAGGGCAAATTTTAACATTTTATTAGTTGTACGAACTAGTTATATATTATGATTAAAATATGATGGCATTGTCTTTTAGACCGAAAAGTACCTAATTATGGTATATAAAGATTTTTAAAATATGCAAACAAATTTTTAGTTAAAGGATTCTCAAAAGATTAAGTAAAGATATCGCAAATCTACAATCCCGTATCTATATCAGCATTGTATAACTAGACTGCTAGACATTGTCTAGTTAAACAATGATAATAGCTTTTATTTAAACAAAAAAAATGCAATCAATGGGACTGCTAATCCCATGTACGACCAACAAAGGGTTTAAACATACAGACAACTTTAAGAATGAAACAAACCTTGCGCCTGTACAGGCTAAACATAATTTTTTTCCACCTCCTGTAATTGCTTTACAATAAATTTTTCTCTTTCTACAATATTGTCTTCAGTGGTTTCACCTCGTGTGTCATAAATCTTACTCGACTCTACTTGATTTTCTAAAAAAACAAAATATTTTGTGTCTCTTTTTCTAAAAATGTTTGTGGACAGCGTGTGGATATATTATTAAGTTTTTAAAACCTAATTAAAAAAAGACATATTTTTTAAATATGAATATCTCTTACCGCCTAATTCAAGATATAAATCATCCACTTGGCGCAGATTCATATTGTTTAGGACAACATAATTGGTTAATTCTTGAAATACTATAAACAAAAATGAAAATACATTTCAATAGATATAATTATCTCGAGAAGTTCTTACCATCCTCGCTAGTTATTTCTTTTACTAACACAACTCTTTTAATAATTTAACCTTGTAAAGTTAGGCCGAATTTACTATGTAATACTAAGTCGATTTGGTGGTTTCTAAATGTAGGCAGCATTCTTGAAAGTAAATTAGCGGTAAGTGCAATATCCTAAGGTATATGGACGGCAACTGTAGCAGATACCGTCAAAACACCATAGTATTTAACATTTGCCGCCAAATGGCTTAGTATTTTAACTAAAAAGTGTAGATACCGCTAACAAAATTGCAATTTTATTTAAAATATAATGCTTCTACAACTCCAAAAACTTTATGAATATATACTAAATACCCTATTCTACCTAAAAATACAAAAATCTCATTTTCGATAAAAAATCAGTCCCCGCCTTTGGGTTAGCACGGCAGTAAACATCTGATCGAAAAACTGAAAAATACGTTTTCAATAATTTTCAAAAATCTATCCAATGACTCCAAACACCAACCCCCACTACACCCCCTGGAGGTGGGGTGGGGGGTAACTTTAAAATCTCAAATAGAAACCCCCAGTTTTTCTTGCAGATTTTAATTCGTTACGTAAAAGTAAGCAACTTTTATTCAAGAGATTTTTTGGAACTGTGGATAGATGGCGCTATAATTCGGAAAAACCATTTATCCTGATACCATAGGTAAATTATAGAAACGGTCTAATATATCACGAAATACACTTCCAAATGAGAAACTAAAAAACAGATTCTTAATATTTTTCGAAAACCTTTCGAATAACACCAAACGTGACCCTCCAACCCACCCCCTGGAGGTGGGGTGGGGGGTAAGTTAAAAATCTTAAATGGCAACCCCCACTTTTTATTGCAGACTCTAATTCGTCATAAAAAAATGAAGCAACATTTATTCGAAACATTTTTTAAAATTTCTGATAGATGGCGCTAATAAATCGTATTTTTCCAATTAAAGCGCCATCTATTAACAATTTTAAAAAATGTTTTAAATAAATGTTGCTTAGTTTTTCATGACGGATCCGAATCTGTAATAAAAAGTGGGGGTTGCTATTAAAGATTTTAAAGTTACCCCCCCCACCCCACCTCCAGGGGGTGGGTTGGATGGTCACGTTTGGTGTTATTCGAAAGGCTTTCGAAAAAGATTAAAAAACTGTTTTTTAGTTTCTCATTCGGAAGTGTATTTCGTGAGATATTAGACCGCTTCTATAATTTACTTATGGTATCAGGATAAATCGTTTTTCCCAATTTTAGCGCCATTTACCCACAGTTCGAAAAAATGTCTTGAATAAAAGTTGCTTACTTTTACGTAACGAATTAAAATCTGCAAGAAAAACTGGGGTTTCCATTTAAGATTTTAAAGTTACCCCCTACCCCACCTACAGGGGGTGTAGTGGGGGTTGGTGCTTGGTGTCATTGGATAGATTTTTGAAAATGATTGAAAACGTATTTTTCAGTTTTTCGATCTGATGTTTAGTTCGCGAAATATTCGACCGTTCCACTACTTTTGGGACACCTTGTATATTATATAAAGTTTGCTATTGAATCAACTTAAAAAGAACCTGCTAGTTTTCACAATCATAAACTTGTGAGGATGACACGTTCCACAATTAAAATCAGGTTCCACAATTAAAACTTCCCCTGTTCCAGTATTCCCATACATCAAAGTTTGTCCGACTAGACACCCTTTAGACACAAGCAATTAACAAATTTTCAGCTTTCTATTGATCAACTTTTTTTGGTACGCGGGATCCAGGTCTATTAATGGGAATGTAGAAGATATTCAAAATGCTAAGATCTATTTAATCACAAGCGTTATTTGTCTTCTTAAGTCAGCGAAGTCAAGGTGTTTAGTTTTGTACAAAATATTTTTGACATTTCTACAAGAGGAAGTTTAAAGGTATCAGTCCAGGAGATCGTGCTGGTCATTCGATTGATACACTTCTCCCTATGTACCAATTTTGAAATATTCAGTTGAGACACTGCCAAACATTGATTTGATAATGTGATGGTGATTCGTCTTGTTTAAGGTATATCATACCTTATTTTGGAGAAGTGTTAAATAATAATCGCCATTTAAATTGCCATTAATGGAAAGGAGGTGCCAATGAAAGAACTGGAAAAAAAAACTGGAAAAAAACTGGAAACAAACTGGAATCATTCGAGATGTGGGTATATAGAAGAATAATGAAAATATCATGGACAGAACACGTCACAAACAAAGAGGTTCTGAGAAAGATGAATAAAGAAATGGAAGTCTTAAATACAATTAAAACCAGAAAATTGGAATATCTCGGACATATTACACGTGGAGAGAGATACAACTTGCTCCAACTCACTATGCAGGGAAAGATTCAAGGAAAAAGAAGCATAGGGAGACGCAGAATATCATGGCTGCGCAACCTGAGAGAATGGTACGGATGTACATCAAACGAACTTTTCAGAGCAGCCGTCTCCAAGGTCCGAATAGCTATGATGATTGCATCCCTCCGTCGTGGAGATGGCACTTGAAGAAGAAGAAGAATTGCTGGGCATACATTAACCATTTCAGGATATTGTGTATCTTCTTAGATTATCTTCCCTAGACTAATAGCAGCAATTCTGACGAAAAGCATGCCCATGAAGTATAAGCTCTTCAGAAAATAATACATGTTCTAATTGGACACCACTGTCATCTAATATTGTCATCATTTCGCCTAGTGAGAACAATAGTGGCGAAACTCCAAAATCAAGGTTTTTGCGTTAAGTCCATCAACCGCCATCTAAATATGCCCTCTTTTATGTGCAATATCGGCGAACAATTATTTCTTCTCCTTATTACTAGAGCGCGCCTACATGTCTTTATGGTATTGTGAATTTGTCAAATATTTCGATGCATTATCGACGAAGGTCAGTGTGTAAATAATCTTCTTTGGGAATACCACGAAACTTAATATCAACACGGGCGAATCTGTAGTTTCGTCGTGATTGCACGTATTTGAACTATTATCTTTAAAATTAGTAGTGAAATAGTGGCGAATGTGCATTTTTGTCATTCATGATCTGAATGTGGAGTGTTAAATCTGATTTAAATTAATAAAATATCGACGAACCTGTAATTTCGCCTATTAAGTTGTAGGTAAGTCAAACTTTTATTTATGTGTGGGTAGATTATTGTGATTTTAGCCTTTATTACATTACAGATTTGTTTCATATTAAACAATTATTATTAGTTTCGCCGGTGTTGCATAACATGGACTGTTAAAAATAATTTAGATCAGTGTTACGCCGCTGTAATATTAAATATATAAAAATAAATCTACATAAAAGAAGGTATTTTTCACATAAATATCTAAAAACTTAATATAAATAAAACAAATCTAGATACACTTCTGTAAACGATAGTGCCCTAATGCCGATTTAACAAATTTTAAACTTAAATTTAAACTGTTTTTATAATGCTATTATCTTTTAGGTCTTAAAGATCCGGAATCATGAGCGGACGGTCAGAAAAAATGCTAGTTGCTCTTGGAATACAGTAAGTTTCAGTGTACTTTAGATTTAAATTTTTATAAAGGTTGTGCGTCCTTTTGCTTTTAGTGTAAACCGTGAAAAGCCAAATTCTACTAAAGAATTTTCCAACCAAAATTTACATACGAGCAACGACGAAGAAGATAACTTAGAAGTATTAAAGCAAGCAGATGAAAAAATCCAGGCTGTTCTGGAAATAAAGTAAGTTTTATTTGTTTATTGTATTAAGAAAGCTATACCTACTAAAAATCACAATAAAGATGCAGTAGAAATAAACAAACAAAGACGCGTTGAATGTTACAAGGAGCACTCCCAAATCCCTACATTTTAAATCATGATTCGGGAGTGATCGTCGTAGCATTCGACGTGTCTTGGTTAGTTTATTTCTAGTGCATCTTTATTGTGATTTTAGTATAATATTTTGTAATGAAGTAGTTTACTTTTAAATTGTTTTACACAGAGCGCTTTTTTAATCTTAATTTTGTTTGTCTTTAGTGTAAATTGCGGAAATCAAAACAAAATTGAAAAAGATTCACCTAAAATGGATGATCTCCTAGCAAGTTGCTCAGGATTGAGGCCAAAAGAGAAAGGTAAATGTTTTTATTTTATCCTATTTTAAATAGTATCATCCTGTTTTACCATTACATTAACAATTTATTTCATTCCCTTCCCAATTTTAAGCTGACCGAAACACTTTAGAATGGTGAAAAATGTATGAATCCATTTTTAGTTTATGGTAGATCAAAAATAAAAAGTTGATATTGATAAAAATACCCATGATTATAGGTATTGGATTTTGACAAGAGCTATGAGTCATGCCGATTTAGTACACAAGTTTACGTGAAATTTTCAAGGCCATATCTCTTGCCAGATAATCGAGCTGTGAAAGTAATCCAGAGATTAAAGCCCCAAGGAAATAAAGCAAGAGGAAGGCCCCGTAAAAGATGGATAGACGACGTAGAGGGGGATATTAAAACCATAAACATCAGGCAGTGGCGAAGAAAAGTATGCGACAGGGCAGAATGGAAAACATTGTTAAGCAGGCCAAGACTCACAAAGGGTTGTAGCGACATTAGAAGAAGAAGAAGAAGAAGCTCTTGTCAAAATCCATTTTCTATACAAAGACTAATTTTATTGATTTTATAAGAAATCACTAAATTACCTTTTTTATTTATAGGGGTAGAACAGGAACTTGAGAACATTGAAAACGAAGGTTCAAGAGACTCTACTGATTCAAGTAGCTCCTATGGGTCCTCATCTGAATCATGGTGTTCCAAGGGTAGTCGTTGTAGCAGATCATGTTCTACGAATTCATTGAGCTCACTAGTAGATGATAGTGATAGGGACCCAGATTTCAATGAAGGAAGTCATGAATCCAACGAATCCACTAGTTCAAACAGAAACGTTGAAAGGACTCGAAAAAGGAAACGAAATCCAGAAGGCTGGAAGAGAACTATTGTAAAGGGGTTAAGAAATTGTGGAAAAGAATATCAATCTCTTCGTACTGGCCAGATAATTCCAGCAAGGAAAATGCTTTCATCATGCAAAAATACTTGCAAGCTAAAATGTACTATCAAATTCACCCAGGAAGATAGGGAAATAATTTTTAATAGTTTCTGGAATTTGGGAAACTTAGAGAAACAGAGAAGTTTTGTTCTAAACCATATGCAATCTATCCAACCAAAATACAGACGCGTTCTAATCGAAAGGCAGAAAGAGCGAGGTTTAAACCAAGCCTACTACTTCGAAAAAAATAATGAACGCAAGCAAGTTTGCTTCTTATTTTTAGGGGAACTCTTGGTGTGAGTGAAAGATTTATCAGAACTGTCAAAACTAAAGATAAAGGAGGTTATTTAGAAACCGATTTTCGTGGAAAAGATAAACACACAAATGTTTCGGAAGATATTAAAAATGATATGAGACACCATCTTTCATCAATACCAGCTGTGGAAAGCCACTATACCAGGGCTAACACACAAAAAAAATATATCGAGGGTGGAAAGACAGTCAGTGATTTATACAATGACTATGTAGAGTTATGTAAGACACAAAACAAGAATTATGGCAAATTATCTATGTATAGATCTCTGTTCAACTACGAATTCAACATGTCTTTCCACATTCCAAAAAAGGACCAGTGCCTTACATGTAACACATACAATAATTCAAGTCCGGACGAAAAACTTCAAATAGAGCAAAACTACGTATCACACATAACAGAAAAAGAATTATCGCGGGATGAAAAGAATAAAGACAAGTCAAGAATTAGCCATTTATTTCAAGTTGCTTGCTTTGATTTGCAAGCTGCTCTACCTGTGCCAAAAGGGGATGTATCATCCTTTTATTATAAGTCGCGGTTAAACTCCTACAACTTTACAATTTGTCAGCTACAGCAAAAAGGCTTGGGACCAGTTGACTGTTTTTTTTTTTGGCATGAGGGAGAGGCCAAACGGGGAACGTCCGAAATTGGTACATGCCTTTTAGAATTTAAAAAAAAACAATCAGATCTTAATAATTCAGATGATTTAGAACTTGTTTTGTATTCTGACAATTGTGGCGGCCAGGGCAAAAATAATTTCATTATAACAGCATATTTATTTGCTGTGGCCAAATATAAAATTAAGAGTATTACGCACAAATTTTTTGTGGTAGGACATGGTCAAAATGAGGGCGATGCTAGCCATTCGGTCATTGAAAAAGCAGTCAAGAAATTTCTTAAAAGCGGACCAATTTACGTACCAGCACATTACTCGGCAATCATTAGTTCTGCAAAAAAGCAAGGAAGTAAATTTCAAGTGCACGAAATGGCACACCGAGATTTTTATGACATTAAACATCTGACCCAAACCGAAGTGAATTCTTCGTTTAATAAGAATTGCGAAGGTAAAAAATTTAACTTTAATGATATTGCAATGGTTAAAGATGAAAGGGCGCATTTAGATCGGTTTTTTTATAAAACTTCTTATACAGAAACTGAGTTTCAATCGGTCTTAGTTAGAAATAGCACAACAAGAAAGCGAATATGCACTTTGGATGAGTATTCTTTGGTTCCACTCTATCGAGAACCAATTTCAATTTCTAAAAAGAAATTTGATGACTTACAGAGTCTACTACGGAATAAATCAATTCCTTCTGCCCATAACGATTTCTTTAGTAGTTTGAAATATGAAGCAGAATAATAATTGAAGTGATGAATTTAATTTTACTACTTCTTTTGCTTACTTTTCATTTGTTTATCATATTTTTCGTTCTCTTATTAACACAGATGATGTTAATAATTATTACTAAGATGTTATTTTGTTATTTTTCTATGCACTTTTACTGTATTTTAGTTTTTACAATAAAATATTTTATTTAATGAGGTTCATTTATTAAAAAAAAATTTTTTTTTTAGTTATTTAGAACAAAAACTAAACTGTTGCAGCATAGTATTGGTAAAGTATAGTGGCGAAACTTCCAATTAAGCATCCTCGATAATGCAATAATGGCGTAACGCAGAAAAAAAATCAAAAAATCCTATTTTTTTTCAAAAAAAATTACTTCTACTAATTGGTTTAAATATCTAGAAGCATATTATTAAAAAAAATTTTAAAAAATGAATGCCTATTAGTCAGTTATACTATTCAGAAGTTTCATCAAAACTTCAAATGCGATTATCTCAAAATGTTCATTTTGAAGTTTCGCCACTATTGTTCTCACTAGGCGATTTATTCACAAAGAAAAATTCTCCTATTAAACTCATTTTTCATGAGTTCCTGTTGTGGTATCGTTTTACAGGGATGCATTTTATTTGTTTTAATGTTCGCATGAATTGCGAACATCAAAATTTGGTTTCCTTTAAACTTAAAACATAATATCCCATTTGGCATCATCAGTTATAGTATGATACAATTGATCCAAAAAAATGGCATAACCCAGACATGCAAAGTGAAAGTTATCCTCCAACACCAAATTGTTCTATACGGTCCACATAATGTTCAGAAAAAAGTCACACCATTTTGAAAGTCGGGTTTGGAGGGGAGAACGGGGAGAAATCTGTAAATTCGTACTTTTTTAGGTTTTTCGTCAATATTTCTAAAACTATGCGGTTTACCGTAAACAACCTTCTACACAAAAATGATCTACACTAAATTTGAAATAAAAAAGGTTCTATGCATAATCCTTCTAAAATGAACAGTTCCAAAGTTACGGAGGTAGTATAGTATAATTGGTCCAAAAAAAGGCCTAACCCAGACATCCAAAGTAAAGGTTTTCCTCCAAAACCAAATTGTTCTACATGGTCCCCAGTCAACATATTGTTCAGTAAAAATTTACACGATTTTGAGCGTCCAGTTTGGGGGGAAGATAGGGGAGAAGTTGGTAAATTAGTAGTTTTTTTAAGTTTTTCGTCAATATTTCTAAAACTATGATTTAGCGTAAATAATGTTCTATACAAAAATGTTCTACATAAAATTTAAAACAAAAAAGTTCCAATACATAATTGTTATGAAATCAACGGTTCCAGAGTTACGGAGGGTGAAAAGAGGAGGTTTTCGATACTTTTTATATTTTTCGGGCAATTTATGATGATTTTGGGTGGTGAGATTGACATTTCTTCAAAGGCTTATCAATAACATACCATCGGCCACTGAAAAAGTAAATTTTATTTAAAAAACACAATCCTGTTAAAGAAAATTTGTTTCATCAGTAGTAATATTATAAATTGCCCAAAAATATAAAAAGTATTGAAAACCTCCACTTTTCACCCTCCGTAACTCTGGAACCGTTGATTTCATAACAATTATGTATGGGAACTTTTTCGTTTTAAATTTTATGTAGAACATTGTATACGCTAAAAAGCATAGTTTAAGAAATATTGACGAAAAACCTAAAAAACTACTAATTTACCGACTTCTCCCCCATCTTCCCCCCAAACTGGACTCTCAAAATCGTGTAACTTTTTACTGAACAATATGTGGACCATGTAGAACAATTTGGTTTTGGAGGAAATCTTTTACTTTTGATGACTGGATTAGGCCTTTTTTGGATCAATTATACTATACTTCCTCCGTAACTTTGAACCGTTCATTTTAGGAGGATTATGCATAGGACCTTTTTTATTTCAAATTTAATGTAGAACATTTTTGTATAGAAGGTTGTTCATGCTAAACCGCATAGTTTTAGAAATATTGACGATAAACCTATAAAACTACGAATTTACCAATCCCCCAAACCATACGCTCAAATTGTTGTGACTTTCTTCTGAACATTATGTGGATCATATAGAACGATTTGGTGTTGGAGGATAACTTTCACTTTGGATGTCTGGGTTTGGGTCTAGTTATACCATACTATTATTGCACTGACTGCTGCTGTTATCTGCCATACATATATTGGTGTAATAATTACTGAAAATTAGAGTTGGTCGGAGCATATTTCAAACAATTACTAAAAAAGCGAATAGTAAATTTTACCTACTTAATAAGACTTTTACAGAAATATCCTTTTCAGGTTTCTATCCGTGTAGATAAAATTTATCTCCGACCCCTACTGGAGTAGATACTGTGAAACAGTTTGGTGCCCAGAGTTAGTGCGTGATAGAACTCTTATCGAAAATATCCAAAGGAATGCCACCAGACTAACTTTCACACGAAGAAGGCCAGATTACCTTTCTTTACCAGGGGCTCTCTTTAGCAGTGTTACCAGCCTTTGAAGCTTGTCGACTCCGTGGTGAATTAATTATAACCTTCCGAGTTTTAAAATGTGGCTATGGAAATTTGCAATATTTGTTTATTTTTTTATGATCAAAGTCTGCTTTTCATCATCAAAAAAATAAACACACCAAATAAACAATAGGTGGACACAGTTTGAATCATCATCATCATCGTTCTCTTTGCCTTATCCCTATGCGGGGTCGGCTTCCCTAATTGCATTTTTCCACACAATTCTATCTTGGGTCATATCAATGTTAATCCTCTTTACCAACATGTCCTGCCGTATCGTCTCTATCCAGGTCTTCTTTGGTCTTCCTCTCCTACTCCTTCCAGGAATCTGCACTTCAGCTGTTCTTCGTATTGGGTGATTAACGTCTCGACGTTGAACATGACCAAACCATCTTAACCTATGCTCTCTCATTTTGGCATCAATTGGTGCCACACCTAGACTTACCCTAATAGACTCATTTCTAATTTTATCCTTCTTTGTCACTCCACTCATCCATCTAAGCATTCTCATTTCCGCCACATGCATTCGTTGTTCCTCTTTCTTTTTCACTGCCCAACATTCAGTTCCGTGCATCATAGCCGGTCTTATGGCTGTTTTATAGAATGTTCCCTTCAGCTTCATTGGAATTTTTCTGTCACAAAACTCACACTCGCTTCTTTCCACTTCATCCATCCAGCCCTAATTCTACTGCATGAATCTCCATCTATTTCTCTATTACTCTGTAATACCGATCCTAGGTACTTAAAACTATTGCATTTCACAATCATTTCACCATCCAAAGATACCATTTTATTTGTAGTAACTCCATCTTTAAATGAACATTCCAAATACTCTGTTTTTGTCCTACTAAGTTTTAAACCTTTTTCCTCCAGAGCTTGTCTCCACTGTTCCAGTTTTTGTTCTAAGTCTCTTTCACTATTTCCTATTAACACTACATCCTCAGCATACATTAGGCACCATTGAATACTACACTGTAGTTACGCTGTTATCTGGTCCAAAACTAATGAGAATAAATAAGGACTAAGCACCGAGCCTTGGTGCATTCCTACTTTCACCTGAAATTTATCAGTCTCTCCCATACCTGTTCTAACACTAGTCGTAACATCAGTCGTTATTAGTCGTTTCCCTCATACATATCTCTCACAATCTTTACATATTCGCCAGGTACTCCTTTCTTATTGAGTGCCCACCACAGAATCTCTCGAGGAACTCTATCATATGCTTTCTCAAGATCAATGAATACCATATGAGCGTTGGTCTCGTTATTCCTGTATTTTTCCATCAGTTGCCTTACAATGAAAATTGCATCTGTTGTTGATCTGCCCTGCATAAAGCCAAATTGATTATCGGATATTTCGGTTTCTTCACGTATCCGTCTATCAATTACTCTCTCCCATATTTTCATGGTGTGGTTAAGTAGTTTTATAGCACTGTAATTTGTGCATTGTTGTATGTCTCCCTTGTTTTTGTAGACAGGTAATAATATACTGCTTCTCCATTCGTCTGGCATTTGTCCAACTTCCATAATTCTATTAAATAGACCTGCTATCCAACTTATTCCTGTCTCTCCTAATGCTCTCCATACTTCCCCAGGAATATCGTCTGGTCCGACTTGTTTTCCTTTCTTTATTTTTTTAAGAGCTTGAGCCACTTCCTCGTTTGTTATTCTGGTAACCATTGCTGTTACTGCCTCCGTTAACTCCACAGGCTGTCTGTCAAATTCGTCATTTAATAAACTGTCAAAATACTTTCTCCATCTCTTTTTGACATCCTTTTCGTGAATTAGTATTTTATTATTTTCATCTCGGATACATCTTATCTGATTAAAATCTCTTGCTTTCTCTGCTCTCTGTTTGGCTATTTTATATATCTTTGCTTCGCCTTTCCTGCTATCAAGTTGATCGTAGAGGTTTGAATACGCTTCTGCTTTAGCTTTTCCTACTGCTACTTTCGCTTCCTTTTTGGCGACCATATAGTTTTAAAGATCTATGTCCGATCTGGCTTCTTGCCAATTTTTATATAATTTTCCCTTCTCTTTTGTTTTTGCTTGTACTTTATTTGACCACCACCAAGTCTCTTTATCCTCAAATATTGGCCATTTTTCTCCAAATTGTGTTAGGGCTTCCTTTCATGTTCCAACATATTTTTCTACTATTCTTTTCCTGAATAGACCTTCCTTCTCATCTTTTAGCATCCACCACTTGATTTTTTGTGGTCCTCTCCGCTATTTTTGTTAAGTTTCGCTTTTTACTTCGATGTCCAGAACAAGCAGCTTATGTTGTTGGCTTACTCTCTCACTAAATATTACCTTGCAGTCCTTGCATTCACGTATGTCTTCTTTCCGTATCATGAAGTAGTCTATTTGGGATTGATGTTGTCCACTTTTGTATGTAATAAGTTGATTTTCTCTCTTTTTAAAGAATGTGTTAACAATCGCCATATCCAATGCTGTTGCTAATTCTAGCATGTCATCTCCAGCTTCATTTCTAGTTCCAAAACCTAATCTCCCATGTATTGTTTCATATCCTGTCTTGGCTTGGCCCACATGTGCATTGAAATCACCTCCTGTTATAACTTTCTCCTCTGCTCGAATATCATTCAGTACGTCTCCTAATTGGTCATAGAAAGCTCTTCTTTCATTCTCACCCAGATCTGTTTGAGGAGCATACACACACACAACATTCAATACCTCTTTATCAATTACAAATTTCACTGACATCATTCTATCACTCGTTCTTACAACTTCTACTACGTTATCTTTCATTTCACTGTCAGCAATTATGCCAACCGCATTTCTAGTGTTACTACTCCCTAGATACCACAATTTATATCCATCACCTAGTTGTTTCGCCCTTTGTCCTTTCCACCTAATTTCTTGAATACAAGCAATTTGAACTCTTCTTCGTTTGAGCGCATCCACTAATTCCAGACTGTTACCTGTAAGACTACCAAGATTCCAAGACCCTATCCTGATTTTTCTAACCTGCAATGGTGTTCCCCCTGAGATAGTCCTCACCATAGACCCGAACGGAGGCTCATTTTACTTCCGGAACATTTTACCTCAGGAGATGCCATCATTTCAGTATATAAGTTTTTATTGCGTTTGGAGAAGGTCTTTTCATTATTATGGCCTGAAAAGATTTTTGGATATTTGATGCCTGAATGCCTTTTCTATCAGCATCATACCCTGCCCTGCACGTTTAACCAATACACCACCAATGCAACCAAAGTGCAGTATCACCCCACAGGCGGACACAGTTTTAAAGTGAGGAATAAATCCTTTTTATCAATAAGGCGCCAACATTTTTTGTGTAGTCGTATTTTTAGTAGGTGGTATATGCAGGGGAGTCACTTGATAAGGTCAGGGGGGCCATTTGCCCCCTGACCCTGAAAATGACTTATATTAACAAAAAAATACATCAATTTTCATCATTACATCATATACAATACATATACATATACAATTTTATATGTAATGCTTGCCCCCCAATGAACATTTAAAATGACGCCCCTGGGTATATGAAATGGTCACCCAATGGAAATTATAAATTCCTTATCTGTAAATGCATTTAAAAACCAATTAAACTGTTATTTGTCTCTAAAGTGAACAGTACCTATTGTGTACAATTTACAAGTCTATGGATTATTTGCACAACTTATAATATATTTTGTAATATGTATAGTATTTTATTTTTCTTGTAAATGGGGTATTATAGGAAGCATCAAGAAGAGAAAGCTGGAGTATTTAGGACATGCAATGAGAGGTCCCAATTATAGGTTGCTACAAAATATTATGCAGAGGAAAATATCAAAGGCAAACCAAAACGAAGAAGAACTTCATGGTTGAAGAACTTACGAGATTGGTATGGTGTTGATACAAGTATGCTATTTAGAATAAAATTAAGGGTACATGAAAACGAAAATGTTTAGTATATAGTAATAAATTGTAATATTATATGACTGTTATAAACAAATGATTCTACTGTTAAGTTTATTTTTTTTAATGTACAAACTCGTTTGAGTCCAACCCTGCCTATAGTTTAACCACGATGATTGCGTCTATTGGCTCTATTGGTAACTATTTAGTATACATTTTCATAATAAATATCTAGGTAACTGTAATAACAATAGATTGGAACAGATTATTTGGCAAATTACAGATGAACATTTAATGCAATGAAAGGCTATAGCGGGATAAGATGGTAAAATCTGCACTCGGCTGGATTCTTAGTTGGGGTTGGGCAATCGAAAGTACATAATTCAAAAACCCCCTAACCAAATTTTTAGCTCCCTATGTGACCCCAGGTGTCCCCTATCGAAAAAAATGTGTTTCTTCGAAAAACATTTTTTTGGAGCGATCTTTTGCCTTAAAAAATGTGAAAAAAATTGTGAATGTACATTATTATACCCTAAATCCCACTGATTTTTTTCAGATTTTTTGGATCAAAATTGACGCCAGAAAAAATTTTTGAAGTTTTCAAAAAATTTTTAGGTTATGTAGGTAATTTTTGGCTAGCTCCGACAAAATTTTTTTTAGTGTATTTTTTTCCGTTCTTTTGAATGGCAGGTATAGTTTTGCCATTTTCTCGCCGGAAATTACTCAAAATTCGAAAAAACCCATTTTTTGGTTACCCCCCTCATATTTTTAGTGTTTACTGAGCGATCTTTTCTTTAAAAAATCTGAAAAAAATTATGAACATACATTGATGCCCAAAACTATACTATTTTTTTTTTCAGATTTTTTGGATCAAAATTGAAAAATTTTGAATTTTTCAAAAAAATTTTAGGTTATGTAGGTAATTTTTGGCGAGCGCCGACATAATTTTTTTTAGTGTATTTTTTTCCGTTCTTTTGAATGGCTGGGATAGTTTTGCCATTTTCTCGCCGGAAATTGCTCACAATTCGAAAAAACCCATTTTCTGGTTTCCCCCCTCATATTTTTAGTGTTTACTGAGCGATCTGTTCTTTAAAAAATCTGAAAAAAATTATGAACATACATTGATGCCCAAAAATATACTGGTTTTTTTTTCAGATTTTTTGGATCAAAATTGAAAAATTTTGAATTTTTCAAAAAAATTTTAGGTTATGTAGGTAATTTTTGGCGAGCGCCGACATAATTTTTTTTAGTGTATTTTTTTCCGTTCTTTTGAATGGCTGGGATAGTTTTGCCATTTTCTCGCCGGAAATTGCTCAAAATTCGAAAAAAACCCATTTTTTGGTTCCCCCTCATATTTTTAGTGTTTACTGACCGATCTTTCCTTTAAAAAATCTGTAAAAAATTATGAACATACATTGATGCCCAAAAATATACTGGTTTTTTTCAGATTTTTTGGATCAAAATTGAAAAATTTTGAATTTTTCAAAAATTTTTTAGGTTATGTAGGTAATTTTTGGCTAGGTCCGACATAATTTTTTTTAGTGTATATTTTTCCGTTCTTTTGAATGGCTGGGATAGTTTTGCCATTTTCTCGCCGGCACAGTGCGCAGCACGTGGAAAATCGAGCACGAATTGGCTTATGCTTACCTATAGTATTATTGTATTATTATTCTATCTATGTATATCATGGATTGAAAATATAAATATGTATGTAGATATTCACATACTTATTTAGTAAGTAAGCTACATTTATGGAAATAACTTGATTACGGTGCAATTTGCTTATTTAAAATGTAACTTTTAACGAATAATTTTATTTAATTTACACCTTTGAAAAGTAAAATTAATAAATCAAATAAAGTTGAAAATAAACCTTTGCCTATAACTGTATGGCATATTTCATGCTGTGAAAACGTTTTTAATAATTACTTATTACTTATTAATTACTTATTAATTACTTATAATTACTTATTAATAACATTAATAATGTCTATATATATTTAAATATTTATAATATTGATATATTTTCTAAAATAGGTGCTCTAGCCTATCAAAAAATTAACTTTCAATTACCTTAAGTTAATTAATAAATACGCAAAAGCTAATATTAATATGGTAATTTCAATTGAGAAATCGGAAAACACAACTAAGACGAAGAAATATCTATGAATTGATCTATACATAATGTAATTAAGGTAGCCATGTACCTATAGTTAAGGGTTAAGGTTGTCTACTAAAAACATAGGAAAAATATCAACAAAGGGAGTTTGTCGTATTTTATGCATATTCTCTTCTCAAAATGGCTACCTTCTCTTCTCAAAAAACCTGATCACGCTATTCAAAATAACGGAAAATCGTTATTTATTGACATGCAATTGAGTTTATGTGTACACATAGGAGGACACAAAGAAATGGCTCTTTTCGAATTGTGAGGAAGTCCCGGAGAGAAAATGGCAAATCTAACCCAGTTATTCAAAAGAACGAAAAAAAAAATACACAAATTATTTCGAAGTCCGTCAAAAATGGCTTACATAAACGATTTTTTTTGAAAAATTCAAAAAATTTCCCTGAGTAAAATTTTAATCCAAAAAATCTAAAAAAAAATCAGTATGTTTTTGGGCATAACAATATATGCTCATAATTTTTTTCAGATTATTTTAAGAAAATATCGCTCAGTAAACACTAAAAATATGAGGGGGGAAATCCAAAAAATGGGTTTCTTCGAATTTTGAGCAATTTCCAGCGAGAAAATGGCAAAACTATCCAAGCCATTCAAAAGAAGGAAAAAATACACTAAAAAAAATTATATCGGAGCTAGCCAAAAATTACCTACATACCCTAAAAATTTTTTGAAAAATTCAATAATTTTTTCTGGCCTCAATTTTGATCCAAAAAATCTGAAAAAAAAGTATGTTTTTGGGCATCAATGTATGTTCATAATTTTTTTCAGATTTTTTAAAGAACAGATCGCTCAGTAAACCCTAAAAATATGAGGGGGGAAACCAGAAAATGGGTTTTTTCGAATTTTGAGCAATTTCCGGCGAGAAAATGGTAAAACTATCCCAGCCATTCAAAAGAACGGAAAAAAATACACTAAAAAAAATTATGTCGGAGGTAGCCAAAAATTACCTACATAACCTAAAATTTTTTTGAGAAATTCAATAATTTTTTCTAGCCTCAATTTTGATCCAAAAAATCTGATAAAAAAAAAACAGTATGTTTTTGGCCATCAATGTATGTTCATAATTTTTTTCAGATTTTTTAAAGAACAGATCGCTCAGTAAACACTAAAAATATGAGGGGGGAACCAAAAAAATGGGTTTTTTCGAATTTTGAGCAATTTCCGGCGAGAAAATGGCAAAACTATCCCAGCCATTCAAAAGAACGGCAAAATATACACTAAAAAAAAATTATGTCGGACCTAGCCAAAAATTACCTACATAACCTAAAAAATTTTTGAAAAATTCAAAATTTTTCAATTTTGATCCAAAAAATCTGAAAAAAATACCAGTATATTTTTGGGCATCAATGTATGTTCATATTTTTTTTCAGATTTTTTAAAGGAAAGATCGGTCAGTAAACACTAAAAATATGAGGGGGGGACCAAAAAATGGGTTTTTTCGAATTTTGAGCAATTTCCGGCGAGAAAATGGCAAAAATATCCCAGCCATTCCAAAGAACGGAAAAAAATACACTAAAAAAAATTATGTCGGCGCTCGCCAAAAATTACCTACATAACCTAAAAATTTTTTGAAAAATTCAAAATTTTTCAATTTTGATCCAAAAAATCTGAAAAAAAATGGTATATTTTTGGACATCAATGTATGTTCTTAATTTTTTTCAGATTTTTTAAAGAAAAGATCGCTCAGTAAACACTAAAAATATGAGGGGGGTAACCAAAAAAATGGGTTTTTTCGAATTTTGAGCAATTTCCGGCGAGAAAATGGCAAAACTGTCCCAGCCATTCAAAAGAACGGAAAAAAATACACTAAAAAAAATTATGTTGGCGCTCGCCAAAAATTACCTACATAACCTAAAATTTTTTTGAAAAATTCAAAATTTTTCAATTTTGATCCAAAAAATCTGAAAAAAAGAAAGAGTATATTTTTGGGCATCAATGTATGTTCATAATTTTTTTCAGATTTTTTAAAGAAAAGATCGCTCAGTAAACACTAAAAATATGAGGGGGGTAACCAAAAAAATGGGTTTTTTCGAATTTTGAGTAATTTCCGGCGAGAAAATGGCAAAATTATCCCTGCCATTCAAAAGAACGGAAAAAAATACACTAAAAAAAATTTTGTCGGAGCTAGCCAAAAATTACCTACATAACCTAAAAATTTTTTGAAAACTTCAAAAATTTTTTCTGGCGTCAATTTTGATCCAAAAAATCTGAAAAAAATCAGTGGGATTTAGGGTATAATAATGTACATTCATAATTTTTTTCACATTTTTTAAAGCAAAAAATCGCTCCAAAAAAATTTTTTTCGAAAAAACACATTTTTTTCGATAGGGGACACATGGGGTCACATAGGGAGCTAAAAATTTGGTTAGGGGGTTTTTGAATTATGTACTTTCGATTGCCCAACCCCAACTAAGAATCCAGCCGAGTGCAGATTTTACCATCTTATCCCGCTATAGCCTTTCAGACTAATTCTGATTAATTAGTTTTGATCCTACTTATTCGCAATAATCGGAATTTGGATATGTTTTATGTTACAAACAAGAATATTTTAATTTTGTACCTTAAGTAATATTAAGTATCAAGTTGCAAGATTTAAATATCTTTTTATTGCTTGAGGAGTAGTCCATGCAGCCAGAAACGAAGTACCTTAGCACAGTATACAGGGTGTAACAAAAATACAGGTCATAAATTTAGTCACATATTCTGGAACCAAAAATAGTTCGATTGAACCTAACTTACCTTAGTACAAATGTGCACATAAAAAAAGTTACAGCCCTTTGAAATTACAAAATGAAAATCGATTTTTTCCAATATTTCGAAAACTATTCGAGATCTTTTATTGAAAATAAACATGTGGCATTCTTATGGTAGTAGTATCTTAAGAAAAAATTATAGTGAAATTTGGACACCCCATAAAAATTTTATGGGGGTTTTGTTCTTTTAAACCCCCCCAAACTTTTGTGTACGTTCCAATTTAATTATTATTGTAGTACCATTAGTTAAACACAGTATTTTAAAAACTTTTTTGCCTCTTAATACTTTATCGAAAAGTCAGTATTTATGTGTTATTTGTGTGTATTTATGTATCTATTTTGAATATTTGTCAAATCCACCACATATTTGTATATGGCAAAGTACGATTATGGAGACTTGGTAATAGTATGAAAATTTATTTATAATTTACATTTTTAGGTATATTTTGAACCATATTAAAAAAGAAGTAATATCTCGATAAAAAGTGCCTTCTCGAAAAAATACAAAGAGGCAAAAAAGTTTTAGAAATATTGAACTTAACTAATGGTACCACAAAAATAATTTAATTGGAACTTACACAAAAGTTTGGGGGGGTTTAAGGGAACAAAACCCCCATAAAATTTTTATGGGGTGCACAAATTTCACTATAACTCTGTTTTAAGATGTTCCTGGCATAAGAATTATACGTGTCCATTTTCAATAAAAAATCTCTAATAGTTTTCGATATATTCAAAAAAATCGATTTTCATTTTGTAACTTCAAAGGGCTGTAACTTTCTTTATGTGCATATTTGTATTAAGGTAAATTAGGTTCATTCGAACTATTTTTGGTCTCAGAATATGCGATTAAATTTATGACCTGTATTTTCGTTACACCCTGTATAGAGGTCCCTTTTTACACTGTGACCTTAGTATTGAGTTTAGTTGTTTTTTTTTATAATTTTTAGAGTTTAGAGGCTACAGTAGCGCGTCGTCAAAACACAAAACGCGATCCAAGATTGAGGCTTTAATTTTGAATATTTTGTCAAGACATTTGGCCACATATTCGTAATATAGCAAAGAATGGCGATACAAAGCCCTATTGTATATAGAAACAAGAATAAAAAAACGCTAAACGCCGTAAAAATGAGTGGCGCATACAATATTCCAGCTACAAAAGATCTGATATGAAAATTGCGTCGCGCGAAAATGTATTTTCATTTTGATGTAAAACAAAATTCTAGTTGTATTTTAAAAGATTTTTCCATAATATTTGCTAAATTTGAAGTAAACGCGCCACAAAAGTGTAACTTTGATACAGTTTGAATTTTGAAACTATTTTGTGGCGCGTTTACTTCAAATTTAGCAAATATTACGGAAAAATCTTTAAAAATAAAACTAGAATTTTGTTTTGCATCAAAATAAAAATACATTTTCGCGCCACGTAATTTTTATATCAGATCTTTTGTAGCTGGAATATTGTATGCGCCACTCATTTTTACGACATTTAGCGGTTTTTTATTCTTGTATCAGAAGTTTTTCAAGTTATTTAGAAATTAAATGTATGAAGTTATATGCAATTTTTCTCGATTATACGTTAATCTTTATAAATGGTCAACTTTGTCGTATTATCTCCCAAATTATCTAGTGTCCATCGAATGTACACTAGATTTTTTTTCTAGTCGAAATAGATTGAATAAAAATATTGGGATGGCCGGTAAATGAACTCGGATTGACCGTTGCAGATCGAATTTAGCGTCGTAACCACTACAACTACATAAACCATTTCGGGAATAATCGTTAATTGGATTATACTTTTGTAGTTTAATAACTTCTAAACGCCTTAACCGATTTTGATCACTGAACATGAGTTTGAAACGTATTGACAAGTAGTATCTGATGCATATAAGGTCAAGTATGAAAACTAAAGATATTACAGGAATTAGTGAGCTTGAAAAACCGTTTTTCCTCATAGGAAATAGATTTGATTATATTTATGAAGCCTATAACTTAAAAATTCGAATTTTCCCGGATATGAGGTAAACACCGTTAGATTTGCCTAGAGTCCTTATACAAACGCTCAGTTATTGGCACAATTCGTAGGTTGTAATTTTGAGTAGTTGTCCAAAAACCAAAATTTTCAAAGTTTAATTTTTAAAATTTTCGGCTATACTGAGCCGTGTGTATATCTGAGCTTGATCGGTTAAGCAACAATTGAAAGTTTAACTCAACCCTATTGATTTGGTGTATTTGCGATTTTCCTGTCTCTCCTTGAACCTAAGATATATACGCCCAAAAACTTTGCCATTTTGTATCTACCTAGCCCTATAGCTGGTTTACGGGTAGTCAGAAGTCAAAAATTACACCGTTTCTGAATCGGCCCTCACACCCTCTTGAAATACAGAAAAAAGAATTCAGATTGGTGTAACTTTTCCACATACAGACATACATACATATGTACAATGTACAAACATTTTCCCCTTTTTAAATAAAAATTGAGTCCTACTTCTGAGCTCGGTAACTTTTGAATGGTATTACCGATTTCCAAATTAAACATGCGTTGGAAAGGTAATGATCTGTCCTATCAGAAGCCGCAAAGGTCGGACTTGAGTTTTTGAAATTTTTGGGAGTTTTGGGGACGAGAACGAAAAACAGACCCTAAATGGAAAGGGCTGTAAAATCCACACGCTTGGACCAAAATGGAGAAGTAGCATATGGATGGACGAGTCTTTTCCTAAACTTTAGGATGGGATTTGGCTCAATTTTCAATTCAGTCAGGTTTAGAAAATCGAAAATTTCGTGTATATATAGTGTCGCATGTAGGGGTGTTGTGGACCACTGGCGAGAACTGCCGTTCTCTGGTAATATGTTAGTATGTATGTGGAAATTACTCTATATCTAAAATAAAATATAAAAAACGAGCCTATACCGCCATTAAGAAGGACAAATAAATACACTTTCTTAAAATAAATTTATCCCATGCCTAGATTTGTGTCATATTGGAACTATTAAAATTTTTATATCTAACAAGAAATCGAACATACAGAGTTTTATGTATGGAAACACTCAATTATCTCGGAAACAGCTTGCACTATTTTTATAGATTTTGGTGGGTTTTTACATTGTTGTCAGATCTTCCATTTTTCCAGAAATCTAATGAACTTTCTTATTTCAAATAGAATACGCTGTATATTTTTAGTGTTTTCAAGTCCTAAGGAAATACTGATTATTTTTAATGTTAGATTCCATATACTTAAATGCCATAATTTCGGAGATACCTATGGCTAAATTTATTTAAAAAAAATTAAACAAATTTTAAAAATTAATTTTTTTGGCCCAGGTAGACATTATTTTACGTTCTTTGGATCAATGGGAACAAAAAAGGTCTTTTGTATTTTTTCTCTAAAGTTAGTCATTTTCGCGTAATAAACAATTTAAAACTGAAAAAAATCCAATAATGACGATTTTTATGGTTCAAAAACACAAGTAAAAATAATATTTTTGAAAGCACGAAGTACCTTTATCCAAGCTCAAAACTTCTTCTATTAGCTCGCCATAAGAGTTTTTTTGGCACGTTTTATTCTAAAACATTGCTTTTTAATTGTTAATGAAGCGCATATGAGAGGACGGGCATTAACAACTAAAAAACAATGTTTAAAATGAAAACAAGCTCAAATTACTTATCGGTATCTGATAAACTAAGGCTTGATCTTGAATTTAGCTACTTTGGAGATTCAAAAATAATATTGTTTATTTGTGTTTTTGAACCTTGCAAATCGTCATTATTCGATTTTTTTCAGTTTTAAATGGTTTATAACTCGGAAACGATTAATTTTAGAAAAAAATTACAGAAGACCTTTTTTGTTCCCAATGATCAAAAAAAATAAAATAATATCTACTTGGACTGAAAAAATTGATTTTTATAATTTGTTAAATTTTTTTTTAATGTAGCAATAAATGTAGCAATAACTCCGAAATTATGGCATTTGGATATAGGGAATATAACATGAAAAATAACCACTGTTTCTTAAGGACTTCAAAACGCAAAAAATATACAGGTTGTTCTATTTGAAATAAGACAGTTCATTAGATTTCCAGAAAAACGGAAGATCTGACAACAATGTAAGTACGATCATTGTAGACTATTTAAAACTGAACGGAAATTAGAAAAAAATATGGAGTATGTAGTATTACTCTCTGTTATAAATTCTATATAGTCCATTCTTTCACAGTTTTTGCTCTAAATTTTAAAGAACTGCTTGGATTGACATGAAATTTGGCATACGTATAGCTTACATGTCAAAGAAAAAAAGTGATATTGTGCCGATAAGTGTTTTTGCCCTGGGGGTGACTTTCACCCCCTCTTGAGGGTGAAAAAATATATGTCCAAAATAAGTCCGGAAATGGGTAAACTGACTAATTTTAATTAACTTTTGTTCTATAGAGCTTTTTCGCCAAGTCAACACTTTTTGAGTTATTTGCGAGAATATGTTCATTTTTCAACAAAATAACCACATTTTTAGACGGTTTTTGGCAATAACTCAAAAAGTAAGTATTTTGTCGAAAAAAACGTTTTTAGCAAAAATATAGCCAATAAAAAAGTAAAAAAATGGTGTACACTTTAGGTCTCTGGATCTCGTAGAACCAGAGTTATAGCCAATGAAAAATAGATTCATATTCACAAAATTTCAAATAGAATATTTCGACGTGAAATATCCAAAAAATTAAGAACTTTTTGGGAAAAACCCGTTATAACTTTCTTAAAGTGTTTAAAAAAGCTGTATTTCTGTTTTAACAACAAGTTTCTAGCATTAAATTTAAGCAAGTTACGCTCAAAATAAAGTTGGTCCCTTTTGTTTTTGCAAAAAAAATCGGGAAGACCATCCCATAATTAGCAACTTAAATGAAATTAATCGTTACCGCTCCACAAATTATTTTGCTTATGTTTTGTATATGATCTGTAAGTTTCATCGATTTTTGAAAAAATTTGGTTTCAAAGTAAAATTTTTAAAAATATAAATTTTGAAATATACCGTTTTTTTCAAAATAACTTAAAAATTGTTAGAGATACCAAAAATCTCGAAAAACAAAGTCAGATTTGCTTTTCTGCATATCATGTATTTTTTTGTTTTTCTATTAGACAAAAATTGATTGAGATTTGGTGTTTCTAAATTTGCATACATGCGTGATCAGTGACTCGTTCAACCCCTTTTAACTAACAGGCCTTGCAAAAATAAGGACTTTGAACCGATGACACTTACAGATCATATAAACAATATACAGTGCTAGTCAAAAGTCCGTACCCCCCTCGTATCTTCTGAACGGTTATACCTATAATAGTGAAATTTGGAGGAAGAAAATAAACGGACGTAAGCTTCTTAACTAGTCATGACAGGTGACGTAATAGTGACAGATGACGTTACAGAGCCACTGTGACCGATAATTTTAAATGGGACCTTATGGCAAGTGATACCTCGTTTGAAAGGTATTGCAAATACCTATTCAGTCATACTAATTTTGTTTGAGTTTAAGCTAATTTTGATGAACAAATGAAATAAATATAAGATTGTAGTTTCGCATTTAATTAATAAAAATTCAAAATTCCGCCTATAATTACTTGTCAAACAGGTTGACGTTGACGTAAAAACTACTAGAGAATTAAAAAACGTCAACTTTTTTGCCCAAAAATTCATAGGCGGACATTTGAATTTTTATTAATTAAATTCGAAACTAAAATTTTATATTTATTTAATTTATTCACCAAAATCAAAATCAACCTAAACTCAAAAAAATTAGTATGACTGAATAGGTATTCTAAATACCTTTCAAACGAGGTATCACTTACCATAAGGTCCTATTTAAAATTATCGGTCACAGTGGCTCTGTAACGTCATCTGTCACTATTACGTCACCTGTCATAACTAGTTAAGAAGCTTACGTCCGTTTATTTCCTTCCTCCAAATTTCACTATAATAGGTATAACCGTTCAAAAGATACGAGGGGGGGTACGGACTTTTGACTAGCACTGTATATACGAGTCAAGAAACTTGTGAGGTCGTAACGATTAAGTTCATTTAAGATACTAATTAGGGGGTGATTTTCTCGACTTTTTTACAAAACCAAAAGGGAATAACTTTATTTTGAGCGTAACTTGTTTAATTTTGATGGTAGAATTTTTTTTTATAAAACAGAAATGAAGCTTTTTTAAAACACTTTAAACAAGTTGTTATGAATTTTCCCCGAAATGTGCTTAATTTTTGGTTATTTCACGTTAAATTCTTCCCTTTGGAATTTGACGAATATGAACCTATTTTTCATTAGCTATAACTCTGCTTATACTAAGTATAGAGACGTGATATATACACCATTTTTTTAAATTTTTTACAGGCTATATTTTTGCTAAGAATGCTTTTTCGACAAAATACTTACTATTTAAGTTATTTGCGAAGAACCGTCTAAAAGCGTGGTTATTTTGTTGAAAAAAATGAACATATTCACTGCCAAATAACTCGAAAAGTATTGACTTAGTGAAAAAAACTCTATTTAACAAAAGTTACTTAAAATTAACCAGCTTATCAATTTCCTGACTTTCTTTGGACGAATATTTTTCACCCCCAAGAGGGGGTGAAAACCACCCCCAGGGCAAAAGCACATATCGGTACAATATCACTTTCTTTCTTTGACTTGTTAGCTATGTGTATGCCAAATTTCATGTCAATCCAAGCGGTTCTTTAAAATTTAGAGGTTTTGCAATATTTTACCGTTAAAGAACGGACTAATAGCATCTGTTCGCAATCTGTGGTACATGTACCACTAGTGGTACATATCATTATTTGCGGTGGTACACAAAAGCAAAAACAGCCAAAATCACCACTATTATAGTTAATTAGATTTCCTAGTTAGATAGGTAGGTATTTCAGTTAAGTGGTACCAAAAATAATAAAAAGTATTTTGTGGTACATGAATCAAAAATATTGAGAATCACTCTTCTATAGCTTTTATGATGGCAAAAGCCTCTGCTGCCAAAAAGGATGTTTCTCTACTCGATTTAAATGTGCGTTGTACTTCCAATGGAAAAAATTTAAACATCTAATAGTTAGAATCCCTGGTAATATTAAACTTATTGTTTAACAAAGGCTCTAAAACGCTCGTTTCTAAAGACATTTCCAAGATGTTGCAATTTTCTAATTTTAATTGTATTTAAAACTTTCTTTTTTCCCATTCTTTTTAACACCTCGATATTCATGACTCTGTCCATCCAATTTATTCGTAATATTCTTGTGTAGGTTCATAATTCGAAGGTTTCCAATCTCTCTGAAAAGTATTTCTTTAAATGTGGTGTTTATATGGGATTAGCCAAAATGATATTTACATTTTTACCTAAAAATTTGACGTTTCGATTTCCACTTCGAAAATAATTCTCAAAACAGATTAATATTAAATCAATTGTATTGAAAAAAGTGTATTCGCGGTGTGCAAGTACTTGGAGGGGATACGAGAAACGATCGTGCGAGAATAGCGGAGAAATATTGCAACTTTCTTAAATAATTCATATTGTCAATTGAAACTGTCAAATTGACGTATATTTCATTCCTACTGTCATTAAAGAAGAAAAATTATATATTGCTCCACAATATTAATATGATATGCAATTATTATATAAAGGTAAATTGAATTAATTGTATTTTTCTTGTAGTACTACATTTTAATAATAATAACTAATTTTATTTACTACATACAATTGTTTACGTTTTAATAACATAACCTGAATCTTATTTTTTCTTCTTATTACTTTTTTAGACTATGGCCTTGACAATTATCCAGTAAGAAGGACTAACATAATTGGCCAATATTGGCCATAAAAAGTGCGAATAATGTTGCTGAGCGTAGAAACCAGGTGTTGCTTTGCCGAACTTGCACGGTCCCAATAATCGCACAAGGTGTCTAAGAGGTTATGTCTTTTCAAATGTTGACGTACATTTGAGACAGATACAAACATTGAGTTAGACATACTTGTCCATGGTGTTGTAGGCAGCAGCCATCCTTTGGCTGAAAAGACCTGTGGGTGAATGGTTTATGGTACAGAAAATTCTGATTGTTCTGTGTGTTTTTGCATTATTTCTATACGTGCTGAGATTTTAGTAGTTATTATTCCTACGATTGTGTGTCTGAGAGTGTTTGTATTTTGTTTGTGCATTGTGAATTGCACACGAGTGTCCCGAATAAAGTACGTGCCTCCTAGCGGCGGGATACGCGCAACAATACATTGGCTTATAGGGCAGTCCTTACAGTAGGGATCCTGGCCTATACAGAAAAATGCAGGCGGGTGTGGGATAATACTGCACTTTGGCTGCATTGGTGGTGTATTGGCTAAACGTGCAGGGCAGGCTATGGTGCTGATAGAAAAGGGATTCAGGCATCAAATATCCAAACAAAATCTTTTCAGGTCATAATAACGAAAAGACCTTCTCCAATGATATAAAAAACTTATACTGAAATGATGGCATCTCCTGAGGTAAAATGTGCCGGAAGTAAAATGAGGATCCGCTCGGATCTCCGGATGAGGACTATCTCAGGGGGAACACCATTGCAGGTTAGAAAAATCAGGATAGGTCGTGGAATCTTGGTAGTCTTACAGGTAAGGGTCTGGAGTTTGTGGATGCGCTCAAACGAAGGAGAGTTCAAATTGCTTGCATTCAAGAAACTAGGTGGAAAGGAAAAAGGGCAAAAGAACTAGGTGAAAGATACAAATTGTGGTATGCAGAGAGTAGTAACACTAGAAATGGAGTTGGTATAATTGCTGATAATGAAATGACAGATAACGTAGTAGAAGTTGTAAGAACGAGTGATAGAATGATGTCAGTGAAATTTGTAATTGAAAAAGAGGCATTGAATGTTGTGTGTGTATGCTCCTCAAACAGGTCTGGGTGAGAATGAAAGAAGAGCTTTCTATGACCAATTAGGAGACGTCCTGAGTAATATTTCTCGGAGGAGAAAGTTACAATAGGAGGTGATTTCAATGCACATGTGGGCCAAGCGAAGGCAGGATACGAAGTAATACATGGGGGATTAGGCTTTGGAACTACAAATGAAGCTGGAGACGATATGCTTGAATTAGCAACAGCACTAGATACGGCGATTGTTAACACATTCTTTAAAAAGAGAGAAACTCAACTTATTACGTACAAAAGTGGACATCAATCCAAAATAGACTATTTCATGATAAGAAAAGAAGACATACGTGAATGCAAGGACTGCAAGGTAATAGTTAGTGAGACAGTAAGCCAACAACATAAGCTGCTTGTTCTGGATATCGAAGTAAAAATTGAAACTCAACCAAAATATCGGAGAGGACCACAAAAAATCAAGTGGTAGATGCTAAAAGATGAGAAAGAAGGTATATTCAGGGAAAGAATAGTAGGGAAAATATGTTGAAACATGAAAGGAAGCCCTACTACAATTTGGAGGAAAGTGGCCAGTAGTATTAGAGAACCTGCTATTGAAATACTAGGGAAAACGTCAGGAAAAAATTTGAGGATAAAGAGACTTGGTGGTGGTCAAATGAAGTTTAAGGGAAAATAAAAAAGAACGGAAAATTATATAAAAAGTGGCAAGAAACCAGATCCAACACAGATTTTCAAAACTATATGGTCGCTAAAAAGAAGCGAAAGTAGCAGTAGCAAAAGCTAAAGCAGAAGCGTATTCAAACCTATACGATCAACTTGACACCAGGGAAGGCAAAACGAAGATATATATAAAATAGCCAAACAGAGAGCAAAGAAAGCAAAAGATTTTAATCAGATTATATGTATCCGAGATGAAAATAATAAATTACTAGTTCACGAAAAGGATGTCAAAAAAAAATGGAGAAAGTACTTTGACAGCTTATTAAATGAAGAATTTGAGAGACAGCATGTGGATTCAACGGAGACAGTAGCAGCAATGGTCACCAAAATAACAAACGAGGAAGTGGCTCAAGCGCTTTAAAAAATAAAGAAAGGAAAAGCGGTAGGGCCAGATGATATTCCTGGGAAAGTATGGAAAGCATTGGGAGAGACAGGAACAAGGTGGCAAGCAGGTTTATTTAATAGAATTATAGAGGTTGGACAAATGCCAGACGAATAGAGAAGTAGTATACTAGTACTTGTCTACAAAAACAAGGGAGATATATAGCAGTGTACAAACTACAGGGCTATAAAACTGCTTAGCCACACCATGAAAATATGGGAGAGAGTAATTGATAGACGGATACGTGAAGAGACCGACATATCCGAGAATCAATTAGGCTTTATACAGGGCAGATCAACAACAGACGCAATTTTCATTATAAGGCCGTTGATGAAAAAATACAGGAGTAAACAAACGCTCATAATGGTATTCATTGATCTTGAGAAAGCATATGATAGAGTTCCTCGAGAGATTCTCTGGTGGGCACTCTATAAGAAAGGAGTCCCTGGTGCATATGTAAAGATTGTGAGGGATATGTATGATGGAATAACGACTAGTCTTAGGACAGGTGTGGGAGCGACTGATAAATTTCATGTGAAAGTGGGATTGCACCAAGGCTCGGTGCAGAGTCCGTATTTATTCTCATTAATGTTGGACCAGATAACAGCGAAACTACAGGGTAACATTCCATGGTGCTTAATGTATGCTGATGATGTCGTGTTAGTAGGAAATAGTGAAAGAGACTTAGAACAAAAACTGGAACAGTGAACACGAGCTCTGGAGGAAAAAGGTTTAAAACTTAGTAGGACAAAGACAGAGTATTTGGAATGTTCATTTAAAGATGGAGTTACTACATATAAAATGGTATCTTTGGACGGTGAACTGATTGTAAAAAGCAATAGTTTTAAGTACCTTGGATCGGTATTACAGAGTAATGGAGAAATAGATGGAGATGCATGCAGTAGAATAAGGGCTGGATGGATGAAGTGGAAGGAAGCGAGTGGTGTGTTGTGTGACAGAAAAGTTCCAATGAAGCTGAAAGGAAAATTCTATAAAGCAACCATAAGACCGGCTATGATGTACGGAACTGAATGTTGGGCAGTGAAAAAGAAAGAGAAACAACGAATGCATGTGGCGGAGATGAGAATGCTTAGATGGATGAGTGGAGTGACAAGAAAAGATAAAATTAAAAATGAGTATATTAGGGCAAGTCTAGGTGTGGCACCAATTCATGCCAAAATGGGAGAGCATAGGTTGAGATGGTTTGGTCATGTTCAACGTCGAGACATTAACCATCCAATACGAAGAGTAGCTGAAGTGCAGATTCCTGGAAGGAGTAGGAGAGGAAGACCAAAGAAGATGTGGGGAAGACGATTAGGCAGGACATGTTGTTAAAGCAGATTAATATTAATATGACCCAGGATAGAATTGTGTGGAGAAATGCAATTAGGGAAGCCGACCGCGCATAGGGATAAGGCAAAGAGAATGATGATGATTGTGAATTGCATACGTATTGTGTATGATTGAAAACGTGTACCTCACATTTTCTTATCCGTTATTGTTGGTATATTCTTGTTGTTTACATCTTTTAATATTGGCAACCAAAGCCTGCAGCATTCTGCTGATGTCTTTGCTACACATTTTTTTTGTTTTAGTAGGATGATGGCTGTTTCCTTGATTTTTCTCTTTTTCATGTCTATTTACTTCGTTACTATTGATGCATCTTTCCATTGTGCTATGTGCTTATTGTCCCAGGCATATTTGCATATTTGTTATTAGTCGAGATCCCTGTTTTTGGTGTATGTTTCATGCTCGTTTATTACGACGCTTAGTGAACGGCTTCATGATCGACAAGTTTACGCTAGCAGTAGCCGTAAAACGAACTTAAGGTTCCGCGGGACGGAATAGGAATAGCCAAACTGAACCGACTACGCACAAGTCCTGTAGTCGGTTCAGTTCGGCTATTCCTATTCCGTACCACGGAACCTTAATTATGTTTTACGGCTACTGCTGGCGTAAATGACAAATTTTTCGCCCTTTATTCTACTGTTCTTAAAAAATATATCCAATTACATTCTTCTGATAAAAAAAATATTTGCAGATTTTTCTGAAGTTACTGATACCAACATCATTTTCATTTATAACTCTTTTATTTTTAATTTGGCGAAGAAAAGTTATTCTTCATAAAAAGCTTTTCATGGCCTAGAATCTACGATGCAACCATCATATATCAAATTTTATCAATTTTATACGAGGTATGTAAAAAATATTAATTTCGCTCAAGAGTAAACTACCTTTATAGTTCACAATATTTAAATTACCACGATATAATTGCACATCAAAACATAGTTGTAATTATAAACAACTTTTCTTACTAGCAATTTTCCGTATTATGAATTTAAATACGTAAATAAACAAAGTTTTCGTTATGATAATGCTCAAATTTACAGCTTGTTGACAATAACTTCTAAATCGTTTACTTATGCATTCTAACTATACTGGTTGTAGCCGGTATTTAATTAAAATATTGCAATTAAAGTTTAGAAAACTCTTTCTATATCACAAAATTAATTTTGCAATTGTCAGAGTACAGTTATCAAAATATAATAACGTTCTCATTAAAATGTTTACCACGATAATTTAAGTGGAATAAGTAGATATCTAGAAACTATTTTTTAAATATTACGTTTATTTTGAGTGAAAATCTAACTCACAAGCGTAAATGTAGTGTATTTTCAACAATATTAATTAAACCATAAAACACAAACATAGTTTTGCTTAATTAGCCTAAAAACCTGTAGCATGCTCATGCAGCACATTCTATCAAATGCAGAAATATTTAGACCAGGAAAACAAAATCAAATATGTAACACTAAGTGTAATATTTAATTCTGTAATTGTGTGAGTGTGAATAGATAAACACCAAGTCAAATGGATAAAGATGTTATTATGAGATAGTTCCATATTGGACTGCATTTAGGTACCTACTTTAAAATTTTCAAAACAAATCGTTCTAAGTTATTTCCTGGTGCTACAATGGAGAATGAGATGGGTAAAGCTATACATTCACACTACTTGATCTTGGTCTTACTACTTGGTCTTGGTCTTAGTTGAATAAAATTCTTCTTCTTTGGGTACCATATTGGGTCCCCTAACGGTGGCACTATATTAGGCTAGCGGCAAGCACTCCCAAAATGACCAAGTACTGACCACTGAGAGGTAAATGGCCAATTTTAGACATACTGTATGTTATTGACAGTGCTGAAAACGAAATTTATTTTGAATTTAATGTGGGGGAACATTGTAAAAATCGCAATTTTACCCTAAAAATAAATAAAAATAATAATTTATTAATTTGCGTTTACCTCGCTACAACTCTGTTCCATTTTAATATTTTTTTTATGAAATTTTTACAGTATATAGTTCTAACATTTCTGAAGACAACAGTACCTGTTTTAAGCTTTAATTCTTATCCTGATAAAGGTTATGAATTTTTCAAAGGAAAAGGTGCGAATTTGTTCATTGCAAAGTTTAATCGCAAAAGTTGATTGACTTAATTTAAAATTTAGCCTTTTAATCTCGTTAATGTTAAAATAGAGAGTACAAAGAAGTTTTCTAGAAAACATTCTGGAAAATTCTAGGTCAAAATGTTTATAAAAAAAAAATAGTGCAATTTTTATTATCTACATTAGATATCCCCAATATAACGGTTTTGTTGGAGATACTGACCATGGGTGGTGAATGGCTAATTTTGTTCTTAGATTATGTTTTTGACGGTGCTGAAAATGAAAATGAAACTTATTTTAAATTTTAGGTGGGGGAATATTGTCAAAATCGTAATTTTACCATAAAAATAAAAAAAAGGGAAATCACCGTTTCTTGCGTTTAACTCACTACAACTCAGGTCCGTTTTAATATTTTTGTCTAAGGTTTGTACACTATATATGTTGCTCACTTTTTTGAAGACAACGGTATTTATTTTAAGATTTTAGTCTTATTCTAGTAAAAGTTATGAATTTTTTAAAGTACAAGGTGCAGATTCGTAAATTGCAAAGTTAAATCGCAAAAATTAAGTGACAAAATTTAAAATTTGTCTATTTGATTACGTTTATTTTAAACCATAGAGTTCAAGCAAGCTTTATGGGGAGTTTAACGTCTAGATGTGTTATGGAAAAAATATGGTGCATCTTTTAATTTTAAGAAAAACGTGGTTTAATTTTTTTTTATTTTTTTGGTCAAAATTGCGATTTTGACACTGTTCTCCCACCTTAAATTCAAAATAAACTTGATTTTCGTTTTCAGTGTCATCAAAAACATAAAGTAAGACCAAAATTAGCCATTCACCACCAATGATTAGTATATCGATAAATTAGCGTTATTTTGGGGATTTCTAACGTAGATGTTAAAAGTTGCACCATTTGTTTTCTATAAAACATTTTGATCCAAAACTTTCCAGAAAACTTCTTTGTACTCATGTTTTATTTTTAAATTTTTCAATTCCTCTGAGACCATTAATTTTAACTTTCATAATAGGCATCTGAAGGATTTTGTATCGATTTCCTATGACATGCCTTAGGTAGTTAAATTTTATATATTTTAATATTTTTTAATAATTCACGAACGGAATTTGATCTGTGTAACACAGCCTCGTTAGTCTGCATCGTTGTCCAGGGTATTCAGAATATTTTTATATTCAACCATATATCAAATATAAAAGAGGACCGGGAAGAAGACGCATTTCCTGGCTTCAAAATTTACGAAAGTGGTATAACACCACTACCACTGAACTGTTCCGCGCTGCGGTAAACAAAGTCAAGATAGCCATGGTGATCGCCAACATCCGGAACGGATAGGCACTTTAAGAAGAAGATATATCAAATGCCTTTAGGTGATTGGTCGTATCAATCTCCAGAGTCCAGGTCTCGGTGACATAATATCAAAAATAATAAGATACAAGAATATCTGGTAGGCCTATCAGCAAAAACAGATAGTGACTACTCCTTCTAGAAGGCCACGAAAAAAATCAAACAACCGCAACAACAGATACCACCAATAAGATACCAAAAGGGAAAATGAAATAAACGATTTTCTAGAATCCCCCTACATTCTAGAATCCTCTAGAACACATGGACCTATACAAAAAATACCTACCACTAAAGAATTTAGAAATAATATCCAACATAAAATCAATCTAAAAAAAGTTCCATGATATGACCTTATCAACTGGAAAGTACTGCAGGAACTATCATGTAAAGGTCTGAAAATGATTACGCTAGTAATAAATGCAATATTTAGGTTAGGTTACTACCCAGAACAATGGACAGTTGCTTAAATTATTTTCTCATATCTAAGCCAGAGAAAAACAAAACTTAGGTGAGTTTATACATACCAATGAGTCTGCTATCGGTTTTATCAAAAATCTTAAGAAAACTTGTCCTTATGAAATTATCTTCAATTATAGAAATAATAATACTAATACTCCAACACCATACCTTCTTTATCCTTTCTACCAAATCCTAAAAAGCTATAATATTTCCAACCGACATTTTCTAGTCAAACAGGATAATGAATACACAAGCCTAAAACCAATAAAAACCGGAGTACCACAAGGAAGTGTCCTGGGAACCATAGTGCGCTTGTTCTATACTGATGGCCTACCAAAAAGTAACAGAACAAGGTGTGCAACTTTTGATGATGACACCGCTGTACGAGCCTCTCAGCATGATCCAATCACAGCATACAGAACCCTTCAAAAGACCTTAACATTTCCAACGATGGCTTAAAAAATGGAAGATAAAGGCATATGAGAGTAAATGCACCCATGTAACTTTCACCATCAAAAAATAAACACGTTTAACTGTAACTCTGAATGAAACACAGCTCCCATAAATCAATACTGTCAAGTACTTATTAGGAATCAATCTTAATAGGAGAATCTTGACAAAAGCACATTTTCACAAAAAGGAAATAACTAGTAATAAAATTACGAGAAATATACTGGATCATGGATCGTAAATCTCTTAACATTATCTAACATTATCCAACTGTGGGGGACAGCCAGTCAAATAAACCTAGAAATGCTGCAGAGATTCCAGAACGAAATTCTTAAAGCAATACCGAATGCCCCTTGGCATGTGCCAAATTATGTGGTAAAGCAAGACCTCAATGTGCCATCTATAAAAACAGCAGTAATAACAGAATATTACAAAAATATTTCAAGAGGCTGGGATCTCATCCAAATGAGCTAGCAAGCAACCTCACTGATGATCATAATTCATTATTATGTACGGTGCTTGAAGAGATTCAAAATAGTGGATCTATCAAGAAGATTCGAATAACCCAAAGTAATTAAATTTGTTTTAACCTATTTTAATTTAATTGGTGTAAAGAGAGTCATCTTCCTTTACCACATTGCGTGCCACGTCTCTCATATAATATATAAGACACAGATATTTTGCCAGGGGCCACGTCGCTCAGTTTTGATATACACGTATGACTAGCTTTCATGGCCGTGGATAGCAATGGCATCTAAGAGTAGTATGCCGATTAAAGCGTTGCACGCAATGTGTTAAAGATAAAATTTTCAATTTATAGTCAAATTATTTACCAATTGTACTTAATACCTAAGTAATAAACATAAGTAAGTCTTAAAAAATAAAAAAAATATAATATAAATTGTATTCCCTTTTCCCTTATTTTTTCAAAACAAGAGTGCGAGTCTGCCACATATAAAATCTATAATACCTAAAATTGGGAGAAGAAGAATATCATGGTTAAAGAACCTGAGGAACTGGTTCTCCACAACAACAACAAACCTATTTAAAACATCTATAGCAGTACGCTTTAATTACTATTTTTGCTAATTTTATTTTCTTAATTTTTAATAACTTTTCTCAAAACGAAATAATGTGGGTCATATAAATTCACATGTAAAATACAAACCAGATGCTAAGAAGGGCACGGTTTTACGAAACGAAATGTATCCTTAACCATATGTTTTTGGTGTGTTCAGTTTAACAAACTGAATTCCCCATAAATTAATTACTTTATCAGAATTGGACATGCATTCGAAAACGTTTCCTAAAACTGCAGAAATGTTTCAACTTTTTAACGCCAGATCTAAATAATTTATTGCCCTTCTGGTCAGATGGTAGAAACACAAACAGATTAGCGTCTGTGGTTTCTTTCAGCCACTCAGTCGGTTACCACACCCCAGCAGGGTAGATCGCTCGCTGGGCCGAAACAATAACACACCCTCTTACGAGATGTATAAGCAAAACACTTTTTTTACCAAAAATAAATAAGTATATTATTGACAATTGTTTGCGTTTTACTTAAAATTTAATATAATTGTTTCCGTCAACACACACACATCTACCGGAATACATCAGTTAATAAAATAATTATAGCCAGAATGATTGCCAATATTCGAAAGAAATAGGCATCAAAAGAAGAATCTATGCAAAATAAAACACAAGCTTTACTGTAGGATTGAATCAGATTCACTGTTCTATTTCATATCACAATCCAACGGCAAAAACTTTTAATTCGCAACCACAAATTATTCCCATTGCAGAAAAACCTTGCAACGCTGCAAAACTGTCATAACCATACACATATTCCAGAAAATTTATGAACACTAGAGCTTTGTTTTGTTTCACCGGCTATAAAATGCATGAACCTCAACTAAGTGAAATGGGAGGCGAGTCTATAGCCTTCGCCAGAAAATATGAGTGTAATGCCTTCCTATTAATAACCTCTTATACAGTACAATGGATAGTTTTGTTGTGATAGAGGGTGAAAAAGTGACGCTGTTTTATAAACAGCTCCTCATTAATCAAAAGTTATGATAGCAGGAAAGTGATAGATACTATTCAATAGTAATTTATGCATCAAGTATAAAGTGGTCTCTTTTACGAATGGGAAAGTTGAATATACGATCTGTCAGAGAAGTGCAACAATTCTGCGAGTGAAAAAATAACTCTTTGCATATGTTATACAATTTTTTTTTATTTTTATTATTATTTCATTCATAGGAGATTCTGACCAATAGAAAGCTACAAAAATAAATATTAAAGTGATAATTTTTGATAATATCCCGTGCGTCGTCAAGTATATTACGTCAGATGCCCTTCGTTGCTACGAAAAAATACATTCAGTGACATTAATGACAATTAATGTTATAAAAGTTATAAAAGTGATGACTTTCAAGCGTCAAATATTTATAAAAACTGTGTACTAATTTGTACTTACATAAATAAATTACAATACAATTTTGGTTTTGAACAATTTTATTCGTGAAGTAGTCGCAGCAAATTGCACTCGATCTCTAAAATTATTATCGAATTGTTGCCCTCATGACACTTTGACATAATTTCACTCCCCTTCGGGTCGTGAAATTAAAACTGTCAAAGTGTGACTCGGGAAAAATTCGATAATTTTAGAGCTCTTGTGCAATCACTACAGAAAATATTGAAAAACAAAATAGATATTTGTAATGTTTTATTATATTTAGTAAAACTCAAGCAGGAATCTTATGATTATTGCTATCTGATCATTATTGCCATCAATAAGCAAGTTATTTATATCTTAATTTACTACTACTGGAAACTTATCTAAGGTCATATTAACCAAAAATCCTTAGGCTCTAATACATAATAACACTACTAACTAACGTGTACACCTTAGCCGCACTTTGTCCGGCTTTTTTGTTTATCGTACTTATTTACCTTATCGCACTAACTCAAACGGCTTCGTTTTCTCAAGTCTTCTTATCTGATCAGCGTTGTCTAGGAGTTTGATGGTTCACATGGTTGAAGAGTCTTTGTTCATGACCCTCGGCAAACTTACTCATTGCCTGGCTAACCGTATCCATCTAGAGGTCTGGATGAAGATCACAGATTCTGAAGTACTAGGGACAGTTGATGATGCTCCTTAACACTTTATTCTGATATAATTGTATAATTTAGACGTTACTTTCTTTTGTACAGCCCCATAGCTGTATCCCATATGCCCAAGCAGCGGTTTAAAGACTTGCTTAGACTTTAACAATTTGTTGTAAGTAGACAGAGTGGATTTTTCCCATCAACCAGTACATCTTTCTGAACTTAATTTCTAATTCTTCCTTTTTTTTAATATGCGCTTTCCAGAATACCTTTCAATCTAATATACAGTGAGGACGTTTGAGTTGGAATACATTCATTATCTCGAGAAGGGGCAAATTTCAAGGGAAATCCAGAGACAGGTCCATTTTTATTTTTAAATTTTGACTTTTTGGCATACATATCATACTAGTAATATCAATACCATACAATAAGATAAGAGCAACAGAGATGGAATTCCTAAGGAGAAGCTGAAGAGTAACAAGAAGAGATAGAATAAATAACATATAGATTAAGAGAAGAATGGGAGTGAACTCAGACATAATAAACTACATCGAACAGAAGAGATTAACCTGGTACGGACATGTCAAAAGAGCAAACCAAAATCGGTGGATAAACCGAATAACAGAGTGGAGCCCGATAGGAAAAATGAAGCGAGGCAGACCCGGAAGATCCTTCAGAGATGAAGTAGACGAAGCAATGGAGAGAAGAAATCTACAGGAAGGGGACTGGCAAGACAGAAAGAGCTGGAGAGAACGGTTGAGTGAAGGAATACAGTGAAAACTGTGGAAATCCTTAGTATATAATAATATGTATCATACTAGTGACGTCATCAATCTAGGCGTGATGACATAATCGATGATTTTTTTTTAAAATGACAGTAGGGGTCGTGTGATAATTCATTTGAAAGTTTATTTAATTCTCTATTCAGCAATATAAACGATAACATAATTATTTATACAGGGTGTCCAAATTTCTTTTTAATTACATTATTTAAGAGAAAAAGAAGAATGCATATAATTAATTTTTTTCAACATACATTTGAATACTGTCAGAAAACAGAAAGAAATGTTTATTTGAGAAATAAACATTGTTTTTCGCTTAAATTCAATGTTGAAACTGTCACCCACTTTTATTACACACTTACACAAATTCCAACAGCTACTAATAAGTTAAATAATAAATTCGATAACTCTAAATTACCACAAAATTGCTTTTTAAATTTTCGATCTCTTCATAATAAGGTTTTATACGGTATTCAGTTGTCGAACACTAAACTCCTGTGTAATGTGGTTTGCCTAACTAGTTCTACTTACAGTTAGCGAGAATCAATTTTACAATAACAACTAGTTTAATGAATTTTAAATGATAATTTTCACATTGGGTTTGTTGTTACATCATTTCTAATTTTAACAATCTGCATACCTTACTCTTAAATATGACAGGTTATTTTAAAACTACCTGTGGACCTGTCGTTTGTCTTGTCATCGTTCCGAGGTTCCCAACTATTTCATTTTCACTTGCCGTCTCACTTCCAACATGTGAACAAGTCATATCTAGCTCTCAGATGTTACCTAGGGCAAATTAGATAATATTTTAAACATCCAGGTTTAAGGTAGCATTTTATACCAATGTTTCCTTGACGGACTACTTTTATTGGGCTTTGACCCACATATTTTTGTGAAATACTATCTTAGTGGTTAAGTATGTATATTGCACGTGAGTATAACCTAATATTTTAGGTTATATTGATTTTAGGTAAGCACTGATGATGACTGGTAAACCAGTCGAAAACTAGTTATGTGACTTTGATGTGATCCTTTTGAGGGTTTTTTAAATATACTTTTATACAGGATTTATTGTTTTTTTTTTAATAAAAACCGTTTTTTTGTACACCCTGTATAAATGATTATATTAATGTTTATATTACTAAATAGATAGTTATATAATCTTTCAAATGAGCTATCACACAACCTTTACTCTCATGTACAAAAATCATCGATTACGTCATCACGCCCAGAAGGAAGACATCACTAGTATGATATATAGGGCAAAAAGTCATAATTTATAAATAAAAATCCACCTGTCTTAGGATTTCTCTCCAAATTCATCCATTCTCGAGATAATAAATTTATTCCAACTCAAACGTCCTCACTGTATATTTGGCCGTATTTGCATAAGGTATTTCGTATCCATTTACACTGATTGGGATATTTTGTTCTCTTTTGTTAGTAAAATTGACATGAACCGATTTTGGTTCATTCAATTTGATACGATATCGCCTTGTACAGATGTTAATTTGTTTAACAGAATTTTGTAGCGTGGTTGCTGCTTACTCTTGGTTTTTTCCGACTTAAAATGCATCTGTCGACTGCAAATGTTTCAGTTGTGTTAGGTTCTAATGATGGGATATCGCTGGTATAGAGTAAATATAGCACTGGTCTCAGGACACTTCCTTATGGAACTCCCGCTCCATATAAGAAAGTGCCCTGAGACCAGTGCTATACCTACTCTATACCAGCGATATCCCATCCTTAGAACCTAACACAATTGCGAAATTTGCAGTCGACATATTATATTATATGATTCGAGTAGTTGAAAATATTTTGGTAAGTAGCATATCCTTTTACGATATAGTCCGTCAGGCCACACTTTGTCAATAGCTTGCTACATTATGAAAAATTGCAGAACAGACTTTTGCGAGAAAGTTTTTCTCACAAACGAGAAAAAAAGAGATTTTGTATTTTGCCTCATTACTTATTTTCACGGGAATATAGGTAATGCCATTGCTTCCCAAAGAAAAAACTCCTGTCATTCCTCTTTAAAATGAATTTTGGTAGAGGTCTTTAGAATTTATCGTTTCCGAAATATGATTTTTCAGTTCGCCACTAATACCTAAATATTATACACACGTATGTACCTAAATGTACAAGAAAAAAAGTTGTAATGAGAAATTTAAAAACAATCGTAAAATATACCAAAAATCTTTAAAAGTATAAAATTTTAAAAACCCATATCTTCCTTAAAAATAGTCATACAACCTTCTACAGTAAAGAATTTAAAAGGCATTTTACTTCTCTTCATATTAAACGTATTCCATTCCATATACCTAAAACTGCGTAAAAAAAAGTTACAGGAAAATGTTTGCGAAATAATAAGGAAAATGACCAACTATTTTCAATGGGAAATGAGCCACAATTTTACCAGAAAAATGATTATATTAACGTTTCGACGTCCAAGTCATGTGTTGTTGTCAAAATACAAAATAATACTAAACAAAAATGTTGTTGCTAAGTAAAAAAAACTTATAATAATTTATTTAACCTAACTCATTTACATTGGCAATTCAGATATGTATTAAACATTTTAAAGACCCGTGTTGAGCTGGCCCCCCACTTGCAAAAATTAAAAAACAAAGCTGACTCAGCGCCCCCCCCCCCCACTACTGAAAAATAGGGATATTGAATCGATTTTTGCGGCAGAATTACGGGATATTTATGAGCTATTGAAATGATATAGTTTCGATTTTTGAGCTCATCCCCTTCACCTTCAAACAACCCTTTAATTGATTTTACTTAAGAGAAACATGCTGAAAAAATTAAGATATATCGTATCACGGATATTATTCCAATAGCTTATATAATCTAAGAATAAACTCTTAAATCATGCGCATTTCGATTATTGAGCTACAACCCCTTAGCAAGAAAACCACCCCATTTTCCAGGCTTAAGAGAGAGTTGTACTTACTTTACTTTACTTAGTCCTAAGCCTTTCTACCTTTAGGTGTAAGGCTGGTGGAGTTGAGTTTGGCATTGTAGTTTCCATGCTTTCCGATCATGCGTTAGGTTTCTTGCACTTTCCAATGTCAATCCTTTCTTCTCGAGTTCTTTCCTAATTTCATCTACCCACATAACTCTTGGTCTTCCTCTTTTGTTTTTCCCCTGCACTCTCATTTTGAACACTCGTTTTGTAAGCCTCTCGTTCGACATTCTACACACGTGCCCGTATCATCTAAGTTGTCCCTCCACTATTTTTTCATTGATTGGTTCCAGTTTTAGGTTTTGTCTAATTGTTTCGTTTCGTACTTTGTCTGTCCTCTTTCTGTTTGCTATTTTCCTCAGGAGCCTCATTTCCATAGCATTGACTCTGGATTTTTGTCTCCCCGTCAATGTCCATGTCTCGCTGCTATACATCATTGTTGGTCTAACTACTGATTTAACGACTGCCGTTTTTACTTTCTCCGGTATCTCTTTTTTCCCCAAAAATGTTGTTTTCATAGCGTTAAATAAGCTTCCTGTTCGTCCCATTCTCTCGTTTATTTCCATGTCTTGTTTACCATTTGCTTCGATTATTACTCCTAGGTATTTAAAATATTCCACTTGCTCTAGTTGTTTCCCGTCTAATTCTATTGCGTGTGTCTTTTTCGTATTTGAAATTACCATTGTTTTTTTCTCTGTATTAATTTTCATATTTATGTTTGATAGTTCTTCTTCTAGGATTTCAAGATTGTTCTGTAGGTCTTCTCTGTTTTCTGCTATCAATACCATGTCATCTGCGAATAGTAGCTCCGATTTAGTATTTACCACTGAGAATAGCAGTGTACTCAGCACGCATCCCTGTTTGACGCCTTGACTTGTAGTAAATTCTCTGGATTCCTCGTTATTGGTTCTTATTGTATTTGTATTATTTTTGTACATATCCTCTATTACTTCTATTATGTGTCTGTCGACTCCCCTTTCTTTTAGTATCTTCCATAAGTCCTTTCTTCGGACGACTTTTCCAGGCCAATGAAGCACATACGTATCTCTCTATTCCTCTTGATTACCTTCTCACTTACTTGTCTTAATGTGAATATTAGGTTTTGCGTGCTTCTGTCCTTCCTGAATCCACATTTTGTGTCTTCCGTATTTGTTTCTATTTGGGTTTTTATTCTTGTCTCTATTATTCTTGCGAATACCTTCCCAGGGATACTTGATATGGTGATACCTCGGTAATTATTACAGTTTCTCTTGTCTCCTTTTTTGTGTACTGGTAGTATAATGTCTTTCTTCCAGTCCTTTGGTAATTCTGCTCTATTTATGATATCATTCATTAGTTCTTTCATGCTATCCATTCCCTCTGTCCCCATGAATTTTATCATTTCCGGGGTAATATGATCCTTGACTGGTGCTTTGCCCAATTTTACTCTTTCTATTGTTTTCTCTAATTCCTCTCTTGTTATGGATTCCACTTGTTGTTCTTCATTCCTTTCTTGTATCTCCCCTTTGTTGTCCGTGTCTGCATGAGTTAGCTCTTTGAAATGTTCTCTCCATCTTTCCACTATGTGTTTTTCTTCTGTTAGTACGTTTCCATTCTTGTCTTTTATATTCGGCATCGTGTGCTCTTTCTTTTGTCTGAGTTGTTTTAATACGCTTTAAAGAGTTTTTGGTTTTCCCTATAATTTTTTGTCATTTTTTGTCCAAATCTCTCCCATGACTTTCCTTTCGTGCTTTCACCGCTATTTTAACCTCTTTTCTTTTTTCTTTATATGCCTCGTAATCTTCCGGGTGTTTTGTACTTAGGTATCTCTTCCATTTTTCTTTTTTGTTCTTTATTTTCTCTCGTATTTCTTCCGTCCACCATTACGTTCTCCTCATGTTAGTATTTGCTATTTTTTATTTCCCACAATTTCCTCAGCTGCTTTGATTATGCTGGTTTTTAGATATTCCCATTTTTCTTCTATATTTGTATTTCTTGCCCTACCTTTCAGAGTATTATCTAATTTTTCTTGGAATTTCTTCTTATATCTTTCCTCTTTTAATTTGTAACTTTTTATTTTTTCGTTTACTACCTTACTCCTCTTTTCTTTTTTTCTTCTGTTGTTCTAATTCTCATTATTACTAGATGGTGGTCACTGCCAATTTCTGAGCCTCTTTTCACTTTCGTATCCTGTACTATTTTCCATTTGTTGCTGCTTACCAAAAAGTAATCTAAGATTGTTTTTCGTTTCTGCTGTCTTGTACTCTCGTGTATTTGTGTACTTCTTTATGTTTAAATTTTGTATTTGTTACAACTAGTTTGTTCTCCATACATATTTCTATTATTTTTTCACCATTTCTGTTAAGTATTTCTTCTCCTTCTTTTCCAATGCACTCCTCTATTCCGCTGTTGTTGTTTCCGACTCTACCGTTTAGATCTCCCGCTACAATTATGTTTGTTGTACTTAAAATACATTAAATTAATTATTTGGCGACTAAATTAATATCGTTTAATAATTTATGAGCTCCCAAAATACGCGCCATTAGGTCATTAAATTGCAAGATCTTTTGTATAGTGCAGTCACTGAAGGTAAAAATCAACTATTACCTTCAATTTCGGTGAACTGTCATCGATTTTCACGAAAATTGGTGAGTGGTTAGAGGTTTACCCTGAGGGTGTTTACCACCCCTTCTCGGGGGTGAAAATTATTTTATTAAAAATTACTACACAAACCGATAGAAGGACAAATTAAAAGCAGAATTTGTTATATAAAGTTATTAAAATAAATCAATATTTTTTGAGTTATTAAAGTTCAAAAATTTTAATTTTTCGTGAAAAAATGCATGCTTTAAAGCGGTTTTTCGCAAATCATTTAAAAATTGTAAGTTTTTATAAAAAAGTTATCATTACCAAAATTAAAGCTTTGAAAAACCATTTATTATTAACACGTTCAGTGCTGATGACGCACCGGTGCGTCAAACTAGTTCTTGTAGAGGGGGGGGGGATGACGCACCGGTGCGTCATATACCATATCGAATATAATGTATATTTATATGCTAGCACTTGTAATGTGTGTATCGTAGGAGTGATAGCACTTGTGGTAATGTGTGTACAATATTAACAATATTAACATAATAACATATTAACAATAATGTAGAGCCAAAAATTTCAAAAATATGTATGAGGCCTGCGGCAATGTTACTAATATATGAGTAGCACTGAACGTGTTAATTTATAGTGACTTATAGGTATCTAATTAAATGAATTTTTTTTTTTCGGTGAGTACTCAAATATAATTATTCAAGGCTAATTAACAGGAAAACTATGCATTTTATAAAATATAATGAATATATATTTGTCAAAGTACTCAGAAATACATATTAAAGGAGCACCGAAAGAAGTTTAAGCCTAAATTTTACTGCGAGGACAATGTAACTGGAGCTTTTTAACCTATTATCCTAAACAAATAAAGCATTTGAAAGATTAAAAATGTAATACAGTTTTATAGCTCTTGAAATTAATTTTCAAATAGTTGGATGTGCCTGATATCATAAAAATTAAGTTATTAAAAAAAACACCATTTTTTTTGGAAAAATTTTTGGAGTATAAATTTTGATGCTATCAACTTGGAGCTTATTTGATAGGTATTTCTAAAGCGTCGTTTAAACACAACGACAAGTCACAGCAACTAGTTGTGATGACAAGTTGAAACGCTGTTTAGACGCTGCGATTCAATGCGATACCACCTTCAACCCAACTCCAACTTTGATAAGTTGTGCGATGCACCGTTTACACACAATGATAAGTTGCAACAACTCGATTGACCTTGATAAGTTGTTTGATTTATCGCTGTGTTTAAACGATCCTTAAGTTCTTCGACAACTATTTAGTAAGTGTTATAAAATGCATCGCTTTCCCGTTATTTAAGCTTGGATCCTTAAATTTGAATACTCGCAAAAAAAATATACATACATTCAATTACTTATAACTTACTTTAAAATAAGTAACATTAAATGGTTTTTTTAAGTGAGGAATTTATTATATTTTATATTAGCTTCAATTTTAGGGATGGTATTTTTTTTCACAAAAATTAAAATATTTGATCTTTAATAACTAAGAAAGTATTGATTTATTTTAATAATATTATATAACAAATATTTGTTTAGAATTTGTCCCTCTATCGATTTGTGGTGTTATTTTTAATAAAGTAATTTTCACCTCCGAGAAGGGGTGATATCTACCCCAAGCTAAAACCCCAAGTTGGTACCATGTTACTTTTGTTTGTTGAGGTATCCTCTATACACTCATCAATTTTCGTGAAAATGAATGGAGATTCACCGAAATCGAAGGTTATAGTTGATTTTTACCTTCAGTGACTGCACTATAGAAAGAAAATTGCAATTCAATAATTGAAATGAGTGTATTTTGCGAGCTCATAAATTATTAAACGATATGTAGTCGCCAAATAATTAATTCATTTTATTTTAAGTAAAATTCTCTCTTAAGTCGGGAAGATAGGGTGGTTCTCTTGCGAAGGGGTGGTACGTCAATACTCAATATGCGCGTGATTTAAAAGTTTATTCTTAGAATATAAGCTATACGAATTAAATTTCTATTAACTTTTTTGTAAAAACTTACAGTTTTTCAGTGATTTACGAAAAACCGCTTCAAAATATGCATTTTTTTCACGAATAATTAAAATCTTTGATCTTTAATAACTCAAAAAGTATTGCTTTATTTTAATAACTTTATATAACAAATTCTGCTTACACTTTGTCCTTCAATCGATTTGTGGACTTATTTTTAATAAAATAATTTTCACCCACGAGAAGGGGTGGTATCCACCTCCAGGATAAAGGCGTAAGGTGGCACCATGTCTTCTTTATTTCTTGGGTGATCCTCTAACCACTCACCAATTTTCGTGAAAATCGATGAAGGTTCACCGAAATTGAAGGTAATAGTTAATTTTTACCTTGAGTGACTGCACTATACAAAAGAAATTGCAATTTAATGACCTAATGGCGCGTATTTTGGGAGCTCATAAATTATTAAACGATATTTAGTCGCCAAATAATTAATTTAATGCATTTTAAGTACAACTATCTCTTAAGCCTGGAAAATGGGGTGGTTTTCTTGCGAAGGGGTTGTAGCTCAATAATTGAAATGCGAATGAATTAAGAGTTTATTCATAGAATATATAAGCTATTGGAATAATGTCCGTGATACGATATATTTAAATTTTTTTCAGCATGTTTCTCTTAAGTAAAATCAATTAAAAGGTTGTTTGGGGGTGAAGGGGATGAGCTCAAAAATCGAAGCTATATCATTTCAAGAGCTCATAAGTAGCTAGTAATTCTGCCGCAAAAATCAATTCAATATACCTATTTTTCAGTGGGGGGGGGCTGAGTCAGCTCCCCCCACTAAAATATTAAATTCCTGCTCAGTGGAACGAGCTGAAAATTTTTAATTTGCGGATTATAAAAGCTCAGAAATCAAGGCTATTTGTTTTTTAATTTTTGCAATTGGGGGGGGGGGCAGCTCAACACGGATATTTTAAAGTAGAAGACTTTAAAATGATATTACCAATATTGATGAGTTGCGTTCCTGGGACTATTTTACTAAGAGATAGTTCATTCATAGTTCAAAAGACAACCAAATGCAACGGTGGTAGTAATAATATAATACATGTCTGAATTGCCGATATAAATGGGTCAACTTAAATAAATTATTAGAATAATTTTTTACCTAGCAACAACATTTTTGTTTAATTTAGTATTATTTTGTAATTTGACAACGACACCCGACTTGGGCATCGAAACGTTAATAAAATCATTTTTTTGGTATACTTGTGGCGTATTCCCCATTGGAAATAGTTGATTATAAAAATGCCACAAGGAAATAGCGTCAGAACAACATTAGGGGTAATGACCAAAAAATGCTGTAAGTGGCGAACTCTGAAAAATCATATTTCGGAAACCATAAATCCTAAATAAATCTACCAAACGACATTTTAAAGAGGAGAGATGTAAGTTTTTTTTTCCGGCAAGAATTGCCTATACCCTATATCACTGTGGGAAAAAGTTGGGGGGCAAAAAAAAAATTGCGTTCTTTCGTGTTTTTTTTTTGCTGTTTTTAATATATGTTTGTGAAAAAATAATTTTTGTCTTTAAAATATGATATTTCGATATTAAAAATTTTGAACACATTTTCTGAAGATGTGCATATACGAAAAGTTCATAGAACTCACTAGGATGAACTTCACTAGGATGCATAAAACTTAATTCACCCCTTTCTCAAAAACGCACCCCTTTATATGGTAGCTCTCCGCGGTTTATTAATAATTAGAGCTCCATTGACCATATAAAATAATAAAACCCCTTGAACGTTGTAATTCCTTTCTAAAGTACATAAATTCAAAAGCCTATTATAAAAACTAAGTTGTTTCGACGTCATTTTTCGAAACATATTCGATTTTGTTGAATAACTTTGCATATCAAGCGTTTTAAATACACTTAGTATATTTTTTGGATTTTAACTGTTGTAATTTAAATTCTACTCACATTTCAAGAAATATTACTTTGTATCTCAGTAAGCGAAACATTTCAATTAATTTTTCATATTAAACTTTTAAGACGAAGTTGACGGCAAAAGGGTCTGCGGACTCGAGAAGTTTAGGGGTTAGAAGGGAACGGCCACCAATTATGCAAATGCTTTGTTTCTAGTCGAACTTCTGAAAAACTAAGTAAATCTCAAGTTAATGGGAGTTACATTCTGTTGGAGTTTCCAAACTTGTCCAGAGACTTTGGGAAGATTTCACACACCATTAGCAGCTAACCTTAATTGGCTTTTTATATGGTACTTTTAGGGTTTGCTACAAAAACAAAAACGACAAAAAACAAATTTATTGATTAAATACTTGCGTCACCTTACAAAAACCTTCATTTTTGGAGTAAGTTTTCAAAATGTTTACTTATAGTTTAATATGGAAGACAAATATACATTCGTGGCGGAAGATAAAAACGCGAAAATTTATTACAAAGTTTATAAAAATATTACAAAGTTTATACGAGAAACCTAAAACATAAAATACATAGCGTCTAGAAACAGAAAAATAAAACGGAACTAGCTACACAGCACAGGATGGTTACTGCAAAACTTGAGGATGAAAAAATAAAGGAGATGAAAAGAAAATATTACCAAAGAATAAAAGGAAATAAGCTCAAATTAGACGTGTTCGCGAACACTACCAAAGAGAAACAAAAGAGGCATGGAAACTAGAGGAAATATGAAACGTCTTGTAAGTAGTTCTTAAGTGTATAGTAAATAATAAAAATATGTGAAATCCGGAAACATAGCAAACACCATAAAAGGGAGAGATGGTGGAACAATGAAGGTAAGACAGCAGTGAAAAAGAAGGAAATTTAATGGAAAAATACATTGAAACTAAGCTGAAAGAAGATAAAGAAGAATATAAAAAGCTAAGACGATTAGCGGAAGATACCATACGAAAATCAAAAGCAAAAACGTGGGAAGAGTTTGGAGAAGAATTATGGAAAAACTATGGCACAAATACTAGAAGTTTGTGGACAACTATCAGACATAATATGAAGGAAGGAAAACGTAAAGAAATAACAACAGTAAGGCATACAACAAAACTAATCCAGACAAATGCAAAATAGATAGCTAAATTATGGAACGAATGCTCCGGAAATAAATTTAGAAATGAAACAATAGACGTTAAAAATGAAACAAATGATGATGCGAACAAATAAATAGAGCAAACAAGAAGAGGCTAAGATAAGAGATAGAAAAAGAACTGGGATTAGAACAAGCGGCGTTTAGAGCAGAAAGAAGTATTATGGTATTGCTTGCAGAAATTGAAAGTAGGTAACAAATCCCCTAATAGAAATAATTGAAAGGATTTACAGAGTAGTAAAATGTGTACAGATAGCAGGAGAAAGATCTGAAGAATTCAATTGGGAAAGTGGTATCCAAAAAGGACACAGCCTTAGTACGCTACTATTCATAATATTCATGAACGAATTGATTAGGAACATTGGAGAAAGAACCAGCTGAATACGGACAATATAGGATACCAATAATTACAGCCAGTAAAAATAGAAGCCTTACAGTCCAGGGTAATAAGGATTTTTCCATGACACTCGAGCAGCCAGGGTACTGAAGCGTTTTTTCGACAGGTAATACCTATAAGAGCAAATTGTAACTATTTCCTGCGTAGGATCTGGCGGCCATTTTTATTTATAAACAATTAAGTATCAAAAAATGGCATTTTTCCATTTCTTTTCAAATCAATACAAAACAGTGAAACTTATGGTTTTTTTAGTACAAATATCTTTGAGATTATGGAAAGAGCTTTAAAATGACGTATTACAAAGTTTGATATACTCATTTATTGTTAATATAATTGGGAGAAAGGTCGGAATTGCAAGAAAAAATTAATTTCGCAATATCTATTGTAAAAATTAGTGTACAGCTTTGAAATTTTTGTCATATAAGGGTTCTTTAGTGCTTGATATGTGATAAAAATTTCGAAGCGATTCATTCAATTGTTTAAATTTTATTCAAATTGTTTATCCCAGAGAGCATTTTTTTGCAATAACATAAGTCAGAAAAAAATGACGTTAGAACCATTTCACAGGTGTCAAATGAAAGTACATGAGCTATATTTTCAAGTTGGTTTAAAAAAAGCGAATAAAAAATGCATTTATTAGTAATAAATAATTATGCAAAAGTATCGTAAATCTTTCCTTATAAACTTTTTATTTTGTTATATAAGAAATTATATATATTTATTACAATTTTTAATCAATTATGATATAAATAACATTACTTGGTAGTTGTGCACTTAAAACAGGGTAAAAAAAGTTAATTTTTTTGGAAAAAGTTTATCAAAAAGTTTATAAGGAAAGATTTACATACTTTTGCATAATTATTTATTACTAATAAATGCATTTTTTATTCGCTTTCTCTAAACCAAGTTGAAAATATAGCTCATGCTCTTCCATTTAACACCTGTGGAATGGTTCTAACATCATTTTTTTCTGACTTATGTTATTGCAAAAAAAATGCTCTCTAAGATAAACAATTCGAATAAAATTTAAACAATTGAATGAATCGCTTTGAAATTTTTATCACATATTAAGCAGCAAAGAACCCTCATTTGACAAAAATTTCAAACCTGTACACTAATTTTTACAGCAGTTATTGCGAAAATAATTTCTTTTGCAATTCCGACCTTTTTTCGCAATTATATTAACAATAAATGAGTATATCAAACATTGTAATATGTCATTTTAAAGCTTTTTCCATAATCTCAAAGATATTTGTACTAAATAAATCATAAGTTTCATTGTTTTCCATTGATTTGAAAAAAAAGGGGAAAATGCCATTTTTTGACAGTTAATTGTTTATAAATAAAAATGGCCGCCAGATCCTACGCAGGAAATAGTTACAAGTTGTTCCTATAGGTATTACTTGTCAAAAAAACGCTTCAGTACCCTGGCTGCTGAAGTGTCACGAACAGGGTACATTTTTGTCTTATTACCCTGGCCTATTATTGTATAAAGACGACATAGACCTTATAGCAGATTCCGCGACTAAAATGAAAAAACTTTATGACAAAATACAAAATTATTGATGAATTACTTACGTGACCTTACCTTATTGATCAATGACTTAAAAAGTTTCCTATTTGGACTAAGTTTTAAAATTTTGATTTATAGTTTTTTTTTGTTTTTTTTGAATGTGGTCATTTTCAGATCGCAGCGCTTTAAATATTTTTAGATAGATAAATCTACTAAATTAATTAATAATAGCTTACCACAAAAAAACTCGCCAATGTAACTGCATAAATATATTATATTCTACCAGAGTATATGAGATGAATATTGGGAATACACCATTTTCATACAAACAGCTAGTAAAGAACAAAAAATGTAATCAGTAATCATACATACTCAATCCAAAAAAATAAATATTCAGAAAATAAGTCTCGATACATGACAACTCTTTTAAAAAAATTAGGAATGGTTTTTTTACCGCTTTACCATTTTACTATTTTTATTATAATTTTTTTGCCAAAATAACCCCAGGAGTCATCAGAATGACACCTTTTCGGGCGGTTTTTTGCTAATAATTTGAGAACTATGCATCTAGAGAAAAGAAGTAGACACCACATAGTAGTACCTGAAAGTACCTTTAAAATGAGCACTATCATATGTCGATTGCATTCAAACTGAGCGAAATATGATGCAAAAATATTGATCACTAATATATTTTTAAGAAAAAATTTATTAGCGGTACATTATTTTCCTTTGACTATTTCACTAGACTATTTTAACTGATAAAACGTCATAGCAACGCCACGTTTCCTACTGACAAAACTCCTTTCGTACTGAGAAATCACGACCTCTGGACCCCGATTTTTGACCCTTCGCTTCGTTATCGATCATTCGCTATCTGTACACTAAACAGATACGAAGCGAATACGTTCGATAACGAAGCGAAGGGTCAAAAATCAAGGCCCAGGGCCTTGATTCTAGTCACTTCCAGTCCTTGCAGCTGGATTCCAGTCACCACCAGAAGTTGATCGAAAATCTCAGAATTACAAATGAAGCTGGACCTTCGAGTTCCCAAATGCTACAGGTCAATAATATACCAAATCATGCTTTGGTAGAAAAGAATGGGCAAACTACTATAGCTTATAATAATAATTGTACATTTAATATTGTTAACAAATAAATAAAGATTGTTTCGTTGATATGGTGCATTAATTGTCTTGTGAAATAGTCTTGTCGAATATGATTCGAGAGAAAATTTTTTACCGGCAAAATTTTCTTCTGGTTTTATTCAAGTTTGTTGCCTTTTGGCAATTTTCGCTTATGAAATTATGACAAAATCACTCGACTGACTTCTCGTGATTTAACTGTCAAAATTTAATTCAAGAAAATTATCAGGCAACAAACTTTCATACCAGTCGAAAATATTGCCGGTAAAATTTTCTCTCTTATGATATAATATACGACAATACCTTTTACTTTAATGTCATTTGTATGCTTAAAAAGTCGGTCTGGTTTATATTGCATCTTCTTCTTCATATGCCTTGACAGTTGCTGACGTTGGCTATCATCATAGCAATTTTAATTTTGTTTGCGGCGTTTCTGAATAACTCGATCGATGTTAGTACAAACCATTGGCGTAAGTTTTGAAGCCATGAGTGTCTTCTTCTTCCGGGTCCGCGTTTGCTTTCTATTTTACCCTGTATTATCAGTTGTAGTATATGATATTTATCATGTCTCATAATATGAGCGAGGTATTCAAGTTTCCGTATCTTAATTGTGAAAGAGATTTCTTTTAGTTTTCCCATTCGGCGCAGTACCTCTACGTTGGTGGTGTGAGTCGTCTAGGATATTTTGAGGATACGTCGATACACCCACATTTCGAATGCCTCCATCTTTCTCATTAATGTTTCCGTAAGTGTCCAAGCCTCTGCGCCATACAGCAAGACTGAAAATACATAGCACTTTAGCAGCCGTATTTTTAGTGAGAGAGTTATGTCGGAATGGGTAAATATATTTTTCATGTTGTTAAATGTTGCTCTGGCCTTTTCAATTCTAGATCGTATTTCGGTTGTTTGATCCCATTTCGAGTTGACCACTGTTCCAAGGTATATATACGAGTCAACGTGTTCAATTAGTTGGTTTTTTATTTTCAATTGTCTGGCAGGTTTTTGAGTTTTGCTGACCTGCATCCATTTTGTTTTATTTATATTGAGGTTAAGTCCTCTTTCTTCACTCGCTCTTTGTACCCTGTCCATATCGTCCGCATATCGGATGTTATTTGTCAATTCTCCATTGCTTTTTTGCCTTCGTTTGCTTCATCCAGTGCTTTTTTAAAAATTTGTTCGGAGTAAATATTAAAAAGGAGAGGGAAGAGAACACATCCCTGTCGCATACCTTTTCTGATATCAATGCTCTCTGTGGACGCATTGCCGACTTTTACCCTGGCTGTCTGATTCCAGTAGAGACCTGTCACAATTCGGATGTCCTTATCATCAATTCCTATGCTTTATAGAATTTCAAATAGTTGGTCATGTCTCACATTGTCAAAGGCTTTCGAGTAATCTACAAAGCACATGTAGACATCCTTGTTCATATCTCTACACCTCTATACTAATACTTGCAAACAAAACACTGCCTCCCTTGTGCCCAAAGCGTTCCTAAAACCAAATTGTGACTCATTGATTTCCGCTTCACACTTGTTGTAGATTCTGTTACATATGACTTTAGTGTAAAGACTTATATTGCATGGTTTTTGAAAAAATTCAAAAGATCAAATTACAGAGCGCATTTTTAAATTTCTTTAAAAACCTGCATTTTTCTCTGTGTAACTCGAAAATTATAAGCGATACAAAAAAAATGATTTGGTACAAAAATGTAGGGGTTTTTTTGCAAAAATTTTATTTATTTTTTTTACTCATGTTTCATAAAAACTTTCAGAGATGTCACTACTTTAAGTTAGGTTGATAGTGTGAATATCATCTTTCTTGCGTCCCTCAACCCTTTACCTTTTAAAACCTAAACATTTTGAATTGGTGCTTTTATAATCCTTAAAGTTTCCTTTCAATTGATTTTTGAGTGGATACGCTATCTTTAAAATGAACGGAGGTATTGTAAAAAAACCATACAACTTTTTTCAATTTTGGAGCATACACAAATTTTGGAGATCTGAATGGAATCTCGATATACCGACTATTCACTTTTCACAACTGCTGGTGAAAAGCACTTCTGTAAAATTGACATCACCCGTGCCTACATTATACGCTTTAGACGAGTACGTTATGAGAGTTTATTACCAAATTAAAAATTTGGATAGGCGATAAAGATCTCAATCCAATTTATTGGAAATAAAATAATGCTAACGGATATTTGCAGCCCTCAAAAATTCATAAATCAACTGCGCCACAGGAATTACTAGAAATAATTTTTTGCAATTGCAAAAAATGATGCAGCGCGTCATGCACCTGCAGAAAGATCGGGCTTCTTTGTAACGCTACATGTGGGGGACGTGCAGATGTTAACTGTCAAAACAGTGCTCCAATCTCTGATAATGATGAGGAAGGGACGAATGACAGTGGTGACAGTGATGTGGATAAAGCAGAAATCTCACGACGAGGTTGAAGTGCGTGTTGATGCGAGCTTCAAGTGTTTAAAAATTTAGCCGTCGGCAAAAAGAGATAATATAAGATATATAATAGTAAAAAATAAAGAGAACGCAGTTACCACCCTATTAGACGGTAAAATTAGTAATATTTACTTTGTGATAAAATGAGTCAAAGCATATGTCCTGAAGAATAAAGACAACCAAAAAAGTTAACCCCAGTGGTGGCGGTAAAAATATTACTTGGTTGGTTAATTCTCACAATGATAAAAATTAAAACAAAACGTAGTTTGACCATAAAATTACCACGACACTGATCGTACCCTCGGCAGATCTTGAAGCGTGTCTCTTTTCACAGGAAAATAAATTTTAGCATTTGTTGTTATCTTAAGGGTCATAAATACCAAATTTTGACAGAAAATTTTCTATTATACGTTGCGTTTTATCTTTTTCACGTTGGGTTGAATCCCATCTTCAGTTTTTATCTTTATCTGTTAAATTTTTCTATTTCACTCAGAATGTAGCGCCACGTTCCGTCAGTTTTAGTCTTTAAAATAAGTTAGTGACATGACTGTTCTTCTTTAAGTCTACAAAATTTTTACATATTTTCTATACATCTTTTGTATAAATTTTATTATTTTTTGCAAAGAATTTTGCTTATGTATATCATTTTTCTCTGTGTTTATATTTTCCATAATGTTTTCGATAATACATATTATAATAAAATATTGTTTATGGTGATAACGTAGTGGTAAACATATATGATAAAATAATATTTAATTAAGATTTTAATTAAGATACACCATCGATATTATAGAGCTTATTCCATGCTTATATTAAGTATACACGTACTATAAACTATATACATAATAATATACAGTCTGAAAAATGAAAAAATACTCATGAAGGATCACATCAGTCTTTCTCTATAACAAACGTTGGTTATTTATAGAAAAAGGCAGCAAATACAAAATAAGTGATTGATGTGATCGTTCATGGGTATTCTTTCATTTTTCCGACTGTACTCGTTATTTATATTTATATAAAATGCTTAAAAACAAAACAATAAAATAATAGGTAGTCATCACAAATCTCCATTTTTTGACACCTAAGCAGTGATCTTTAAAAGTAGCAATAATTTTTAAACTTTGCTGGTGTGAGAGCATGGAAATTTCTTTTGCGCGTTAGTATCGTATATTTCTCTCGAGGAAAGTAATTCTTTTGGAAGTCTAGAAAGAAAATTGGACTAGATTCTATCAGGCAGTGCCCGTTTAATATTCTGATGTTTATACAACCAGAAATTTCCTGTTCTTTGCAAGTCTTTCTCTGGCGATACAACACAATAAATGGTTTTCAACGTTTCCATCGCCTGCAGATGATGACACTAGAGATATTGAGTAAAATATACAGGGGTCTTATTGCGTGTACATATTTTTATAATAGTGAACTGTAAACTACTATTTTCAAAATCTGTGTCGCTTTTGTTTTAATTAGATAAGATAGATTTTTTAAGAGCTTAGGCGCAAAATTTCAGACAAATGCTTTTTAAATGCGTTTTTTTACTTCTGAGAGAACAACTCAATATTTTATGATGGGTAGTTCTTTTCGGACAACAGACTCAGTAAAACACAGGTTAAAAATAAATAGATATATTAAGGATTAGATATATTAAGGATATTTATATACAGTTCAAAATTAAAAATAACAAAATAAAATATCATTCTATCTTCGCCAAGTTCCAGAGCAAGCTCCCTAGGCCGTCTGCAAAAGAAATAAAATTAGATTTATAACTATTATCAAAAATGTAATAACAACACAGTATGTACAATCGTAATCTCGCTAGACGGAATCAATATATCTACATAATTACACACTCAGAATCGTAGCCCCAATCAAATATCGACTCATCGACTCAATTACCCATCAGCCAGCTCTGGGCGGAGGTGGCGGCTATCCTCACTACATAGCGCGTCCATCTCGGCAGGTTCCAATTCAGTCCATTGCATATCTGCCGTTTGAGTTCTTCCCGGTTCAATACCTCGAGAGAAACTGCCTTCATGATTCTCCATGCCCGTCTTAAATCTACTCTCGGTAGCCATCACTCCTTGGTATCGCCGGAGAGGTGTTCGATTCTGTGCTGTTGATCTGCCGACCGCCGAGCTGCAGGCATCATATCATTACAAAAATTGAAAAACAAAATACTTCAAAAAATTTAAACGCAGAATAAAATACTACATTATTACCGAGAAACGAAAGTCCTTTAGAATAGACAAAAAGTTTGTCTTAAATGAGATAGGGTAAACTATACAGTCATTGGACAGTGACAGTGATGGGACATTCGAAAGTCATTCATAAAAAATAAGGATCCTGTACCTGCATGCTGAGCCGCTATTTTACAGTTAATTGTTATTTCTTGCTACTTTACGTTAAGTAGCAACGATTTTTGCAAGATGGCACCACTGTAGCTAATATGGTGAATTGTATTTTATTTGTGCATGCTGTTAGTAAATTGTTAATATTTTCTTAAGAATATTGACCTCAAATTTTGTTCTATAATAAGGTAAGTGTTTATTAAACTGGAAATTTTTGTGTTTTGGGTTATTGTTCTCATATTAAGCTTAATTGTCTATGTTCTATTTACATGCCTGCTTGTAATAATTTGAGGTTAAATATGTGTCCAATAAATGTCTTTAAAATTTGTGTAGTTTACAGTTATTGGACAAGGTGTCCAATGACTGTATATTGAATATTGATCCAAAACGATAATAGAACCTGTTACGCTGTAGATAATGTGGCCAAATAGGTAGGAATATTTATTTTTTTACGGTTCATGTTACCTGTCCAGTTATTTCCCACATGTCCAATAACTATATTCTTGCTGTCCAGTAATTATATTTATTAATAATATGTATTTAATAAACAAAAAAACATAAAAATCTTGCAATGAAATAAAGAAAAATATGCCATATTCCTAGGTTACACAAATATACTGATTAAGTAGGTAACATTAAATATTAACAATAAAATCAAAAGGATCTGCACAAGTAGAGTAATAATAATAAATAATAGTTTCTCGTTTGTTATTGTTAATGTTTGTTCTTTGTATGGATATGGCCACCTGATATTTTTATAAGACTTCCTGTAGAATAAAATAGTTTTATTCTTGAATTGAAAAATTTTATTATACTAGACCGGTTTCATAAAGGTACAAACTTTGCCTCACCCGGAGTGAATATAATTTTTTTTATGTAACTCCTGATCATGCAAAGTTAGACCTTTGAAACCCCGGTACAGTATAATAACGTCCTTAAATTTGTTAAATTTCATTAAATATTTGCTTTATTAGGTAAATTAAAGTAGAAACAATTAACTGAATAAACTTGTGCCTATATTTTACTTATCGAAAAAAATTTAATTTGAAACAGAAATAACTTTTACAATACAAAGTTCAATTGAATAGCTTCACTGTGTAGGTACATATTGTTTCAGAAACGCTTTAAAATGTCTAAGAAACAGTATGACGAAGCAGCTTTAGAAGCGGCAGTAACTGAAATTCGGGAGCATGGGAGTTCATTGAGAGCTACCGTCAGAAAGTATGGTGTTCCAAAATCAACTGTATCTTTTAAGTTAAAAAATCCGGGACACAAGGAGACCTTCGGCCCTCGTCCAATTCTTACTGGAGATGAAGAAAAACTATTAGCGAATTGGATTGTGGACTTAGCGAGAAAAGGATTTCCACGAAAAAAAGAAGACCTTCAATCAAGTGTTCAAAATTTTTTAAATAGCCATCCACGTCCGAACCTATTTAAAAACAAGAGACCTGGGGATGGATGGGTTAAGGCTTTTTTAAGACGTCACCCTTTTATAGTCCAAAGGACGAGTGAAGCAGTGACTTCTGCTAGTTCTTGCGTAGCAGAAAAGGATATAAGGAAATGGTTTGAAGAAATTTTTCAGTTCATAAAAGATAAAAATCTGGAAGGTGTAATCAATGATCCCGCCAGGGTTTTTAACGGAGACGAAACCGCATTCCAAATATGTCCTAATACGGGGAAGGTACTAGCATGTAAAGGGGAAAAAATGTCTATGCAATAGAACAAGGTACTACAAAGGAAAATATAACCGTCATGTTTACGTTTTCGGCTAATGGAACATCTTGTCCACCAATGATATTATAAGGATACAAGAGGATTCCGGAAAAAGTTGCTGTTACTGTTCCGCCAGGATGGGGTATTGCAAAAAGTGACGATGGTTGGATGACCTCAGAGGTGTTTTTTGAATATATGGGGAACGTTTTTCATCCCTATCTCATACAACAAAATATCGAATTGCCCGTCATATATTTTCTAGATGGACATAAAACGCACATGAACTATGAGCTTAGCAAGCTTTGTTCCGAGCTTCAAATTGAACTAATAGCTTTATATCCCAATGCCACCAGAATCCTCCAGCCTGCAGATGTGTCAGTTTTTCGTCCAATTAAAGTTGCATGGAAAAAATCAGTTAGAGAGTGGTGTGCTCAGCATGTAAACGAAATGGTGACTAAAGTAAACTTTGCATGTATCTTGGAGAAAGTTGTGAATACGTCGATAAATCCAGTAGCATTAATAAATGGTTTTAAGGTTTGCAGACTTTGTCCGTTTAATGTTGAGAATATAGATTTTTCGAAATGTCTGGGAAAAACACATCATTCAGCACCATCAGTTACCACAGACATCTCTAAAATCTCCAGCATAACATATGAAGCTTTTACAAATGTTGTTGGGGAGGAAAAAATAAAACAGTTTCGTAACATAAAACTTAATGAAGTAATGACACATAATAGTTTAATACACATAATAGTGAAGAGTTTAATCTTCTTTACAATGTTTGGAAATGTTTTGAAAATCCAAATCTGCCTGTTACGAAAGCATGTTCAAAAACGTTAGAGGAATCTTTACCAGAAAAAGCAATTCCTGCTCAAGAAGAAAACCAATACAGAGAACAAACTGCCATTAGTGAAAAATGTATAACTGATAATAGAATAGAAATGGTCACTCAAGTTCAAACAAATAGCAGTCATAAGCAGACAAACCAACCTTGTGAATCATTAGTTGAACTAAGGAATAACCAGGATAACTTGGCTAGTGCAAACGTCACACAACAATCGCCAGAATGTAAGTTGTCGCAACCTAAGCCATGTGAAAATAGTAAACAAAAAACGCTAACCAATGGAGGATCTGTAGAAAAAGAGCATTACAGTGAAAATCTGATTAAACCAAAAAGCACCGAAGATTCACACAAATTGAAGTCAGATATTAGTCCAGCCTTTAAAATTATCAATCATTCCGGTTTTGGTAATTATTTAGTATGTCCCAAAACTCCTGAACGTAAGGGGAAACGTGATACTGAACGTCTTCCTTTTGCAATCACTTCAGAAAAATACAAAAAAATGCTTAAAGAGAAGAGTGAAAAGAAAAGAAAGCTAGAAGAAGAGAAGGCTGAAAGAAAAAAGAAACGCGAAGAAAAAAAAGCACTTGGTAAAGGAACAAAAACAATTAATGTAAAAGAAAAACAAAAGCAAGCGTCCAAAGCAAACTTTAAAGATGCTTTAACGTCTAGAAAATGCACTCCTCCAAACGTGCAGAGTGCCACACGAGTACTATTCAGCCCCAATGGAAACAGCATAAATTCCACAAACTCTTGTACAATTTGCCAAAGATGTGTTAGTTCTCAAAACCGCTTAGTTTGTGATGACTGTTCTAAAATATATCACAAGTCATGCGTTCCCAAGAAACACCAGATTCATATTCCGGACGATGCAGATAATGATTTATTTGTGTGCCACAGTTGTTACCAGGAAGACAGTGCTTCAGAAGATGAAAATATGGACTATGATGACGATGATCCAGAAGAAACTGACCTACTCTTTTCCCAATATCAACATTACTACAAAGATAATTGATTTTATGAATTGTCCAATAACTATCTACGGTCTGTCCAATAATTATGAAAATGTCCAATAACTGTATTTTTTCGTGACTTTCAATAAAATATTTTTTTAAACTTTGTTTGTCTTAATTATTTCAAAATAAACATACAGGCTAATAAAGTAATGTTTCAGCTATCGATTAATATGGTTAGATCGTCTAATATAAAAGAATTGCGTAAATAGTAACAAATTTGTAATATCCGTTCGCTTAAGTGTCCAATGACTATGTTGTTTACCCTATCTGAAATTAAAATCACACTAAATTTTTTCTTCTTTTCGCCCCTGTAACTTATTAAATTAAAATAAATATTATAGGAGTTTTCAGGCACTTTCGGCCCTTGGTACTAGTGTAATCTTTCATTCTGCGTTTAAATTTTTTAAAAATACTTATTAGTTTTCTCAGGATTTGAAAAAAATGAATGTATAAATGATTAATGAGTTGCACATGTGAGTCCGTTTCAAATGGGCTATAGCAATAAAATGAAGACTTACTAATAGTATATTTTATAGAGCCAAAAGGAGACTGGTTTCGGACACTACAATTTACTGTCCATCTCAGGTCGCCGGCAATGTCTTCTCAAAATTCTAACTAATTACAAATTGTAACTAAAATAGTTCTAACAAATAGGTATATTCACTTCCTCAAAACTATTGTCAAAAATTCTATCCCAAAAAACATACAAAAAAGTCGGTGTATGTGTATCGGAAGAAAAACAGGGTTACTGAATAATCAGTAGAATTCGACAAGCCCATGTTCACATGCTTTGTATATCTGAAACAGGCATTCGAAAGAGTACGATTGAAGGACGTGCTCACTCTCCTTGGAAAGTAACACATAACCCAGAAATACAGAAACATAATCAAAGAGCTCAATAAATCCAACAAAACAAAGATAAGAACCACACACGGGTTCACGAAAGAAATCAAAATCAATGTCGGCATTAGACAAGGGGACAGCCTCAGTCCATGTCTACTTAATTTAATAATGGATGAAGTTATTGCTAGTGTTAACAAAATGAATCAGGGATACAGACTGGGTAACTGAACCATGAGAAAATTTTGCTACGCAGGTTATGTTATCCTAATAGCCGAAAACGAAGAATTAGATGTAAATTAGCACTGGACGACCATATACAGTGATGAGCGCGCTAATAACCGACAAAATAGCTCAAAAGATGGAAAACATAATACATTGCGAAATAAAAAGAGATGAAACTAGTGAAGGTGAAAATTATCGTTATAAGCGTCTAAAGTAATATTACATGACATAGTTTTCCACCTTTAGATGTATCAGAGGAATATGACAATTGTCACTGTGACAGTAGAATTTTGTAAAATACTCCTGTCACAGACGTCTAAAGGTGGTATGGAAACTATGTAATGTAATGTTAATTTATAACGATATAACGTTTCTAACGATAATTTCCACCACCACCAATTTTATTTCTTTTTGTTTCGCAATGTATTATGATTTCCATCTTTTAAGCTAATTGCCGGTTATTAGCGTGCTCATCACTGTAGATGTAAATTAGCAGTGGACGACCATGCTGAAGATGGGGAAGGAATGCGAAGTCATAAAAACCATACAAACGAAAAAACTGGAATATCTAGGCCACATAATGAGAGGAGAAAAGTACTCTCTGCTAAGACTCATAATCCAAGGAAAAATCTCTAGAACGAGAATTGTGGGACGTAGGAGGATTTCCTGGTTGCGAAATTTAATGGAGTGTTATGGGTGCAGTTCAATTCAGTTGTTCAGAGCTGCACCCAACAAAGTTAAGATTGCTGTGATAGTAGCCAACCTCCAATGGAAGACGGTACTGCAAGAAGAAGAAAGACCATATAATCGAACAAGTAATGGATTGTTGATACCTAGATATGGAAATATCTAGCGACAGGCATCCGTGGCAAGAAACAAAACAGCAGGCAACGAAAGTAGCGAGAATATCTGGTTTCCTGAGTGATATAATCTGACGGAATAAAAATATGAGCACTGAAAGCAAATTCCGCATTTATAAGACATGTGTTAATCTCTTACTGACATACGCAGCTCAGATAAGGGCCGAGACAACAAAGAGCAAACAAATAATGAGAACAATAGAGACGAAAACCCTAAGATCCATAAGAGGTATCACACTCAGAGATAGCATACGAAACGAAGACACATTGAGAGAGCTAGGCGTTCAAGACATAGTGAGATAGACAAGAGCACGACGATGCATGTAAAGAGACCACCTATATTGGATGTACCCTAAACGTATAGCGAAATGTTCGAAGACACAGAAGCCCAACACCAAGCGATCCATAGGAAGACCCAAAAAACGATGATACGAGAGCTGTTTTTGTTATTCTTGAGGTTTTTGACTGCTTAAAATATTTGTCTGAATTTAAGGGATCGCTGATTTATCTTCTTTCTGATGGAGTTGAGTGACCGCAGACGTGAACACATGTATGTTGTTAAGTATAGTGCGTAAAGTCAAGAAATTTAACAGTTCTGTATTTAAAAGTGAAAAAAGGCCACTCAGTGTGCTGCACTACAAACTTTAAGTTACACTTTTCTTACTACAAGTGAAAATCATTCGAATACCAAAAAGGAAACCTGGATTTAATTTAGCCAAATCAAAATTGTTGACATTTTATACTGATATCAATCATTCATTGCCATTATTATCAATTCACGGTCAACCACAATGCCTCCCACTTGTTCTGTTTGCTCGAACTCGCTTCTAACAGGCCCCGATGAAGTCTCATGTTCAGTATGTAAAAGCGTCGCCCACAGAAAGTGTACATCGCTTAGCGAAAATCCGTCAAATAAACTCGTACAGGAGCATATTTGCAATCATTGTAAAGTTGATTGTACACAATCACTCAATATATCCCATTTTAATGCACTTATGGGGAGACTTGATGATCTAAAAAATGGAATTTCGGAGTGTAAACAAAACATTAGTGCTTGCCAACAATCTATCTCGAATCTAAATGAACAAATTGCAACACATGCCAGCCAAATTGCTTTATGTATCAATAATATATCTGAATTAAAAATCGAGCACGATCATCTAGCTACAAAAGTTGAAAAAATAGCCAATAGTGGTTCTCCCGAGGGGTTTTCTCTGCCTGAAATGTATGCTGAAACTTGTGAAAGGATTAAGCGAGAAAACAACATAATAGTTTTCGGACTACCAGAGCTTAATGCAACTTCACATTCAGATATGGCTAACACTCTATAAATTTTAAATTTGTTAAATATCGGCAAAGAAGTACAAATTTCATCAGTTAGTAGAATTGGAAAACCATTGCATGGTAAAAATCGACCAATTCGAGCCGAAATGAGTAAAAAATATATTGTTAGGGACATACTACGCAATAAAAATAACCTCTGTCGTAAAACATACCCAAATATATCTATTAAAGCAGACCAAACACCTTTACAAATGCAGGAACTGAACAATTTAAGAAAAGAACTGGATTCTCTCAAGCGAGATGGAAAATCTGTTACCATACGCTACATTAACAATGTTCCAAAATTTGTCGCAGCCAATGAAAACGTTAACAGCTCCAAAAGAAGCAGGGATGAAGAAATATCACCACCAAGAGACCGAGGATCAAAATCATCAAAAAATACCACAACTTCACAGGAAAAATAGCAATCATTACAAATTGCTTTTTGGAATTCTACTGGCTTTTCCCATATTGAAGATTTCGTGAATTCTAATTTTTCTAGGGACATCTCGGTTTTTTGCATATCTGAAACATGGTTGTTGTATCAGCCATCATCCATATTTTTGGACAATTACAATGTTTGTTTTTCTAACGCCGTTCGTGATAAATGTCGCGGCAGGGCCAGTGGAGGTTTAATAACTTTTGTGAAAAAACCTTTAAATGTGTGTGTTTTAGATAAGTCACTGTACTGGTTAACTTGTTTAATTTCCTGTAACAGTTATCCTGTAAGTTAGGAGATAATTATAAGCAATGTTTACTTTAAGCCTAACTTAGACATTGATAGCATTTTAGAACTTTTCAATTTTTCTTTGCAAGAAGTAAACAATGCGTATCCAAACACTCCTGTTTTGATAGGTGGAGACTTTAATTGCCGAATGGGGTCTTCTGGTGAAGTACCACTAGAACTAATTTCTTACAGTAATATTTTCGCTAATAGAATAAGTAGTGACGGTATTTTTAATCGCAAAGGTGAAATTCTTCTCAACTTTATGGACGAAAATTCATTCACTCTCTTGAATGGGAGAACTAAAGGTGACATACCGGGTCAATTTACTTACTGTGCTTCTGCAGGTAATAGTGTTGTCGACTTGCTATGGATGCAAAATATTCAAATTTCTTCAGTAGAAAGTCTCCAGGTTTTGGAATATTTTGCCTCCTCTGGAAGTCACTTCCCTTTAAGGATGATATTAAATTTACCGTCAGCTGTAAATAAAAAATGTACACAGCAGTCCAACAATCCAGAATACACATTAATTCCATCTTGGAATGAAAACAACGCATTAGCATTTTATCATACTTTAAAAAACTCACTAAACTGTATGCTTGAGCCAGACTTGGAAAACTCATACCAAAAGCTTGTTGAAACAATAACTAACACCTCTTTGCTTCTTGGCTTATCGAAAAAATTATTTAATACTCCAAAAAACTCCAGAAAAAATAATAAACCTTGGTTTGATCAGGAATGTTACAAATCAAAAAAATTTGTTCAGCAAAATTTGAAAATAGCAAAAATCAACAACTTTCTACCAAATTATAAAAATGCTTATTTGGTTAGTAAAAAGCAGTATAAGACAATGATTGATAACAAGAAAAAATCTTATACAAACAATTTTACGCAGGCTTTAAGTAACGTTCGCGATCAAAAAAACTTTTGGAAAACGATCCAGTATTTAAGGGAAATACAGTTAAAACTAATCTAGATATTCACACGTGGGAATTATTTTTAAATAATATTTCGCAAGAGAAAATTGTCGATAATACTCTTTTTTTTTTTGACGTTCGTTGTCCTATTTTGGACGCCCCTATATCTCTTAAAGAAATTAGCAATACTCTAAAACAATGCAAAAATGGCAAAGCCCCCAGACTAGATAATATTAGATTTGAGTTCTTGAAACACCTCCCAAATAATTGGCTATTATATTTAAATTGCTTGTACAATCGTATTCTAGATACCCTAACTATGCCTTCAGCCTGGTCTAATATTATATTAACAATGTTGCACAAGAAAGTTTCCCGTGAAGATCCAGAGAATTACAGAAGAATTGCTCTAGTAAACTGTTTAACTAAACTATTCACGCAGATATTATCTAATCGATTAACGATATGGCTGGACAATACTTCCGTTATTCCAGAATGTCAAAATGGGTTTCGTCAAGGCAGGGGATGTCTAGATAATATATTTACCCTCACTTCAGCTGTTCAGCTACAACTGCGACTTAAGAAAAGAAAAGTCTTCGCTGCTTTTATAGACCTCCAAAGAGCATTTGACTCAGTCGAACATATCTTGTTATGGAACAAACTTTTTCAGTGTGGCATTAGCGCTAAATTTATTAGATTAATTAGATTCCTGTACGCATCGGCTACCTTCCAGGTTCGCTCAAATTCACAATTGTCACGACAATATAAAATAACGGAAGGTGTTCTTCAAGGAGAATGCTTAAGCCCGACTTTGTTCTCAATTTTTCTTTCAGATGTGGAGGCCTTTTTTAGGGAGGCAGGGGCAAAGGGAATTAATATTAATGGTAATACTGATATCCTTCTATTACTCTATGCCGACGATTTGATAATATTAGGAGAATCAGAAGTTGACATGACCCGCAAATTACGAATATTGGAGACCTACACCTCACAGAATAAACTGACTATAAACACTTCCAAAAGCAAAATCTTAGTCTTCTCGAGGGGTGGCCATTTCTCCAAAGAGCGAGGATTCCTACTAAATGGTCAAAAACTTGAAAGCGTTAATAAATTTAATTATCTGGGTGTAACGTTTAGTAGTTCCTCGTTATTTCGAGAGATGGCCGTTACTACGATTGCTAGAGCCAAGCAGTCTATAGGAGCAGTAATGAACCTCTTGTCTAATGCAATAGTAAATTCATGGGAGACGAGAATTACATTATATAATTACATTATTTTAAACTGTCTTTCTCAGTGTATATCTGTCTGGGGTCTGCGCTACTCAAATACTCTAGAACAAATTCAAACTAATTTCTTTAAGAGACTGCTGCATCTACCAAAAAATACCCCCAATACTTATGTTAGGCTAGAAGTTGGCCAAGTTCACTTAAAATACTTAATTTTTAAAATATCACTTAATTGGCTTGAGAGAATTTTACTTATGGACTCCTCTAGGTATCCAAGAATTTGTTATAACCGTCTTCGTCAGCTATGTAAATGACAATAATGAGAATTATAACTGGGTAGTTCAGCTAAAAAATTATTTTTCTGAAATTGATGCAAAAGAAACTTGGGAAAATTTATCATGGGGGTTACTGAGGCATCAAAGAAACGGTTTGTTATTAAAAATGAAAGAAAAACTCTTCCAAGATGACTTATCAGCATTAACAAGTTCTCGCTATTCTTTGTACTATAAACATTTCTCACACAATAGGCAACCGCAAAGCTATTTACAAATAAAAACTCCCATATATATTACAAGACTTTATTCACAAATCAGACTTTGCTCTAAACTTTACAAAAAATTTTATTATAAAGGGATTTCGTATCACATCGACCAAACTGAAAATTGTTCAATATGTAATTTACACAAATTAGAGACTCTTTCCCACATTTTGTTGGAATGTCCATTATACTCGTGTTTTAAATCACCCCTTATTCGATCATTTGTAGAGAATACCGAGAGCTTTTTTCTGTTTTTAAATACAACCCATTCTCCCACTGAGATTAAGGAACTGTGTACATTTTTTATTAATGCACTCAGATTGCGTTCATTTATATTAAATGAATAATTGTAACTAAATCTCCATTAAGCGTCGACTATTTATGTGTAATAATTTGTACTCAACCTCTTGTTATATGATTTTTCATGAGAAACAATAAACATATCTATCTATCTATCTATCTATCTATCTATCTATCTATCTATCTTCTTTCTGATCCTCAAATGCATTTTTAGTTGGAAGATAGAAACTATCTTGATTAGAGTCTGAAGACCTGTCAGAAAATCATTGCAAGCCAACTTTACAGGTGTTACTCTTTTTCTCATAAATTATAAAAAACATAACCCTTCGAAACATTTACTCATTTTATTGCTTTCCAACTAACAACTTAGCATATTTTCTTTATCCTGGTTTGTACACTCGACCGAACTCATCTCCAGAGTGTTGTTTGAATCTGAGTTTTGTTTGCATTTGAGTGTTGAGAGTGTTGAATCTTGTTTGTGCAATGTGGATCGAATTTTTCGTTATCTTCGCCGATAATCTTGCCATCTTGTAGGTCGTTCTTAACGTGTAGCTAGCCCATCTCCATTTCATTTTGTAAGTTCTCTCCAAATCATCCATAACTTTGGTTTTGTTTCTTAGGTCTTCATTTGTGACCTTTTCTTTTATTGTTAACTGCTATCATTAAACGCTCAATCCTGCTTTATGCTATTTTTAGTTTTGATGTGTTTGTAGGTCATTACTGGCCAAACATAATAATCAAAGACTTTCCGCTTCGTCGCTATGTTGCCTTCTCCATAGGGTGCCAGACATCCATCGATGGCGTTAAGAGCTCCATAGAGTGCCCATACACATATGTGATGATTGGGAATATTTATTTTCAAATCGATTTCCCTCTAGGCTTTTGCAGTTCTTCCAACATGGTTTTGATTTCGCCTAGGTCATCGTAGGTCAAGTTTCATAAAAGATTAGTTTTTTGAGACCAAAATTACAATTGACTAAATATTTCCTTCTGGTATTTTATACTATCAACTATATTTAATAAAAATAGACCACAAGTATAATTCGGCTGCCCCAAGTAGGAAACACTGTATATCCATTTTTTTTCAAAATCACTTTTATTGCCTTTTTGGATTTAGGGTGTTGTTATCTACCAATTACCAAGGAAGAAGAAATTGAAAAATTAGTAGAACCACTGTTTAACATTGCTAAAACACATTATATCACATTCCATCTTCACTTCACCAATTTAAAACATATTATATCGTTATTCCCAAGTATAAACACTGTAAATACGGGATATACAGTGTTTTTATTTGGTTTTTGGGATTTACAGTGATTTACCGTGGGAATCGCATGATTTACATTTTACATTCGCCAAGACCATTGATATTTCCAAGGCAATTTTTAGTTGTTTGTTAGTTATTGATGGTTATTGTGCATTTTACAAGGTAAAATTGAAGGAAAAAGGACCCCAGGACGAAGAAGAATATCCTGGCTTGCTAACCTGAGAGCATGGTATAGAAAGACCTCAACTCAACTATTCCGTATAGCAACTAACAAAGTCATCATAGCCAGAATGATCGCCAACGTTCGGAACGGACAGGCACCCTAAGAAGAAGATGGTTATTGTGATAAGTGCAGTAGAAATTTGTCATACATGTATAAAATATTTAAGTTTATTGTATTAATTATTTAAAATATATTTTTAATATTATACTCGGTGTTACCTATTAATTATCAAATATGAATAAAAAAATCGAATAATATTTTGACCTGCTGAATTCGAATTTATAACTTTCTTTTGCACCGGAAGGGACGAGAGTTTATTATAAACAATTTAATTGTTGTTAATTATAATTATAAAATTATAATTAAGTTATTATAATTCGTAAACTAACAAATATAAAGAGTCTTTACAAAATGAATTTTGTTCTTAAAACAATCTACAAAATAATGTTTGGTAAACCTTGACCAATAATAAGAAACACAGATGCTGCAAAAACTTTGCAAAATTACAGAATTTAGTCGATTTTTCACTTGTAAGTCGGCTGAATTTTGAGCAATATAAGATAACTTTATAATAGCCCAAATTAATAAAAAAAAACTACAAGCTGTAAAACTAAACCTTAAAATAAATATTATGTACTTATACAAAGTTATAACAATAAACGAAAATTATTTATTAGAAACATCATAATATAATTTGTTTATATAGAGAATTTAATATAATTTGTATAAATATGTACCTATACAGAAATAATAGAGAAACTTATTTCTTTGATGCCTGAAAACGGATGATCGTTTTGGCGTACTTGGTTAGTCTCAGAGACACTAGTAGACAAGCTTTTCCAAAACTATGGATGACATCCATTACATGACCCAGACACTGACCATTAAATTGTTGCAATTTGTTTTATATTTGTTAAAGGAACTTGAATAAAGTATCGTTTGTGGTACTTAATGTCTTTAAAAAGTGGGAAATTTTATATTATATTTTCAGGTTTCCCAAATAAAAACATTGTATGTGTTCAAAACCTAGTCAGGAAATAAAATTCAGACATAAAAATATTTACTGAAAAAAAGGAGTAGTTTTACCAAATTAATGTGTGTTCACTTTTATTTCAAACAAAATAGAAATTTGAAAAGTTGAGTCCTTTACGTTTTCCACTCTGGTGAACATTTTTCGAATTGGCGCTTACAGTGTTTCTACTTGGGACAGCCGAATTGAAATCATATATGTAAGTTACTGTGTAAACAATTTGAATAATAACTTCTTGTACTGTTAAATCAAAAACAACCTCAAGTCTTGTCTTCGTATTTATTTAAAACTTACATAATTTAGATACCTTGTTGTTTCCAACTCAAATACTCTCACTATATTCAATCTCCCTCATAAAGAACCAAATAGCAAGAGCAGATGTTTGAGATCCAAACAAAATAAACGAAAAGAATTACACCTCAAAGCAACTGCCAAGACTAAAGCCTGCAGCTTACATTTTCGTGTACACAAGTCTCTTATCACCGCCATGTTACATTCATGGCACACGTTGGTGTGTTATTACCTGCATACATCAGAGTCATTTTAAGTGGCAAGACGTAAGACACATAAACGTAGATCACTTCGAAATAGACAACTCTTGCAGGATACAATTTTAGGCCAGTTAAATTGTGGTTTTAAAATTTTATACCAACAAAAATTTAAATATATTTTAATAATTATTGTAAATAATTTAAGTTAGAAATTCATACTACTAAATATTTTTCAATCGTCATTTTTCTGAATATAAATGGTAATACAGACATCTCATGAAATAATTTTTCCAATTTTTTATAGCGCTTTCTAAAGCATTTGTGTGATTATAAAGGTAAAAATCTAAAGATAATACCTAAGTATTTAACGGGATAACACAAGCATATAATACACTAATGATACAGGAAGGGTTGAATCTCTATAGATTTCAAATAATGAAACTTGAAGGCGGTTAGCAATTAAAATTTTATTTTATTTAAATTATATTACTTCGTCCATTTGTAACTGATAGGTTGGAGCCAACAACCTCAGACATTGGTTTCGGTTCTATGAATATTACGAGGGATTCAGAACTCTTATGTCACTATTTTATTAATGAAGTATTTACGTTATCTGCCGAGTAACTCAAAGAGCTAAATTGTCTTTTATAAATTAAAAATAAGTGCCCAAGAAGCCAATTCTTATTCTAAGCTCATGCGCAACTTTTGCATATAAGAAATAACTTCTTTATCTCTTTTAAACAACATAAAGGCATAAAAACTGTAGCGATTATATCCGAAAAACTGTAGCGATTATAGAATGATAAGCCTTATGATACACACTTTTAAAATCTTTCTACGTATCATCCACAGTAGAAATGTGAAGAAGACCAGAATGAAACACAATTTGAAAGCTTCAGAAATGGACTGGGAACCCGGAACGCACTCTTTGCACTAAATGTAATATTGCAGAAATGCCGAGATCAAAGGAAATACGTCTTTGCTGTATTTATTGACTATGACAAGGCCTTTGATGGAGTACAACATCACAAATTAATTAAAATATTAAAGGATAAAGGAGTTGATAGTTAAGATGTACGAATCATAGAAAAATTATACTAATTGTGTCAAACAGCGACAGCCTGCATAAATGGAAAATCAACAGAAATATGCAAAATACAGAGAGGTGTCAGACAGGTCAAAAGGCAACCAAGAGGCCTGCTTTCTACCAATTCCTCTGCGTCCTTCGATTTTACCTATCATAATAAGTTAAAGAACATTATACCGGTCCCCCCTTACTACGTGTCCAAAATAGGTCATCTTTCTTTATTTGATGTTATCAAGTAGCTCGCGGGCAGCATTTGCTATTTAAGGACTGCCACATTTGTCAGCATAGCCGTCCATGGTATTTTCAGTGTACGTCTGTGCAGCCACATTTCAAAGGCCTCCAAACGATTAATGGTGGATATTTTTTATGTCCATGCTTCAACATCATACAAGATGTGACGATGATATCATGTTATCGTCTAGAGTACGCCAATGAAGTAAGTAAAACATGTTTTTGTACCGTCTCTGACGATATAAAAGTCGGAACGAAAAGCCTAGTTGATTATTATTCTTGGAGCGGTGATTGAAGAATAATAAACAACAACGAGATATAAGAGGTGAGTTATCCCGACTATTTTTCGCCTTCGTTTTGGTGCTCTGAACGAATCCGACGGTTTTCCTTTTACCTATCCTTATACGAGCAGTGATCGTATTTCCCAACATGTCTTTTCCCCTGACGAGCTGAGCGAGATTTCCTCCCCTTATACGTCCATTTCATATTAATAAAGGTAATTTCTTATCCATGCGATCGTCAATATCATTTATTCATGAACAAAATATCGTCACATAACCCGAACCGAAAGCTCGATGCGTAGATTATAAATATATTTTATTAACCAAATTAACGAGTAATTAAGGCTAATTATCTTATCTTTTGCATGTTTTGATTCCAAATAAAAATGTCTTAAAAAGTGAACTTTTATCTTCGAATAATTTTGTTACCTGGAGCAACAAACGCAACGACCACGTTACAAAGAGGACTGACCAAATGTAACATTTAATCATGCGCTTTACTCTGTTCTAATTAGCAAAATTCATGGAAAAGTTATTTACCAGCAATTTTATTGCTGGAATCGAATTATATGATCCTCCATATCAATAATATAGGTATGCAAAGTCCGCAGATAGTGTGCTACTTTTTTTATAAACAAAATGGCGCCGACAAATCATAATGTTTTCAATTATTGCTCCATAACTCCGAAGATTTTAACTTTACAACAAAAACACCCAAATAAAAATTCACCGCAATTAAATTCTGCATAGAGATATGTTTTTCACGATTTGCTCCGACGAAAATTTTCCTCGAAAAATGCGGGTTTTCCTAACAAAAACTCTAATTTTCAAATAAAGTTTTAGGTAAGTAATTATTAATTAATAATTAAATAACTTAGTGACCTCAAAGCTTACTTGGTATAGATTGTAATTCCAGAAGCCGGTGAAAATTAAACGAATATTTTAGCAACAATCCAATTGTAAATTAACAAATTATGATCGCAATAAAAACCAAAATAATCATCATACATTGATCAAACTTATAAAGATTATAAAGATGAGATGCTTATTTAATATTTTATCGACAAAATATAAATTTTTCTTTTTTTTGCATAATCTTTAAATTTTGAAAAATATAGTTATAATACGCTGGTCTAATTAGTAAAGTACAAAGAAAGGTTATTTACCAGCAATTTGATTGCTGGAATCGAATTATAAGATCCTATATATTATTAATATAGGTATGCAAAGTCCGCAGATAGTGTGTTACTTTTTTTATAAACAAAATGGCGCCGACAAATCGTATTTTTTTCAATTATTGCTCTATAACTCCGAAGATTTTAACTTTACACCAAAAACACTCAAATAAAAATTCACCCCAATTTAATTCTACATAGAGGCATGTTTTTCCCGATTTGCTCCGACGAAAATTTTCTTCGAAAAAATGTGGGTTTTCCCAACAAAATCTCGAATTTTCAAATAATTTTTTTGGGCCAGTAATTATTTATTAATAATTATATAGCTTAGTGAAATAAAAGCTTTCTTGGTATAGATTATAAATTCAGAAGCCGGTGAAAATGAAACGAATATTTTAGCAACGATTCAATTGTTAATTAAAAATTTACAGTCGCAATAATAACCAAAATAATCATGAGACATTGATCAAACATAGAAATATTATAAAGGTGTGATGCCTATTTAATATTTTGTCGACAAAATAAAAATTTTTCATTTTTTTGCATAATCTTTAAATGTTTAAAAAAAATTGTTATAAACAAATTAACATTTCTCATAAATTGTTTACTATATTCTAATTTTTAAAAATACTTAAACTGCGTATTTCATAGTTCTTGAAAATGAATGCTTTAAAAAAATTTTCCAACCATTTGCAAAAAAGTTATGAAACAGCAAATAAATATACGAGAGCTCCGTTGTTTATAATTTGTTTTTAATTGTTTCAAAGCTTAAAATTGAGTCTATGGTACAATCTAATTACTCACAAAGAATGTCAAAAATTAGTGTAATGGTTATATTTTAATCAAAGATTAAAAGTACTTTTTTTTGTAATTTTTAGCGCAAAAGTAGGCCTGATACAGAGTCGGAGCTAAAATGTTCACTCGAAGCGACTGACACGCAGCATACATTATTTATTAAAAGTGTACGTCGCGCGGCCGCCGGTCGTCGCTCCGAGTGAAAATTTTAGCTACAGTACTGTATTATTCTACTTTCGCGCGTGTAAATTACAAAAAAATATATTTATAATCTTTAATTAAAATATAACCATTAAACTTATAATCGACATTCTTTTGTAAATAATTAGCTTGTACTTTAAACTCACTTCTACGCTTTGAAATAATTAAAAAAAATTATAAACACTGTAGTAATCGTATGTTTATTTTGCTGTTTCATAACTTTTTTGCAAATGGTTGCAAAAATCATTTTCAAGATATTTAAAATGCGCATTTTAGCTATTTTTTAAAATTATAATATAATAAAAAGTGAGAAACGTTAATTTGATTAAAACTATTTTTTTAAACATTTAAAGATTGTGCAAAAAAATTAAAAATTTATATTTTGTCGAGAAAATGTTAAATAGGCATCTCATCTTTATAAGATTTCAAAGTTTGATCAGTGTATCATAATTATTTTGGTTATTATTGCGACCGTAAATTATTAATTAACAATTGAATTATTGCTAAAATATTCGCTCAATTTTCACCAGCTTCTGGAACTATAATCTAAACCAAGAAGACCAAATTATTTAATTATTGGTAGATAATTACTTATCTAAAACTTTATTTGAAAATTAAAAATTTTGTTGGGAAAACCCGCATTTTTCGGGGAAAATTTTCGTCGGAGCAAATCGTGGGAAACATATGTCTATGCAGAATTTAATTGTGGTAAATTTTTATTTGGGTGTTTTTGTTGTAAAGTTAAAATCTTCGGAGTTATAGAGCAATAATTAAAAAAAAATTGCTGGCGCCATTTTGTTTATAAAAAAAGTAGCACACTATCTGAGGACTTTGCATACCTATATTATTAATATATAGGATCTTATAATTCGATTCCAGAAATAAAATTGCTGGTAAATAACTTTTCCCAAAAATGGCCTATTCTCCAATAATCAGCCCAGACTACTTTCGAAGTTGAAGTTGTAAGTTATCATTACAGAAGAATGATCTCATTTTAAAAATGTCTTGCGGGCTATATCGATTCTACATTTTATCTCTTTATCTGGATCTAGTTGTTCAGTAATATGGCAACCAAGATATTTAAAACTATAACCGTGAATCTTGATTGTCCAAACTGCTAAATACCATGTATTTTGTTTTTGAACAGTTTATGTTTAGGCCAAACTCTCTTCCCACTGTGTCAATGGCATTTCAAAGGTGTTGTAATCCATTCATATCATCACTTAAAATAACTGTATCATCTGCCTATCTGATTGTATTTATCAGAATTCCATTAACTTTCACTCCCCATTCCAAATTATGCAGCGCTTCTTTAAGTGGGGACAGTTTACAACCCTGTCTGACACCTCTTTGTATTTTGCATATTTCTGTTGATTTTCCATTTATGCAGGCTGTCGCTGTTTGACGCCAGTATAATTTTTCTATGATTCGTACAACATGACTATCAACTCCTTCATCCTTTAATATTTTAATTAATTTGTGATGCTTTACTCGATCAAAGGCTTTCTAATAATCAATAAATACAGCAAATACGTATTTCCTTTGATCTCGGCATTTCTGCAATATTACATTTAGTGCAAAGAGTGCGTCCCGGGTTCCCAGTCAATTTCTGAAGCTTTCAAATTGTGTTTCATCCTGGTCTTCTTCAGATTTCTACTGTGGATGATACGTAGAAAGATTTTAAAAGTGTGTTTCATAAGGCTGATCATTCTATTATCGCTACAGTTTTTCGGATATACAGTTTTTATGCCTTTATGTTGTTCAAAAGAGATAAAGAATTTATTTCTTATATGCAAAAGTTGCGCATGAAGTTAAAATAAGAATTGGCTTTTCGTGCACTTATTTTTAATTTATGAAAGACAATTTAGCTCTTTGAGTTACTCGGCAGATAACGTAAATACTGCAATAATAAAATAGTCACACAAGAGTTCTAGGTTCTAATCACAATAGTGATTTATATGAAAAAGCGGCTTAATTTTGCGAGACTAGTTTCTGTGCGTTAAAAAGAGAACTAATTCTACCCTCATTAATATATTTTATCAAGAAATTCTAAAAAATATGACGACTATGTATATTAATATTTTCACCTGCCAAGCTTCAAGAACCAAGAATGGCTGTGCCGCAGCATTTATAACAGAAGATACGGAATACGCTATACAAATATCTAGTTATTGCAGTGTATTTACTGGAGAATCTACTGCAACTTTAAAAGCACTCAAATTTTGCAAAATTCTAATCTACTCATCATAGATTCACTATCAGTAACCCAAAGCATCAAACAAAGGTCTATCCAAAAAATAAAACTTATGATACATTGTATTTTGTATGCTAATAAATGAGAGAGCATAGGTTAAGATGGTTTGGTCATGTTCAACGTCGAGACGTTAATCACCCAATACGAAAAATAACTGAAGTGCAGATTCCTGGAAGGAGTAGGAGAGGAAGACCAAAGAAGACCTGGGGGGAGACGATAAGGCAGGACATGTTGGTAAAGGGGATTGACATTGATATGACCCAAGATAGAATTGTGTGGAGAAATGCAATTAGGGAAGCCGACCCCGCATAGGGATAAGGCAAAGAGAATGATGATGATGATACATTGTATGCTAAACAGAAATGTACCTTCACGTATAGGTATTTCAGGCACTTAAAGCAACTACTGAAAAAAGCATTGATATTATTAAAAGAATTCCAGTCGCAGATATTTATCTCAATATCAAACAATATTATATACAAGTTTGGCAGCGTTGTTGGGATTCAAATTGCTCAATGATTAAAACAATCAAACTTTATGTACCTATATGAATTTCCGGTACCAGATCTCAAAAAAGAGAAGATAAGAAGTGGCAATAAATTGATTAAAAATAGGGCATACAACATTAACCCACAAGCACCTAATAAACCAATGCTCGTACGAAATAAATGATATTCTTCATTCAATGCTCGTACTGAATGCTCATACTGTAGATACCTGATAACAGTCCAGCACATAATTCTTACGGAATATCCACTATTATACACGTATGAAAGAAGCATCAACAACAACAACATTTCTGAAAAACCAAGTCAGCTTAAAAATATATTAAATTCTAAATTATCCAATCTTAAAAATATCAATTTATTTCATAAAATGTAATAATTTTATACTTTCTTTCGCAATGTACAATTACTATACCGGGTGGTGAATTGGAAAACGGGCCATAGGAAACTCAATGTAAAATTCTAAACTATTAAATTCCTGCTTCCCTAATTATTTTACATTAAAAGTAATAAGAAACTATTTGTAGAGGATTGAAATCTGTATTGAAAACAACTATTAAAATTGTTCTACGAACAATAATTATTCAAAATTTTGTAAAAATATAATACAATTTTCAGAGTAATACGCGAAAGTTAGGCCACACACAGTGCAATAATGTGTGTACGGTTGCATTTGGTGACAATGAAGTTATTATATTTGCAATTTGAACTGTCAATTTTTAATTTTTTTATCATTTATTGTTTAAAACACAATAAAATTGATAAGATACTTTCAGTTAAGGAGAATGTATTAATAATAAAGATATTTTCTTTAGTCAATAGTGTGAGCACTTTCAGGTAAATAGTAACGTTTGGCCTAACATGCCCACACAAACCTACTGCGTTAAATACATTAAATACAGTAAATAATAGTAAATACATGTGTTTAAATCGTAGAACAATTTTACTAACATGTTTTTAATACATATTTCAATCCTCTACAAATAAGTTCTCATGACTTTTGATGTAAAATAATAAGGGAAGCAGGAATTCAACAGTTTAACATTTTACATAAAGTTTCCTATGGCCCGTGTTCCGATTCACCACCCATATATTTTATCACTATAGTATAATAATTCAGCATCTGCTAATAACCTTCGATGGTTGATACGGCTTTCTGTAAATAATAAGAAATAAATAAGTCATTATCCTTGTAATGTACAGAATTTTTAATATTTTTCTTTTAAAATTTTCCATGACTGACCTAAAAATTTCGGCGGTCTACTTTTTCGGAGTTGAGATGAAGTTTACTACCGATTTGTGTTCTCCCAAGAAAGTTCTACAACAAATTTATTTCGAATGAGATAGGGATTGGAAACTGTATCCGAATTTTTTGTCTTGTAGTCTAGCTGTCGAGATGTTGTAAAGAATACGCCTTACGATGTGCTTTAATGGTATATTACGTATACAAAAGAGCGGGAAAATGCAAAACAGTAAATTCTACCACGCTTTGGATTTTATAGGTATTAATTATGTTTTGTAACTTTCAGTAAAATAAAAAGATATTAGCATTATACAGGGTGTTTGTTAAAGAATGGGTCATAGCTTAACCTTAGATTCCTCAGCTTAAAATAGGTCGATTTAGGCTAACTTACCTTAGTATGAAAGTTGAAAATGACCGAAATATAGGGTGTCAAACTTTAACTTTTATTTTATTTATTCTTGAATATTTCCTGACAGGCATGGGATAACAATACGAAATTTAGTAAGCGGAGTTTTTTGGGATGAGAAATCTAAATTCGCCACCAAAAATGATGTATTATCCAGAGAGCGCCACATACGTCTTTCAGCGCTCATTTAATACGTTCAATTTTTTTTATCCCCCACTCTATATACTTTTTGAATAAAAATTTTTATTCTCTGAATATTTTTACTTAAAAAAGGTATAATACTTCATTCATGACCGTAACTCAACTATTTTCCAGATAAAGACATTTTAAATCTGCGATACAACATAATTTATTGCATAATATCATTGTAGTTGGACCCGAAAAATAAACTTGAAACCATAATAACTGTGCTAGTTTTCATATTTATATCATTGCTTCGCAAATTCCATTTGAAGGAATTTGCGATACAGTTTTGTAAATTTTTGTGGTTTTAAGTTATTTTTTGGGTGTAACTGCAATAATATTATGCAAAAAACTATGTTGCCTCGTAGATTTAAAATGCGTTTATCTCGAAAACGGTTGAGTTTAGCGAGATAAATCTAGTATACTTTATTTAAGTAAAAATATTATGAGAATTCAATTTTGGTTCAAAAAGTATGTAGAGTGGGTAATAAAAAAAAATTGAACCTATTTAATGAGCGCTGAAAGGCGTATGTGGCCCCTTCTTGGTAATATATCATTTTTGGTGGCGAATTTAGATTTCTCGTCCCAAAAACCCCCGCTTACCAAATTTCGTGTTATTGTCCCATGCCTGTTAGGAAATATTCAAGGATAAATAAAATAAAAGTTTAACTTTGACACCCTGTATTTCGGTTATTATTAACTTTCGTACTAAGGAAAATTAGCTCAAATCGACCTATTGCAACCTCAGGGGTCTCAGGTTAAGCTATGGTTCATTCTTTACCAAACACCCTGTATTGTGATTTTTTGCATGGTAATGTGTCGTTAAATTTGTTTTTATATCTTTTTTAAGATAATTTTAATTGTTTTTAAAACTGGGCAGTGCTCTCACCTTAGAGAAGAGATAACATAGAAGAACAGCTAACAATACAAGACAGATCCATCCAATAACAAAACAAAGCTAAATACATAGGAGTCACAATGGACCAAGGTCTAACGTTCACACCACTTGTTAAGGCGACAGTGCAGAAAACAGCAACGACCACAGCCGAAATGAGAGGAATCACAGGAATAAGGAGCAAATTAGATATGAAAACAAAATTAAGACTGATAAACAGCATCATACTAGCAAATAAATATTACATATATGCATCTCTTGCATGGGGAAACACAAGTCATAGCAACAAAAAGGAGATTCATGAAAAATTTGCTGCAGATGCGTCCCTGAACGATTCCCATTCAGAGACAATATAGCGTATTAGAGTGCTAGCGGAGGGAAATGAATTGTCTGGAGCATTGGGGCGGGGTGCAGTGATGTACTTATGAGTTATTCCTCCTGGCACACCTCTACAACAAATTTATTTCGAATGAGATGGGGATTGGAAACTGTAGCCGAATTCTTTGTCTTGTATCTAGTTGTTGAGATATTGTAAAGAATACGTCTTACGATGTACTTTAATGGTATATTAGGGTTTGCTCACTACGGAGAGCAATGGATTGTATCCTCGCCTAGTATCTATTTTTGTCGTCCCTTCGTATTTACTCAGTGTTTTTTGTACGTTTGCCGACAGTATTTAAAATATTGCTTATATTTTACCTGGTATTGGATACATGGGTACGATACATTGATCGGAGTAAGACTTGGCACCTCGTAATGAGCACAACTTTAGGTATACAAAAGAGCGGTAAAATGCAGAACAGTAAATCCTACCATGCTTTGGGTGTTGTAGGTATTAATTATGTTTTGTAACCTGCAGTAAAATAAAAAGATATTTGCATTCTATTGTGTTCTTGTTGCATGATAATGTGTCGATCAATTGTTTTAATATCTTTTTTAAGATATTTGTAATTGTTTTTAAAACTGGACAGTGCTCCCACCTTAACGAAGAGACAGACCTATAGAATGGCAAAACAAAGCTAAATAGAGGTCCCGTCATTTTGGAAGGCACACATTTTCATATTATTGCTAGTGTATATTAGCCAAATTTAGAGTTTCTTCCCGGCACGCCTTAGCATTAAATAATTTCAATACTCGGTAATAAAATTTCAATGTCATTAACCACTTCATACAGTCAGTAAACTTAAAGACCCTTCTGAGACCATAATATGCAAATTAGTGTCATCCCAAATGACGCGATCTCTATCTAGAAGTCACAATGGACCAAGGTGTAACATTCACACTATATGTTAAGGTGGCAGTCCAGAAAACAGCAACGACCAGAGCCGTGATATGAAGAAGGAGCAAATTAGCTATGAAATAAATTAAGACTGGTAAACAGCATCATACTAGCAAATATTACATAATATGCATCTCATGCATGGGGACACACAAGTCATAGCAACAAAAAGAAGATTCAAGGAGCACGCTACAACTGCCTTAGAGAAGCTGTAAACGTGCACAGATACATCGCTGAACGGTTCATATTGGTTCCTAAGGGTACTGCATATGATTGAGGAAGAAGCCAGAACAAGATTCGTTGAGCTAGAAGAGTACCCAAATCAGATCCTGTTAGAGATATTAAATTTTGATGTGTGCCATAGACGGAAGCACAGATGATCCAAACAGCAAGTATTAGCAAACATGAAATAAAGTCCAGATAATCGTAGCCCTATCCAGAGAAGACAATTTGCTCACCTTTGGCGTAGCAGTATATTTACTTATGTTAATTTTATATGTTTCAGAGAGCCCTCAAAGAATCTACAAAAAATACATACAAAAAGGCGTCGGCCACCAAAAAGATTAAAAAAACACTAACACAAGGGCAAGCCACAAAGAATACGAACAAAACCCAAAATGCCAGCAAGAGGGGCCCATATCCTCAAGCGCCGAGTCACCGAGCGGGTCACCGAGCTAGCCAATACAGATCTATGATAAGTCACTAGAGATAGCGGAAATAGAGCACCTCACGCTGGCCTGCATTGTTCGGGGTAGGAATTCGTAAGAATCACTGTACTCAGGACCCCACACGATAATCACTTTGCTGACAGAGAGCCCCTATAGCGTATTAAAGTGTTAGCGGGGGAAGTGGGTACTGTGGATAGTCTGAAGCATTGGGGCGGGGTGGAGTGATGCCCTGATGAGTTATTCCTCCTCGCACACCTCTACAACAAATTTATTTCGAAAGAGATGGTGATTGTAAACTGAAGCTGAATTATTTGTCTTGTATCTGGCTGTAGAGATGTTGTAATAAAGAAGGCTGTATCATCGCCCCCGTTAGGTAAATTATTCTGATTCGATTTTTTTGCACAAACTTACTCAAAAAGAGGTCCTGATAATAAATCCACAGGGTACCGGGAGGTGCCGCGGTCGGAAAATTGTTTAAACAATTTTTTTAAACAGTTTAAACAATTTTTTTAAACAATTTAAGAAAATCAATTTTTTCACTTCGGACAATTTTTTTTAGATTCCTTGGGTCATTATGAGCAAAAAAGATATCTCGTAATTTTTTTCTAAAATTGGCAGTTGTCGAGTTATGTGCGATTTATAGTTATTAAGGTACCAAGGGTATTATAAGGATAATAACGCTTGATGTCAATGGTGTATATAGGGTGAGGCAGATGACTGGCCTATTAGAAATATCTCGAGAACTAAAGGCAACAGAATCATGAAAATTGGAATAAAGGGGTTTTGAAGGATGATCTATTAAATGAAAATATTTTCATCTCTTTGCAACTTCCGGTTATACCGGAAGTTGCTTATAACTTGGTTTTTTTAAATGAGACACCCTCTATATATTTACATTTTTGGATTCTCTTCGATGTCTTCTTTCTTAAAATATAAGGTTTTGTAATATTATACAGGGTATTTTAAAAGGTAATTACGTTTTTTTATTAAGTTCGTAGCAAAATTCACACCTTGTAGAATTGTAGTAGTTTGACATCTAAAACTCTACTTAAGTTCAAATGATTTTTAATATACTCTACTATTGTTAAGAATCATTAGTATGTCTAAATTTTTAATTTTAGTATACAGGGTTGGTCGAAACTCGGAATGAGTATTTTCTGAGTTTTCTTAAATGGAACACCCTGTATTTTTGTATTGTAGTGAAATGATATTTTATAGTACTTTTTTATTTCTTAAGCATTCCCTATACCTAACTGCTTTAATTTGTGAGTTACTGGTGATTCAAGCTAAACATTAATTGCAACAAAAAATACGTAAAATTTTATTAAGTTGGCCGTGAAAATACTCAATCCCAAATAATTTTTCAGAAATAAATACATACTAATCCAGACTGGTCCTTAAAATTACCAATAATGGTTTAGCTATCGAAATACCTACGTAGTTAAGATTGTTGGTGCGATTAACAATTAAGCACAAATTAAAGCAGTTAGGTATAGGGAATGCTTAAGAAATAAAAAAGTACCATAAAATATCATTTCATTACAATACTAAAATACAGGGTGTTCCTTTTAAGAAAACTCAGAAAATATTCATTCCGAGTTTCGACCAACCCTGTATACTAAAATTAAAAATTTAGCTATACTAATGATTCTTAACAATAGTAGAGTATATTAAAAATCATTTGAACGTAAGTAGAGTTTTAGATGTCAAACTACTACAATTCTACAGGGTGTTAATTTTGCTACGAAATTAATAAAAAAACGTAATTATCTTTTAAAATACCCTGTATAATATTACAAAACCTCATATTTTAAGAAAGAAGACATTGAAGAGAATCAAAAATGTTAAAATGTACAGGGTGTCCTATTTAAAAAAACGAAGTTATAAGCAACTTCCGGTATAACCGGAAGTTGCAAAGAGATGAAAATATTTTCATTTAATAGATCATCCTTCAAAACCCCTTTATTCCAATTTTCATGATTCTGGTGCCTTTATTTCTCGAGATATTTCTAATAGGCCAGTTATCTGCCTCACCCTGTATACCGAGGGTCTTTGGCCCGAAGAATATACGTTGACCGAAAGCGTTATTATCTATAATACTATAATACTTATCTATAACTAATTTTTCAAATATAGTCCGTCCTCTATAACTTTTCCCATGCGGTACGATTCATTTTCAATCAAATTAAGTCAAAACAGAAAGTGAAACGTACGCCGATGTGTGTAGTATATAGTATACAGTATACAAAATGTATATACACATCGACGTTCGTTTCAATTTATGTTTTGACTTAATTTGACTGAAAATGAATGTATCGCATGGGAAAAGTTATAGCGGACGGACTATAAGTACATTTACTAGCAATAGTTGTAACGTAATGGTGGTAACCATAGTTTTACTTAGGTTTTTATTTGTCAACTTGGCAGTATTTAACTAGTTGGGTATTTAAATTTAATACCCTAGGGCTTTATTTTTCAAAGTAATAATAGGGCAATATATCATACTTAACTAACTGCGAAATCATGTCATTATTTTCAAATAATATACCAGTCGGACATTAAAAATAAAAAAATGCGAAAATGGCCATTTTCAAGACTTAATAACTCGGTTAAAAATTATTACTATGAAAGACAGAAAGTGACTAAATCAAAGTTTAAAGCCCTCCCTACATGATCCTGAAGAAATTTGTGTCATTAATTTATTAAGAATGAATAATATATTCTTCATCCTTAAAGTAAAATCATTATTTTTTGCGATATTTGAAGTTAAACATTAAGCGGCACAATATACTAATCAAAATAACTGTGCCGTTACATTATGTTTAATTTCAAATATCTCGAAAACTAACGACATTATCGTTACGAGTGAACAGTATATTATTTACATAGAGCGTATTGAGAATCGAAAAGTTGCGCTAAATTCGCAATTCCGCGAGTGGTGTAGAAGATGGGAAGGGTGAAGCATTCACTGTCTTCTGTCGTACGCCTCTGGTAGTCGCCAGAAACGTTTTTTTATCATAATTTATTCGGGTGTAAAATACCTACATCTAAGTATGACAAGGATATATCCAATAGTTTTAAAGTACTGGGTACAAACAGTTTTTAAATTTTTAAATAAAAAATCCTGTAACCCAGTAAGGAATCACAATTTATATAAGTGATTGGAGTTAAATCTTAATATTTTGAGGTCTAAAATCTACAACACAGAGATTACACATTCTTAATGAGTCACCCTGTACATTCTGAAGTTACACCCCAAAAGTTCTCAGGTTAACAAATCGTTCAAAAACAATTAATCATATCTACCTTAATTAAACACACTCTAACACTCTAAATGGTGACAACAGACATTACAAAGACTATCATAGATATTCGTTGATGTCAAAGCAGACGAGAATATAACATGGCTTGGCCACATTCGCTATAAATTCATTGGCTAATTATTGGCTTTAATTGGAGGCTGCATTCCAATAATGGAAACAGTGTTGTGCCACATCTCAATGAAAATTTGCTGATCCGATGTCGCATCTCGTAGCAATGCCAAGCATTTTGTTTGTTATATACTGAACACACCGAAACACAATGAAACTCTGACACCATATTTAACAAATTGCGACAAAATTAAAAGGTATGGTCGAAGCGAAGATCGGTGGGATATGTGCATTTTATCAATGAAATTCGATATTTTTAAGATATTGCAGAAGTCGCTACAGATAAAATGTTTTAACAACCTATTAATCATTCAGAATTACTCGACGGATATTAGTACAGTTAAAATAATTAAGACGATAACCGGACAATAATGATTTAATGAGTGAAATTTAAATTTTTTTTACTTTAATGACAAAAAGAGCAAGCCCATTAGCAGAACGCAATTAAAAATTATTTTGCACATCATATTTGAAACATTATTTGGATGAAAAGTCTCATTTTTGTTGGCAAAAAATATATTAATTTGTTTGCACTAAATTACAGTTGTGTTTATCTTAAAAAGGATATGTGACTATCAACATTCACACAGTGTCGCCAAACTGAATTTGGTTATTTTGGGTGTAAATTTTTTCCACGGATCTCCGAAGGTACATTACTAAAAAATTTCTTGGCAGAAATTGAAATGCAAATGGGATTAAAATCGGATCAACTATTATTAATTGACATACACGTAGTACTCACATATTATAGCATTGTAGTATAAGTATTTGCTATGATTTTTCCCATTATGAGTTAGACGTTTTTGTCCTCCAAAACACTCTATTCTCCCAGTCACCTTCTCTGAGGTCCCTGTATAGCACAGCATTTCCTATGTTCGTTTTCCATTTTTAGCAGCTCTTCCCATCCTTTTTATTCTCCTGCGGGTCCCAGTCCAACATTATTTTAGTTAAACTGTGTTCTAGCATTCTTTGTAAATGACCGTACCACTGCAGTGCTGTATTTATATTTTGTAAAATTAAATCCATCATCGAGTTTTTCTCTCAGATACCTCGCCTCTTTTTTAATACTTTCAGCTCCAATATCAGATATTTGTTTAATGTGCCAGTTTTATACAGTCATTGAAAAATTGTTGAAACGTAAACACGGTAGTCGGGTAGGCGGCGCCTGATTGAAAACAGTGTGAACACGCCAGTCGTGTCGCCGGAGTTGAAAGTGTCCAGCAAAATAATGGGTCTAAACGAATTCATCTCAGCCATTGACCTTCCCGGTTTTAATAATAGTACCAGGTTGGCTAATTTTAGGTTCATCTGAAAATTTTTTTTCTGCTTATCAAACTGTTACAGATAGGTAGTAACACTTCAGGTTTATCTTTGATTAATATCTTTTCCACCTACTTCTATCCAAAGTATACACTTCCTGGCCTCATTGTAGGAATCAAAGTCGTACTTTTTCTCCTTAGGGAGACAAAGTACTTTTACTCCCTAGGAAGGAAAAGTAAAAGTGACGTCATGCTATGTCATCGATGAAATAACTTATTGACGTCCTAAATAAGTATCTATACGTAATATTTAGGATTCAATTATAAAAATACAGTTATACTGTACTTATTTGTAGATTTTAGTTCTTTGGGAGGAGGGAGGTAAAAAATTAATTTTTCCTCCCTTCAATGATAACTGATAACGACTAATACTTAGTATTGAGAACTTTTCCTAAGGATAATGAAGTAAACTTCATTCTCCGTAGGAAAAGTAGCACTTCGCTCCCTTGTTATACAAATAGCTATTATTAAAAAAAGACTAACTAGACTTGTTTACAGTCTGGTGGGATGTAGAGTAACATTATGTTGCTTTATATGCCATTAGAGTGAAAACTTAGTCTTTTGGTAGCAGTTGCCGCTAGGGCATCTATGCCATTTCGTTCGTTGCAATCCGGGACTGCACGCCGGGGTTTGTTTTGGTTGGATCAGAAAGAGCAGCATATGTGCCTCCTGATGAGAGACTAATAAGATTCGAAACCGGTAGAGGTGGTTGCTGCACTCTCCGATTGAACTGGAATATGTTGCGGCTGTATTTTCGTTTTGCAACGAAATTGAAAATGGTTATTCATTTTTAAGCTATTATTAACTTCTGTGGTATACTGTCTGGCCCCGGAGCCTTTTTGGGCTTTAAAGTTTGTGCTGCTATCTTAATTCCTCCATTGTGAAAAGCTATTGGTGTGTCTTCTAACGTGGTTTATTTTAGTTGGACTTTGTTCTGAGAAGGAAACAGGTTTATTCTCGCCACCTGTCTTCTCTTTTCCTCCAAACTATAAGTCATTTCCGTCTTTATTGTTTTTACGACTGTTTTGTAGGCTTCTAGTCCAGAAAGCCACTGCGCATCCGCTAGGAAAAATATTTTAATTCGGATTTTTTGCACAATCTTATTCAAAAAGGACTCCTTTTAACAAATTTGCATGTTGCCAGGACCAAAAGGTGGTCAAAAATTTTTTAAACGTTTTTTTTTGTTTTTAGCCTAAAATAATTTTTTTTACATGGAAAAAAGTTTTTTCAGGTTTTTTGGATCATTCCAAACAGAAAAGGTCTTTAGTGACTTTTCTCTAAAAATGATAGTTTTTGACATATAAGCGATTAAAAATTGAAAAATTGCGAAATCGGCCATTTTTAACCCTCAAAAACTATGTGAAAAACTGAAAATTTGAATGTTGCCAAGGTAGGTAGATATTCTTTTAACATCTATTGATGAAATCCCGAAGAGTTTTTGCAATACAGTATTCAAAACTCCTTTGTTTTTTAATTGCTAATCAATTGTGCGCGACACTATTTTCCACCGACAGTATGGTGCAAATGAAAGGAATAAATTAGTTATTTCGTAAACTGGCGACTTTAAGAAAAAATCCCGAAACAGGTCCATTTTTATTTTTAAGTTATGATATTGTGGCATATATGGTATACTAGTGACGTCATCCATCTGGACGTGATGACGTAATCGATGATTTTTTTAAATAAGAATAGGGATCATGTGCTAGTTCATTCGAAAGGTTCTTCAATTCTCTATTCAGTAATATAAACATTTACATAATTATTTATACAGGGTATCCAAAAAATTTTTATTAAATTAAATTATTGGACAAAAAAAAAGTAGAAGGACACCCTGTATAAGTAACTATGTAAATGTTTACATTACTGACTATAGAATTGAAGAACCTTTCAAATGAGCTACCACACGACCCCTATTCTTATTTAAAAAAATCATCGATTACGTCATCACGCCCAGACCGATGACGTCACTAGTATACCATATATGCCACAATATCATAACTTAAAAATAAAAATCGACCTGTTTCGGGATTTTTCCTTAAATTCGCCAGTTTACGAAATAACGAATTTATTCCTTTCATTTGCACCATACTGTCGGTGGAAAATAGTGTCGCGCACGCTTGAAAAGCAATTAAAAAACAAAGGAGTTTTGAATACTGTATTGCAAAAAACTCTCCGGGATTTCGTCAATCGATGTTTAAAGAATATCTACCTACCTTGGCAACATTCAAATTTTCAGTTTTTCACATAGTTTTTGAGGGTTAAAAATGGCCGATTTCGCAATTTTTCAATTTTTAATCGCTTATATGTCAAAAACTATCATTTTTAGAGAAAAGTCACTAAAGACCTTTTCTGTTTGGAATGATCCAAAAAACCTTAAAAAACTTTTTTCCATGCAAAAATAATAATTTTAGGAAAAAAACAAAAAAAAACGTTTAAAAAATTTTTGACCACCTTTTGCTCCTGGCAACATGCAAATTTGTTAAAAGGAGTCCTTTTTGAGTAAGATTGTGCAAAAAATCCGAATTAGAATATTTTTCCTAGCGGATGCGCAGTGGCTTTCTGGACTATTCTTAATTTTGACACCTTTGTGCTATTCTCCTTGTTTTAAAGCATTTTTTTAAAGTGTCTCTTTATTGGTTCCACTAGTATGGCATAGTATATTATTGTCTTCCGTCCTGTTACCGAATTATTTACATATTTTAACGAATAAAATTGGATCTTTGCTCAAATTTCTCATAACAAACAATTTTCAAGTTAATATAAGAAATCGGAGATATTTTTAAAATCTGCCTAAAAAATTTAAAAATAATTAACCAAGAAAAATTTATTCGATGCTGATAAAGCAAATTTTTCACAGGTCTCAATTGAAAATAATGGACAAGATGTGGCGTAGGCACAGCTGCTGATTAAGTAGAGGGTTTATACTTTGACACATTTTTCATCATTTATCTACCTAACTATCCTCACTAAAAATACTAACTTGCATTAAGATTCCATAAGGAAATATCTCCATCGTAATAAAATCATATCATAATAAAAATATATATTATGTACAGTACAATTAAAATACTTAGGTCGTGTCAAACTAAGGGTCGACTTTCGTCTCGTAAAAGAAATAATAACAATAATGAAAATTTCTGTACTAAACGAGGAAACACGAGTATGAGGAAAGTTAGTGTTGGTTGCAGAACATAATCTTGATTTTTTTTTCAATATTTTATTTAGCTTAATTCAACTACTCTACTGCTCATAAAAACAGTTTAATTTTTTATATTTTTGAAACTCCTAAAAAAAATTTTCAAAATTATCTTACAAAATCAGGTTACATAAAGTTTACTGTGGTTTTTGATACATTAAAGAGATTTTAAAAATGAATACTAGAGCACTCCGATAAGTACTTAACATTCAAACGAAAATCTAAAATTTTGGAAAATTGGTGATTTATTTTCGAATGTATTTTCTTTTTAGCTCGATACACCTGACCCAACGGTTCCACATTTTCTTTAACCCGTCAGAAACCTACCTTTTCTCGAGGTATGTAAAGTGGGCTTCTGAGGCGGCGATTAAGTCTTTATTGGACTTAAATGTCCGATCGGCCAGTGACTTTTTCAAGTTTCGAAACAAAAGAGGTCTTACAGACCCAAAACCGGAGAATTCTTTGGATGAAACAACAGCTTGTAGTCCATTTCGACCAATTTGGATATGGCAATGGCGGAGGTGTGAGCCGGACCGTTGTCATGGTGGAAGAGTAAAATTTTTCTTTGCAAATTGGTGCTGTTTTTCCTGAAATTCGGCCGGGCCAATAGTGCGTCATCGTAAATAGTACGTTCTTTAAAGATAAAGTATTGCAAAACTTCTAAATTTTAAAAAACCGCTTGGATTGATATGGAATTTGGCATACACATAGCTAACAAGTCAAAGAAAAAAAAAGTGATATTGTTCCGATGTGTCCTTTTGCCCTAGGGGTGAGTTTCACCCCCTTTTGGGGGTGATATATGGGGGGGGGAATATATGTTCGAGATAAGTCCAGAATTGGATAAAATGACTAATTCTAAGCAACTTTTTTTCTATAAAGATTTTTCACCAAGTTAACACTTTTCGAGTTATTTGCGAGTGAATTTGTTAATTTTTCTCCAAAATAACCACGTTTTCAGACGGTTTTTCGCAAATAACTGAAAACGTAAGTATTTGGTAGAAAAAAAAAATTATTTTTTATCAAAAATATAGCACGTAAAAAATTGAAAAACATGGTGTATATGTTACAGTTCAAGTTGATTCTCAGTTAGAGTCGACTCCAACTAGTTGGAGTCAACTCCAACTGAAACGAGCAGTAAAAGTTGATTTTAAAAATTTAAATCAACTTGTACTAGTTGGAGTTGACTCTTCCTGGATCGATTCAGTAAATGTTGATTATACGAGAATCTCAAGTGCATTTTTGATGAGTGTGCGTTTCTTTGTCTTGACCGTTTTAACTACTTATTAGTAGAGTCTGTAACGTCGTCCCCGTTAGGTTAATTATTCTGATTCGATTTTTTGCACAAACTTACTCAAAGAAATACATCCTTATAACAAATACACAGGGTGTCACGCGGTACCGTGGTCGAAAAATTTTTTAACCAATTTTTGTTAAATTCACAAAAATAATTTTTGTCTACTTTATCTCATATTATGTAAGTAAAGGTTTTATTGTGTGAAAATTGTAAATATAGATAGCAGTACATGAAGGGCTTAAAGTGTGTCTGAAGTAACAATGTATTTTAAATGGCTTTTAATTTTTCGCACTGTTTTTTAGCACACTTTCATATAATTAAACATCCTTAACTTTCGCCTTCGGGAGGAAATCAGACTCGCCCTTGCAACGGCAACTGAAATGCTCACAAAACAGCGACCACGGAAGCAAAGATGGATAACAGAGGAAATATTGGATTTAATGGATAAAAGAAGAAAATTCAAACAGCACAAAGCAATGTACAAAGCATTAAATAGAACCATTAAACAAAAAATAAAAATTGCAAAAGAAAAATGGATAACAGAACAAAAGAAATCGAAAACTTATATAAAAAAACATGATGACTTCCATCTGTATAAGAAACTCAGAAATTCACAAGCACGACATATTCAAAAGGACTAAATAATCTAATCAACGCAGAAGGCAAAGTGATTTCAAGCCCTGAAGAACAAATAAACATGTGGGAAGACTAACGACGAAGGTCTTCCAGTACTGAAGTCCGAACTGGAATATGCTCTACGTCAACTAAAAAACAACAAATCTGTAGAAAAAGATGAAAAACCAGCTGAGCTGTTGAAGTTAATCAACGAGAAAACTTAGACCTTTTTCTTGGACTATTTAATAATGTTTACAATACAGGGACTATCCCTAAAATATGGCTTGAATCAGTCTTCATACCACTACCTAAAAAGAAGAATGCCAAATTATGCCAGGACTTCCGCCTTATAAGTCTATTAAATAACATTCTAAAGCTTTTCTTGCGTATCATACAGAACAGAATATACAATAGAGTCTCGGTTATCCGCCCTTCATTTATCCGCCGTTCCGTTTTATCCGCCGCTCCATTTAAGTAATAATTTTTTTTTCAAATTTATATAACTTTGAAAATATTAAAGTATGAGTAAAAATTTTTTAAGATGAGATAAAATAAGCCGAGCATTCCGAGCAACAAGAAGAAAGAGCTGTCGATATTATGCTGCTACAAGATGGCGAGTATTGGCAGCACCAAAACGAGATACATCAGCAAGGCAGATGAAAATCGCTAGTTTTTTTCGTTCATCCTAAATCATTCTATCTACAATGTCCAATGTCAGTCAAAATTAAACTGATTCTCTTCTTCTTCTTCTTGTGCCACTCCTATCGGAGATTGGAAATCATCAAGGGCTCAACTTGTGTTTCATTTAACGCTCCCTATTATCCGCCATTTTTGCTTATTCGCCCTTCCGTCGGCCTGTTTATGGCGGATAACCGAGATTCTACTGTATTATAAAAAATGTGGTGTTACCGGTCAAGAACAATTTGGCTTCAGGAAAGGTATGGGGACACGAAAAGCAATATTCTGTCTTCAAACTCTGGCACAAAGATAAGCAAGCAGACCTTTTTATCTGTTTCATAGATTTTGAAAAAGCGTTCGATAGGGTGACGCACAAGACCTTGATAGAAAGATTGAACAACATCGGAGTCGACAAAAGAGATTCTAAAATTAGAGAGGCTATTTATTGGAATCAAGCAGCAATCGTAAAGACCAATGGTAATACGTCAAGGCCAATTGAAATACAACGAGGTGTTAGACAGGGTTGTGTGCTATCACCCATACTTTTAACGTCTACTCTTAGGTAATATTTGCGAACTCTTTATCGCACTCTTCAGAAGGAATCAGGATAAACGGTCAGAGAGTAAATAACATCCGCTATGCAGATGACACAGTATTAATGACTGATTCGGACCATAGTCTGCAGATACTGGTGGATAGGGATACTGAGAGTTGTGAAAAAATGGGTATGAAGATCAATACTGCGAAAACCAAAGTTATAAAAATATCAAGAAACAAAAATTTACCTCTTCCAATAAATATGTGAAACACCAACAGCTTGAATACGTAAGCCAGTACAAATATCTTGGTTGCTGGTTCAACAATCAACTTGATTATAAACAAGAAGTCAAGAGCGAAAATACAGGTAGTCCGACAGGGTTTTATCAAAATGAAAAGCTTATTTTGTAACAGTAGCATTAATATCAGCCTTAGATGTCGTTTTCTGCATTACTATGTGTGGTCAATACTTTTGTATGGAACGGAGGCCTGGACACAACACAATACTGATGAACAAGTTGGACGCCTTTGAACTCTGGCTTTATAGAAGTAACTTGAAAATACCTTGGACAACCCACACCACCAACGAATATGTTCTGAGGAGAATAGATACAGGTAGGGAACTGCTAAAAATCATTAAAGTCAGAGAAGTTAGCTACCTGGGACACATAATGAGAAACGAAAAGTCAAACAAAAGTATCACAATTTGAACATAATTATTTCCAGTAACATTTAATTTCTAGGATGAGGACGTCATCTACGTTTTTTTTAAATGAGAATAGGGGTCATGTGATAGCTCATTTGAAAGGTAATTCAATTTTCTATTCAGTAATATAAACATTAACATTATTATTTATACAGGGTGTCCAAAAAATATTTTTTTTGAATTAAATTTTTTGACAAAAAGAAGAATGTGTGTAATTTATTTAACTCATAATACATTTTACTCCTATCAGAAAACCGGAAATAATGTGTATTTGACAAATAAAAATATTGTTTTTTGCTTAAATTCAGTATTAAAGCAGCCACCCACCTTCCTCTTGACAGTTTGAACATTTAATTTAAGCGAAAAGCAATGATTATTTTTCAAATAAACATTTTATGAGAGCAGTAAAATGTATTTTGAATTAAATAAATTACATACTTGCATTCTTCTTTTTATGTCAGTAAATTTAATCAAAAAAATAAAAAAATTTGGGCACCCTGTATAAAAAATTATGTTATTAGTTTTATTATTGAACAGAGAATTGAATTACCTTTCAAATGAGCTATCACAAGACCCCTATTCCCATTTAAAAAAATCATCGATGACGTCATCACGCCCAGATGGGTGACGTCACTACTATGGTATATATGCCAAAAAGTCGTAATTTAAAAATAAAAATTGACCTGTTTCGGGATTGCTTTCTAAAATCGTCCATTCTCGAGAAAATGAATTTATTCCAACCTTTACGTGCTCACTGTATATTATGAAAGTCAGAAACTAAAAAAAATCAAAGATTAAAGCTACCTCTATAAGATCCTGAAGAAATTTTTGTCATTATTTCATTAATAAGATATTATTTCTAATTATCAACAATGAGCGCTAAGCGCGTATTGAGGCGGCCGTCAATGTGAGTGCGAGTGAGATGCACCATTGGACGGCCCAAATCTCTTTAACACTCACCATTGACGGCCGCCTAATACGCACTTAGCGCTCATTGTTAATAATTAAAGATAAAGCTTAGTAATAAAATAGTGACAAAAATTTCTGCTAGATCTTGTACAGGGGGCTATAAACTTTGATTTGGTCACTTTCTGACTTTCCTAATAATGGATTCTAACCGAGTTATTAAGCCTTGAAAATGGCTATTTTTGCATTTTTCAAATTTTAGAGAAAAATCACAAAATACTTTTTGCTCAGAATAACTCAAATGATCTAAAAAAAATTGTTCGAAGTGAAAAAATTATTTTTGTGAATTTGTCTAAAAAAAATTGTTTAAACAATTTATCGATCAAGGTACTGCCTGGCACCCAGTAGATTTGTTATAAGGACCTCTTTTTGAGTAAGTTTGTGCAAAAAATTCGAATCGGAGTAATTTCACTAACGGGGACGACGATACAGCCTAGACTAATTTGAACACATTCAGTAACATTAATTTAATTTCTAGAATCGGCTGTTTGTGTGAATCAGAATCAACTTTTACTAAATGGCATTGGGAAGAGTATACTTTTCCTAGTTGGAGTCTACTTTTACTAGTAAATGTTGAATATAAATCTTCATTTTATATTTATAATCAACTTTTACTGAAACCAGCCGTTAGAGTCGACTCCAACTAGTTGGAGTCAACTCCAACTGGATAATCAACTTGAACTGTAACATATATATTAGGTCACTATACCTAGTAGAAGCAGAGTTATAGCTAATGAAAAATAGGTTCATATTCGTCAAATTCCTAATCGAATATTTTAACGTGTCATAACCAAAAAACGAAGCACTTTTTTGGGGAAAACTCTTTTTAACTTTTTTAAAGAGTGTAAAGAATGCTTATTTTTGTTTAAAAAAAAAATTTTAGTATCAAAAGTAAACAAGTTACGCTCAAAATAAAGTTGGTCCCTTTTTTTGGTAAGAAATCTGTAAAACCACCCCCTAATTAGCACTTTAAACGAACTTAATTGTTACCTCTTCACAAGTTTTTTACTCGCGTATATATTGATCATATGATCTGTAAGTTTTATCGGTTCAAAGTCCTTATTTTTGAAAGAGCTGTAGTTAAAAGAACTTGAACAATTCACTTATCACGCGTGTATGCAAATTTAGAAACACAGAATCTTAACCTTAACCAATTTTTGTCTTACAGAAAAAAAAAATAGAAAATATTCAGAAAAGTAAAGCTGACTCTTTTTATTGTTTAAGATTTTTGGTATCTCTAACAATATTTAAGTTATTTAAAAAAAAGCATTTTATTCAAAATTAAAATTTTTAAAAATTTTCCTTTGAAACCAAATTTTTTCAAAAATTAGCACTTTGAATCGATGAAACTTACAGATCATATAAAAACAACATAAGTAAAGTAACTTGTGAAGCGGTACCGATTAATTTCATTTAAGTTGCTAATTGGGGGGTGATCTTCCTATTTTTTTTTGCCGAAACAAAAGGGGCAAACTTTATTTTGAGCGTAACTTGCTTACATTTGATGTTAGAAATTTTTTTTATAAAAACAGAAATAAATCTTTTTTTAAACACTTTAAAAATTTGTAATTGGTTTTCCCCAAGAGTGCTTCATTATTTGGATATTTCACATTGAATTATTCTATTTGGAATTTTTCGAATATGAACCTATTTTTAATTAGCTATAACTCTACTTTTGCTAGGTATAGAGACCTAATATATACACCATTTTGTCACTTTTTTATAGGCTATAGTTTTACAAAAATATTTTTTTCGACAAAATGCTTACGTTTTGAGTTATTTGTGAAAAAGCGTCTAAAAACGTGGTTATTTTGTTGAATAATGAACATATTCACTTGCAAATAACACGAAAAGTATTGATTTGGTGAAAAAACTCTACAGAACAAAAGTTGCTTAAAATTAGTCAGTATCCATTTCGGGACTTATCTTGGACATATATTTTTTCACCCCCGAGACGGGGTGAAACTCACTCCCAGGGCAATAGCACACATCGGCACCATATCACTTTTTTTCTTTGACATGTTAGCTATGTGCATGCCAAATTTCATGTAAATCCAAGCGGTTCTTTAAAATTTACAGCAAAAACCGTGAAAGAATGTACTAAAATCCCTATGATCATTTTACCCTTTTCCAGAAAGTGAATATAGATCACGCCTTGCGAAACTCAGAAAATAGTGACCATCAGCTTTTCGGTCGATTGGAGAGTCTTCGCCTTCCCTGGATCACGTTTGCGGTGTGACGACCACTGTATCGACTATTCCTTGGACACTGGTGTATACCAGTGGAACCATGTTTCCTCGACGGTTATGAAACAACGTAGAATATCATTTAGATTACACTTAAACAGCATCAGACACTGCTCTGAATTTGTCTCATGGTTGCGTTTATTGTTCGTAGCTAGAAAATGCGGCAGCCATCGTACCGACAACATTTTTATGCACAAAATTTCATGCAGGGTATGAGCAACATCTTTCGAGACGTCTACTATCTCAGCTAAGTTACGCACCTTTAGTGAGCAGCCTACCAATATGAGATAGTGGATTTCTTTCCCCTTAACTTCTATTCAGTGGTATCCGTTTTCGGGCACCTGGAAGTGACATATAAAAATCCGTCGTGTCACATGTTGAAACTTGTTAAACCAATTTTTGATGGTTTCCATCGAAGTATAAGTGTCACCGTTTACAGAATTCAAGCGCTTTTTGATTTCGCTGCGGGATTTTCCTTGCATGCATTTTTCTTAAATCCCAAAACACGTGGTCAAAATAAAATCCAATATTTTTTAAAATCCCAAATAGAGTCTAATTTGGCAGATATTTTGAAATAGGTCGTGCACAGGAATGTATTACACGATGGTAGATTTCTCTTGCGACAGTGGCGCCATCGGATGGAAAGGCTACGGACTCATATGTTATTTAATTATTTAGAACGTAGAATAAGTTTTTTTTAAGGGCATGGGCGCAAATATTTTACGGCTATCCCTACTTTTTCTGTCTTTACACGGCAGATTACGTGTAGTAAAATTCTCACTGGTATGGATATTTTTTTCTCTGATTCTGGCCTTGGTTTAGAACTAGAACCTTTAGCCACGTAATTGTATAACTTATCACTAACTCAGGTGTAATGTGCAGTGTGTTTGTTGAGTAATTGTCTTGTTACTTTGCAAAGTCGACGTCATTATCTTTGCAAAGAGACGCTAATGGTATGGATATGTACATAAAGATTATTTGACAATGACATTGTCACCATCAACTTAGAGATGACTTTTGAATGTTCTTGGATAACCATTGCATAAGCTATTAATTCAGTTAATTAATATGATATTTTTTACTAATTATGTATTCAGTGATTAAAATAATGTATAAGTATATATATAAGTATTTATAATACTTAATCTAGAAAAGAGGAGAAGTAATAAAATGATTTTTTAATATACGGATGCCTCAGAAGTCAAACGGTGTACAAAGTCACATTCTTCCTAAAAATGACTTATGAGATATAACACTTATATTATTATATATAATAATGTAGCGTGACTAGTGTGTGACTTCTAATTACAATAAAACTAGCGGTTCGTAATTTATATACGACTTTATTTATATAAGTTACAGACGAATTTATCTTATACACTTTAGCTTAAGACTAAACTCTAATAACAGCGCGCTCCGCTTAAATAGCCAATAGGTCCTGTTCTCGAAATGTCTACATATCCCTCGGCCTAATGAATATTCTGGAGATCTTCACTCACAGCGCCGTCGCTTCTGTGACGTCACGGCTACTGTTATTCCGACGGTTGGAATTCTCCCAAGCCGGGGACTGTTTATTGCGCCGATTCGAAACTCTTTCGTTACACTGCTCCCCTCTTAAGATCTGAGCGTCCCGATCAGCAACTCTAGATGAAGGCTCAGGATGGCGGAATCTACACGACTCTCCAGCTTTGCATACACCCTTCAAGAAGAAATAACAGTCTACTGTCTTTGAAGGATCCGACATCTTCGGGTTCATGCAACACACAGTAATTCGTACGCCAGTTTCTCTGAAGACCACCTCAAGCATGCTTCTCACAATCTTCCAATCCAGATTTTCTACTGCATGGCCTATTTTTGGTAAAGCCAAATCTTTGATGTCATAATTACACACGATTTTCTTCAAATTAGTTAAAGCACGCCATATGCTCTCGTAGCTTGGCGTGTCCGTATAAGACTTCCTGGTCACCATATACAGCAAAGATCGAGGACCATCTTCCAATCGCAGTACTCTTCCAATTTTAGGCTGCTGATTTCTTAACTCGTCCAGGCGGCCGAACTTTCTATTGAATACGGACGATATTCCTTTAGTCATCTCGAGGTCTTGGGCAACACAGTGGGCCAGAGAGACGTTTTCTGGAACACCAAACAGATCTTGCTGAACTTCTGTGGTCACGCCGAATCTAGCACTCTTTCTCGCTGCGTAATTTGACATAAATTGATTAAAACTTGGCTGTGCGACATCTTTCATCTCCTGTTGGAGGACTCGTGCTTCTTCTGTTTCATTTGAGCCAGCATATGGTGCAAGACGATTTATGTGAATAACTTTTGGTTTACCGTTTGGCAACTTCTTAATTCTATATATTACGTCATTTATTTTCTTCTTAACTTCATACGGACCTTCCCATTGTCTTTGCAGTTTAGGACACAAGCCTCGACGACGTTGCGGATTATAAAGCCAGACAAGATCACCTACTTCGAAGCTTTCATTCTTGCATCGAGAATCATATTGATCTTTCATTCTGTCACTGGCTATCTGGATGTGTTGTCGGGCAAGTTCATGAATGTTGTTCATTCGTAATTTCAGGCGGTCAACGTAGTCTTCGCCTGCAACATGTTCCTCGGAAGGTCCGCAGCCAAACTCTAGGTCGCAGGGCAACCGAACTTCACGACCCAACATCAGGCAGGTTGGTGTTTGACCTGTAGTTTCATTTACGGCCGAGCGGTAGGCCATCAGGAATAAATGAATGTGTTGGTCCCAATCTCGCTGATTTTCAGATACAACTTTGGACAAGTGTTTACCCATCGTTCGGTTCATCCTCTCGACCATCCCATCTGATTGAGGATGCAGGGGTGTTGTTCTGGTCTTATTGACACCAATCAATTTACAAACGTTTTGGAAAAGAGCTGACTCAAAGTTTCGCCCTTGGTCGGAGTGGATCTCCAAGGGAACACCAAATCGGCTGAAGAATTCTTTAACAAGTACCTCTGCAACGGTAGCAGCTTCTTGATTTGGTAATGCATAGGCCTCGGTCCATTTCGTAAAATAATCCATGGCTACCAGGATGTATTTATTTCCAGCATCAGTTTCTGGAAATGGACCTGCAATGTCGATTGCTACTCTTTCCATAGGACTGCCAACATTGAACTGTCTCATGGGTGCTCTCTTTTTACCAACTGGACCATTACCGGATGCACACAGTTCACATTTCTGGCACCATCTTCTTACATCATCTTTACAGTTCACCCAATAGAACCGTTCTCGAACCTTTTGCAGAGTCTTCGTAATACCAAAGTGTCCACCTGATGTACCGTCATGCAACTGACGCAATACTTCTGACACTTTACTTTTAGGTACAATCAACTGAAGCTTAGATTCTGTACCATCATCGTTCTCAAAGGTTCTGTACAGAAGATCATCTTTTAGTATCAGGCAATTCCATTGGCTCCAGTAGGCCTTGACTTCCGGACTACATGCACTAATGTTTTGCCAACTAGGTCTCTCACCTCGACGCATCCAATCCAATACTCTTTTTATACACGGATCGTCTTCTTGGGCTTCTTGTAACTGTTGTGGCTGCCATTGCTCATTAACGACGGTAGTTCGTCTCACAGGGCAAAGCTGTTCATCTACTTTAAGCCGGTGATTACAACTTTCACTGCATGGCCGTATCGAGGAAGCATCTGTATTTGAACCAACTCTTCCAGCCCTCTTCATGCGTCTCTTCGGCATCGTGTCACGAATCACCCTCCGTACCATTTCCACCAAACGTTTATCTTTTCTCTTATCGCCTTTTTCCACGGTTATTACTCGATTGTTTCGTGAAGCTTGGCTAGCTGCTTCGTGTTCCAAGGCAATAGCAAGTGCTTCATCTAAAACTTTCGGTCTTGCTAGTCGTAAAGCTTTCTGTAGTTCACTATCTTTCAGCCCATTGACAAAGGTATCTACCGCAATTTCTTCTAAAACGCTGTCTGGCACCTCCGGATAAGCCAACCGCACCACACGAGCCACATCTGCTTCAAATTCTTGCAGATTCTCACTTGCTCGTTGACTTCTATTTCTCAGTTGTGCTTTGTATACTTGTTGTAGATGGGCATCTCCATAGCGTTTTTCTAGACGAGTGAACAAGGTCTGGTAACATTTTTCTTGACCCTTAGGAATTGATCTTAATATATCTGCAGCATCACCTCGCAAAGCAGCAGTCAAGGAAACAGCCTTTTCTTGTTCGGTCCAATGATTGGCGGTCGCAATAGCTTCAAACTGTCTAAGATATATGGACCAAGAGGACTTTCCATCAAATGGTGGTAATTTGAATCTCATATTATGCGACGTTTCGTCTCTCGGTAGTTCATCTTTCACTAAAGGATCTAACGTTGCTGCATTAACTGATGGTTGTACTTTTGTATCGGTTATCCTGCTCTCTAGCTGTTTGATCTTTTCTTCTACGGTCTCTACACTTTTCTGCATCTTATCGAATGTTCTAGAAACTTCTTCAAATTTCTCATTGTTCTGTTTACAAACTTCTTCTAGTTTTTCGTTGTTTTGCCTACAGACCTCTTTAATTATTTGAGAAGTCTCATCGAATCTTTTAGCAACATTTTCGAATTTCTCGTCGCTTTTTCTACTAACTTCTTCAAGTTTCTCGTTGTTCTTTATAGAAGTTTCATCGATCTTTTGAGAAATGGTTTCGAATTTCTCATTATTTATCTTAGAAGTATCATCGATCGTTTCAGAAACAGTTTTTAATTTCGATAAGATTGCTTGTTCTGCTGACTGGAAGTGGAACGTCTTTGGGTCTTCTCCGTTCTTCATGAGGACATCCTCGAGTCGTGCTTGTAGGACTATCTTGAGCCCACTGCTGTCCAGATCCCGTTCCTCGAGCTGTTCACGGAGCTGTTTTACTGTAAGTTCTTGTAGCAACATATTTGGTCGGCACACACGTACTTTCCAAAATGTCTTTTAACAGTCTTTCCGAATACCGAACAATCAACGCACTTTAACTATTCCCGACGAATAAAGTCCAAAAGTATTTTAAAGTCTTTCCGAATACCGAACAATTAACGCACTCCGGTTATTCCCGACGAATAAAGTTCAAAAGTCTTTTAAAGTCTCTCTGTAATTCACTTATTTATATCGCACTAAGTTAACCGAACACCGACACCAACTGTAGCGTGACTAGTGTAATTACTTCTAATTACAATAAAACTAGCGGTTCGTAATTTATATACGACTTTATTTATATAAGTTACAGACGAATTTATCTTATACACTTTAGCTTAAGACTAAACTCTAATAACAGCGCGCTCCGCTTAAATAGCCAATAGGTCCTGTTCTCGAAATGTCTACATATCCCTCGGCCTAATGAATATTCTGGAGATCTTCACTCACAGCGCCGTCGCTTCTGTGACGTCACGGCTACTGTTATTCCGACGGTTGGAATTCTCCCAAGCCGGGGACTGTTTATTGCGCCGATTCGAAACTCTTTCGTTACAATAATATTATTATTTCCTTGTTTGTATTTATGAATATGTTACCAACGAACTGTCAATACTGATGGAATGGGCAAGAAGCGAATTTAATGCAGCCAGTGGGAGAGAGTACAGTCATGGAAGAATAGAAGATAATCGCCATCTTTCTTTAACAAAAATATTGATAGTGGTAGTCAGGGTTGCCAGATTGGGGTATTTTCCCACAATTTTGGAGTAATTTGAAAGCGTCTAGTGAAATTTTTCTAAGCAGAAATGGTTGGGGCATGTTTTGGGGGGGGGGGGAATTATGGAAGATTTTAAGGGGTCATGGTAAATTAAATTTGCGAATATACATAGAGCTGTATATTATACTCCCATTTAATCGAAGACGATAGGATCTATGAATTATTTCCAAGGCCCTCTGTTGATAAGTAGTATAATTTTAGCTTCAATTTGAGGGAATTTCAGTTTCTAAGTGGAGGATTTATAAAATCACATCTGACAACTCTGGTGGTAGTTGTATTAAATTTTCCCTGGCATTCTCTGTCTCTCTCTAGGACCTCTCACTTGTATGTTGGCCGCAATTTCGCTTCACTATTTGAATGGGACGAGGCCGTTCCATCGGTATTGACAGTTCGTTGTATGTTACCCATAATATGATAAAGAATTTATTTGTTTTTAATAACTATTTATATTTCTGCAACGATTGTCAGAAATATCTTAGTATTTCATTTTAAACACTTATTGACTTACACCGATTGGCTGCTGAGGCATAGGCATAGATATATTATTGTTACTATAGAACTCTTAGATAAAATTACTTGAACCTATTTAACAACAAAATACTTAGATCACAGAATATATCCTAGTGTAATCTATGCTTGGGATCTTCCATAAATAATTAACAATAGATAACTTTCTATTAATTTCACGTCTTCGATATTATTTAATCGATACATCGATATTATTTAATCGTCACACTATCGATATTATTTAATAAACAACTCAAAATATTCCCGAAGCAGTGTCAAATATCTAAAATTTTCACTGTCTGATTGACAATATGCTGACAATATTCTATTCGACTGAGTGCGTTGTATGACAAAGATAGATTTGGAAAATATTACCACGGACATTTTGTTCATTTTTTTCGAATCCTGAATAAACCAATAAATATTCTTGAAAAATTTTAACGCAGAATGAAAGACTAAATTATTACCGAGGGCCGAAGTCCTTTAGAATAAATAAAAAGTTTATTTTGAATAAGATATTTGAAATTAAAAATCACAATAAATTTTCTCTTAGTTTTTCACCTGTAACTTATTAACATTATTAAAATAAACCTTATAGAAGTTCTCACCTTATAGAAGACTTTCGGCCTTCGCTAATAACGTAATCTTTCATTCTGCGTTTAAATTTTGCAAAAATACTTATTGGTTTTCTCAGGATTCGAAAATAATGAATCCCATTTTAAGAGCATTGGAGCAGAAACTATGTACCGATCCCCTTAATATTAATTTCTTACAACAAAATGACAAATACATAGCGTCGCCTCAAAGCAACAGTAGGATATGTATATATCCTACTGTTGCACTAGTGCACCGATCGACCAGTTAAGTCATATGGGACCGATGCGATGTGTATGGTATATACTATATACAGTCCGTCTAATTTACTTACCGTTGCACGTCATTATCTACGCCAGAGATCTAAGTTGACATAGTTGCCAAAGTATAAAAAAATCCTGAATCCATTTTAAATCAAATAGATCACATAATTATTGTAAACGTGGATTATACAAAAAAACAAATTAATATTCAATGTAAATAAGTAAAACCTTAAGAAGAAATAGAGAACAAGAATTAAGTTATAATCTTTTAAGATCTGCAGTGCAAGCGTTTTTGCACTGCATTGTTAATAATTAAAAAACGGCTCCGAACTCTTGGCATGAAGCCATTAGGTTTCTTTGTATATGTCTACAATAACAAATAAAAAAGGTGTCAGATACCTCGATTATTCCAAGTCGTGATAAAATTAGGTGAAATTTATATTTTTATAGTAGAGGATGTTTTTATAGTAAAGTAAATAATAAAAACAGTAAATATAATAAAACAGATACTTATAGTAAAGAATATAAACAAATATGAAGTGTCATCACCGCAACTGTCAAATAAATGTTACCAATTTATTCTTAAATGTCACCTTCGTTCTATTATAGTTAGAGTGTGATTCGAGTAAATGTGCTTCATAAAAACTCTTTATAATCCATTTATACAAATTAAGTGAAACATTATATTGTGTATTTCTTTAGGTTAACATTAATAGAAATCTTCAAATATTATTTCAACGCGTATATAATAAAATATGTCTAGTGGCTGTAATTCCAGTGTATTCGGCAACGTGATTCTAAAAATGAACACACTTACCGCCTAAATATTTCGTGTTGTTATCATGCGACGTCAAAGGCTATGACGCGGATGACGTGCAACGGTTAGTAAATTAGATGAAGTATACGCATATACGGTGCACTCGTGCAACAGAAGGATATGTACTAGTGGTGTTGATTATAGTTACTTTCGAGTATTCGTTTCAAATCGTTACTTTTGTATAAAGTAATCATTTACAGTATTCGTTACTTTGATTACTATGATTACTTTTGTATTTGAGTACCGATATCGAGAATCGTATTTTTCAGTAGGTAGGAATTTTGTATAGGTATTCCGATATAACAACGACCTTTACCGATCTTTTTAAGGGATAAAAATGATTTGATTACTGTGATTACTTTTGTTTCATTTTATTTATGTACCGGTAATCATATCGAGAATCGTATTTCTCAGTAGGTAGGTATTTTGTATAGGTATTCCGATATAACAGCGACCTTCACCGATCTGTTTAAGGCATAAAAACAATTGGATTACTATGATTACTTTTGTTATTTTTGTATTTGAGTACCGGTAATCGTATTTCTCAGTAGATAGGTATTTTGTATAGGTATTCCGATATAACAACGACTTTCACCGATCTGTTTAAGGGATAAAAATGATTTAATTACTGTGATTACTTTTGTTACATTTTTATTTGTGTACCGGTAATCATATCGAGAATCGTATTTCTCAGTAGGTAGGTATTTTGTATAGGTATTCCGATATAACAACGACCTTCACCGATCTCTTTAAGGGATAGAAATGATTTGATTACTATGATTACCTTTGTTATTTTTGTATTTGAGTACCGGTAATCATATCGAGAATCGTATTTCTCAGTAGGTAGGTATTTTGTATAGGTATTCCGATATAACAACGACCTTCACCGATCTGTTAAAGGGATAAACATGATTTGATTACTATGACTACTTTTGTTACTTTTGTATTATATACCGGTAATCATATCGAGAATCGTATTTCTCAGTAGGTAGGTATTTTGTATAGGTATTCCGATATAACAATGACGTTCACCGATCTGTTTAAGGGATAAAAATGATTTGATTACTGTGATTACTTTTGTTACATTTTTATTTGTGTTTCGGTAATCATATAGAAAATCGTATTTCTCAGTAGGTAGGTATTTTGTATAGGTATTCCGATATAACAACGACCTTCACCGATCTCTTTAAGGGATAGAAATGATTTGATTACTATGATTACTTTGTTATTTTTGTATTTGAGTACCGGTAATCATATCGAGAATCGTATTTCTCAGTAGGTAGGTATTTTGTATAGGTACTCCGATATAACAACGACCTTCGCCGATCTGTCTTTACTCGCTGGGATACGATTGGCAGAAAGTAATCAAGTGTACTGGTTGTAGATACAATAGTCGTTACTCGCTCTGATACGATTGGTACGAAGTAACGAAGTAATCAGAGTAATCCAAGTAATGAAAGTAGATACAATAGTCGTTACTCGCTCTGATACGATTGGTACGAAGTAATCAAAGTAATCAAAGTAACGATTTATCTCTCTGTATAGGAATCGTTACTTTCGCTATTCATAAGTAACGAGTACTTTGTAACGAATAGATACTTTTTCAACATCTCTAATATGTACATATCCTACTGTTAGTTTGAGGCGACGATAAGGAGTATATACAATTATCTGTGAGACGAGACCTATCCACTTGTGTTACAAAATGTGACCTTTCCAGTTAAAGTTAAAAAGTTCCTATGCTTATAAATTACTACTAACTAATTCAAATGAAAATAAATAAAAACATGAACATACTTTAACGTATAAAATTACAAAATCAGATATTTTATTTAGATAGAAATTAGAGATATTTTTATGTCTGGTTAAAAATTTAAAAAATAATTAATTCAAGAAAAATTTATTCGATGATAAAGCAAATTTTTCTCAGGTCTCAATTGAAAATAATGGACAAGATGTGGCGTAGGCACAGCTGCTGATTAAGTAGAGGATTTATACTTTGACACATTTTTCGTCATTTATCTACCTAACTAAGACCTACAGGAAGTAAGCGAGGTAAGGACAGTGTGTTCAAGAAAACTTTTTAATTATATCTACGAGTCCTGTCTCAAGAGAATCATTAATCTTCAAGGTTCATTTTGAGAACAACAAGAAAAATTCTGTTGGTTTTCTGGTGATGAATTAGGATGTTGGGAAGTTTTAAACGTTTATCAAAAAGTGGAATTATGGAGATTCATTAATTAAAACTCTAAAATGTAGATTATAATACTAAAACCAAGTAATTCTAATCATATCTATTATTCAAAAAGGATATTAAAATGTAATACGCTAGGTTAAATATGGAAAACAAATTGTAATAAATCAAAAGCAATTTGCACAATGATGATATTATCGCATAAAATATATAGGATGAGGCAGATAAAATACCAACTAGAAGTATCTAGAAAACTAAAGGTAACCGAATCATGAAAATTGGAATAAAGGGGTTTCGAAGAGTGAATTATTTAATGACAATATTTTAATTTATTTCCTACTTCCCGTTATACCGGAAGTTGCTTATAACTTGGTTTTTTTAAATGGGACATCCTATATATTTTTACATTTTTAGAGTCTCCCCGATGTCTTTTTCCTAAGATATGAGGTTCTGTAATACCGGGTGTCCACTTATATTTTCCCCCATGTTAATTACCTATAACTTCTAAACGGCTCAAGATAGAAATATGCGGTTTTCGCTGAAATGTACTATTTTAGTAATAGTTTTGTCTGAATGGATTGAATTTTTTATATCGCTTTCAAGTACGAAAACAAAAATGGCGGATTTTTGAAAAAAACGTTGTTGACTTTTTTTAATGGAACACCCAGTATATTTTTTGGTAAGTTGAAAGAAAGGTCATTTACCTATCCAGCGATATAAAGTTTTTTAAAATCGGTTGTCAAATCACTGAGTAATTAATTTTTAAAATGAGAGGTGCAACATGGATATCACATACCTAAATAACATAAATAAGCAAATTGATATTACAAAATGATATTACAAATTGTATGTTATGTAAAATCCACATTGCATCTCTCATTTTAAAAAATTAATTGCTCAGTCATTTGACAACCGATTTTAAAAAATTTTTATATCGCTGGATATGTAAATGACCGTTTTTTCAAGTTTTCAGGTAAATGACCATTTTTTATCGCTTTTAAATAAAAAATGGCGGATTTTTGAAAAGAAAAACGTTGTTGACTTTTTTATTAAAACACCCAGTATATTTTTTGTACCTTGAAAAAATGGTCATTTACCTATCCAGAGATATAAAATTTTAAAAATCGGTTGTCAAATGAGTGAGCAATCAATTTTTAAAATGAGAGATGCAAAGTGGAAATCACATAACGTAATATCAATTTGCTTACAGTTGAGTCCGCGAGTCTTTACCCGTGCGTCATTAATACCTGGCAAGATAAAACACATACTTTTTATCTAGCATCATTCTCTTCCACGCATGAAACTCATGACAAACCAGCTGCCGTTTGTTATTAAGTAAAAACACATGTTATTTTTATGAACCATCTAGACTCAGTGCATTGAAAAGAGATAGGTACAAAAAAAGACGATTCGGTGTGTTTTCATATTTTAAGCAAAATTTGTTTGACGTTTCTGCTTTGTTTACTTTTTTGGCTGTCAGTCAGTTGAATTTTTTGCGGTTTTTGTCGAATTTTTGCGTTTTGAAGTTTCTTTATATTACACAAACAGTTGTTTTCACAACTAATTTTATATTGGGCTATGAAATTTTAAGGTAAATAATTATATTTGGGCAATTAATATTTAAAACATACAAAGCTAATGTCATTCACACAGTAAAGAAATGATTGTGTTTAGATTTCCGTCAAAGTGAATAAAATAACAATAATAAAATATGTTATTGAAGTTTTTTATAAATTGTTTATTTATTTATTAATCAATATTAATAAAATAATTTATTAAGCTACTTCAAATGTAGCTGTAATTCTGCACAAAAATTTTGAAGCAAAACTTACATTTGACATTTTATATTTGTTAACGTCAAATTTTATAATAAAACCCGTAATCGGAACAGTAGCCACTTTCTGTCAGTTGTTGTTGCGTGAAATAGATTTCCGACTTATTTCGTATGCTTTTAATGATGACGTACGGGTAAAGACTCGCGGACTCAACTGTAGTTATGTTATTTAGGTATGTGATATCCACGTTGCACCTCTCATTTTAAAAATTAATTACTCAGTGATGTGACAACTGATTTTGAAAAACTTTGTATCGCTGGATAGGTGAATGATCTTTCTTTCAATTTACAAAAAAATATACTGGGTGTCCCATTTAAAAAAAGTCAACAACGTTTTTTTCAAAAATCCGCCATTTTTGTTTTTGTATTTGAAAGCGATATAAAAAATTCAATCCATTCAGACAAAACTTTTACTAAAATAAAATATTTCAGCGAAAACCGAATATTTCTATCTTGAGCCGTTTAGAAGTTATAGGCAGTTAAATTGGGGGAAAATATAAGTGGACACCCGGTATTATACTGCAAAGTTTAAACGATATATTCACACCCTCTAGAATCGTACTGATTTGTCATAAATAACTCTTTTTATTTTCAAATCACTTTTGAAATGGTTTACTATTGTTAAAAATTATTAATTTATCGAAATATTTATTTGCAGTATACAGGTTTGTCGAAACTCGAAATGAGTATTTTCTTAAATAGAACACCCTGTATTTTAGTATGATAATCAAATGATATTTTATGGTACTTTTTGAAGTTAAACTTCTTTAGGCGCAATTGAGAAAAATTTCATAATACTGCGCGCATGAGCACGCAGACAGTGTGGCGTTTAGTTGCTAAATCTTTCTATGGTTTGTTTTTTAACCAAGAGGAGTGATTCAAATTTACCGCGCTGTATTGCTTGTTTTTAATTGGTCCAACCGCAGGCAAGTTTACTCCACTGTTATAAAATTTTGACACTAATGACATTTATCAAATTTTGACACTAGTGATATTTCATAGGTTAATTAAATTATATCGGCGATTTTTCTGTTTTCTGTGTTATTCCTTTAATTTTTAGATTGTTAGTCTGCTTTTATATATAAAGCAGTTGTTTTTCGAACTCTTTAGCGACGTATTAGATTAATATAATATTTATGGATTACCGTTGAGGGCCGACTAGATCAACCAAAAAAGAAGATGTATTTGATTATTATTCTAGTGACTTTTTGGGTGTGAATCGGTCTTTTTAGTTTACTCCTCCTGGTTAAAAAATAAACTATAGTTATGTATAAATATATCAGTGTAAGAAAAGGTGTGAAAAGAATATATTAGTATTACGAGGAAAACGAAAAGCCCTAGATACAAAGTTTACTACTTTTTAAACAATTAGAATAATTGAAATAAAAATATAATAAACAATATTTTAAATCCAAAACTTTTCGTTAATAAACTGCTTTCTGGCTGCATCCCATATCTCCGGATTTTACAATATATAATCACATAGAGACGACGAAATAGGAGAAAGCAAATAGAGGACACTTAGGCCACGCATTTACCTGCGTTAGACCACGAATATATTAGTGTTTTTAGTAAATATATTTATTATAATTTTTGTGTCTTTGGATTTGTCTTCCTCAGGAGTAAGATGAGTATTATTAAAACATTTTATTGTATATTTATTATACATCACCTTGTCTGTTTCTTACCGTGAATTGTCATTAGGTACGTTCGAACCGATAGAGACACAGTCGTCGTAGCGTATTTGGTATAGCATTCGGCCAGAGATCGAGAGGTCTTGAGTTCGAATCCAGTGCAATCCTATACTTTTTTTAATTTTTTTGAAAGTGGTAAGCACAAAATTAGTTTTGTGTTTAAAAAAATTGAAACAAACTGTTTAAATCATATTTATTTTTAAGAAATCATATAATAGAATTATGACTTCTTACGTGCGTACAAAGTACACACACACATTCTTTTTTATATCTTAAGCATTCCTTATACCCATGTAAATGCTTTAATTTTTGATTTATTCGTGATTAGTCAAGCCAAACATTATGTAGTTGCAACAAAAATTACGTGAAATTTTATTAGATTGGCCGTAAAAATATTCAATCAATTTTCAAACATAAGTATACTTATATTAATCTAGACTGATCCTTAATTTATTAATATTAAATGATATACCAAAATGCCGTCGTTGTTAAGATTGTTTGTGCGTAATATAATAAACTTTAACTACCCTCGCATCAAGTCGTAACACAAGTACACGCGTGGCGTACTTTATGCACCACAAGAGAATGCACTTAAATTTGTTTATTTTTTTTTTAAATACACTTAGTTGTTTGTTGTAAACCTTATTCGGTATCAGCGAATGCTTGGAGTTTCTTTTCAGTAAGTCAATTGGGATTTCTAACTGGAATCTGATTTCTTGAAAATATAATTATTAATAAAAAAATTGAAATGTGATTTTTTACATTAGAAAAATATTGATTATAAGGAAAAATATATTTTTTCTATGGATGCTATACATACATTCAAAACGAACAATTTCTCATGCAGTGAGAAAAGTCGGCCATTGCAGTGAGAAATATATTTTCTCAAGGGTTCTCCTACGGTTTTCCATATACGATCGCCGCCGTTTCATGGTAACATGCACAATACAAATACAATTAATGTTGTTAAATAAAATGTGTTAAAGCAAAACTTACCTTTCAAAACTAAACTAAACAAAACTAAACCTTTTCAAACTGTTCGAAAATAACTGTTAATTAGAATTTTAAATAAATAACATAAATAAATAAAATAAAACGTAAGTACATAAATTTTAAGAATATAAAATAAGTATGTACAAGCATATCTATTTTATTTCAATTTATGCATATAATATACCTAAAAGCACCTAAATTATTTAATTTTAAAGTTTGAACTCTTGAGAAAACTGCATCCATAGAAAAAGTACAGTGTACAACACAGAGAAAATTAGATAATTCTCCATAGCTTGATTTGCGGCAACTCCTCCTCGCCTCGTGCCTCGGCTCGTGCGCTCGTGCAAACGTCTGCGCTCGTGAGAAATATGTCTTTTTTCTCATTTGTTGTACAATATCTATTGTGCTGTAATGACTAAAAAAATAATTGAAAGATGTACTTATATTACTACAATCGTGGCGTATTTTGTACACCACAGGAAACAACAAATAATAAACTAGTAATTACGATCTTCTCAGAACACCGATTATAACGAAACTCAAACCAATTGTAAAGCGCAAACCAGTGATAGGTTAGAAACATAAACAAGGTCAAAAATTAAATTTATAAATATATTTGCAGTAGAATTCTTATATTTGGCGTACAAAATACGCCAGCGCTTGTAGTTAAACGTCAATAAAAACAATTTTTTACCTGGTTGGCCATGACTTGGAGACAATAAAATTTCTTAAATATTTGACATTATACTATTTTTATAGTTGCTTTGTTACCATTACTAATATGGATTTTTCTAATGGGTAACTGATTATTATGCTGTTTGTTCTAAGAGAGTATAACAAAAATGTGTTACTAGCAATAAGAATTTATCATCAGCAATTCCCTGACAGATAACAATCAAGAAAAGAAAATTTTCAGAATTTACTAGAACATTTTCAACGGACTGTGTAACAAAAAAGAAAACTTCTGTTGCATTGAAAGTAAAGAGAATGATAAACTCAAACAGAAGTAAGGAAAAGAAAAAAACTAATATGTAGCAAAATTAACAAAAATGAAAAGAGTGGCTTCTACTAGAGAAGCCGATGGAACATAATACTACTTTTTCAGTAGTATTAGTAGAGGAAAACTGTATAATGAAATAACCTGAAATAGAAGTATGAATAAACATATGCATACTGAAAGGAGTTAGGCTAGCGATATATTCAAGAGAGCGACCACTTGACACTCAAGGATTGATACGGCCAATGTGCATGCCTATTAAAGATTGTAGCTCAAAGTAGATAGTGATGATGACTAGAAATGGAAATAATAAGAAGAATAGATGCTCAGAAAATAGATAGAATAAATATAATAATATAGTAAAAATAGAAGAATATTGGAGATAAATAAAATAGACCTAGTACGGGCACCAGAAGATAGGATCGACCAATCTCCAAGGCATTTTACACTAGTGTCAAATATATTATCTCAATAAATATAAATAAATATATAATAAATAAATATTTATCAAAGATAACTACTGAGATTTTCGCAATCTCTGAGTTAAACAAATGCATATTCAGTGACTCTAAAATGACAAAAGTTATAATTTAACATATTATACCATATACTGTAATGTCACAATAATGTTAAAGGTTACAAAATTAAAATACCTCTTACTTACATACAGGGTACAACTCACATGAGACTACCTTTACCAAATGGTTATAATACGCTTGCTACGTACCACTAAATTAAAACCCGAACAATGTGACTAATAATATAAAACAGGGAGTGCGGTCCTGAACCTAGTTGATTAAGTACACCTAAATTTAGTCTCGAAGTTTTTCATCGCTTTACCCATAGTAAATCTTTAAATTAATTATAAGAAACATAACCAGTAGTTTAGTTATTAGTTGTGATTTGATTGCCGTAAGTAATTTTATCAATATATGCAGTCATACAGTTTTGTAAATTCAAAGGTGTTTAACAAAAACTTGTTTTTTGGCTTATCTTCGATAAGTTAAATACTTTGTAATTGACAGAGTCGTACTGACCCAATTACAATATAATGAAACGTAATAATAAAATTAAAATAAAAAGTATTTAACAATTTCATCCGATGGCTGGTACTTCTGACTACAGGGGTCCTCCAATGTTACCCGACCAACAAACACCATCTTACTCTACAATTACCCAACAGAAAGCAGCTACATTCCCTTCGAAACTACAAGCCGTTGTTATCCCAGCAGTAGACACACTAAAATACGAAGACTACGTTACAGCAATAGGATCACTAGTACAACCCAAAAATGTACTTTTTTCATCACGAAATTCTAACGGCAGAATCTGCATCTACCTTTCCAGCAAAGAAGTTGTTGACACTTTTGAAGACTAGTCACTCCTGCTAATAGGTTACTGCTGTCTAGTGTCTGTCCGTCTATTCCTCATCACATCCTCGAAAAATATCTTGCCGAGAAGGGCTTTCATCTTCTTTCACCGATGTCTTTCTTGAGAGCGGGAATTCAAGATCCTCAATATAGTCACGTATTAAGCTTTCGTAGGCAGGTGTACTATACACCTGTCGACAATCTTGTTATTCCTGAATCAATTCTCATTGACTCGATAATACATCTTACCGAATCTTTCTTTCTGATGGACTCATTTGCTATCTCTGTCATCAATCTGGTCATATCGCCTCAACATGTACCTATACGGCCACCCAGTCAAACCCGTCCATACCTACATCCCAAACTGACCAAGACTCTATTTCTTCCTGTAATGCAACAGCTGAAGACAAAAATCATTCTGTCCAGAATCAAATTACAAAATACAGAAATTACTATACCGAAACGTTCTCATTCTGAAATATCGTCTCCAGGTAATACACCACCGGTAGAAAACACAGAAATAGATTTTACAAAACCTAAAGCAAGATCAACAAAAAAGCCGAGTCAATAAATCTGATACAAAAACTGGAGAAACAGTTTCTACTGAATCACTTATCCAACCTGCAAAGGAATTTATTGATAAAACTTCAGCCCTGTTTGAATTAAACTATACAGAGATAGTCAGCTTTCTCGATGATGCACACGGTTCCCCCAATCCATTAAATATCGCACAGGAATACACGAAGGACATAGCAGGACTATTAACAATGCTAACAGAAATCTACCCCAAACTCGAAGACAGACGCATTAAATCTAGAATTACACGAATAAGGAAGAAAATACGTCGTCAACTAAGTCTAGATCAAACTGAAAATGATAACTCCGAAGATACAGATGTTTCCCAAGAAAACCTCAATTAAAAAAAAATCAATAAATTTGCTACGCCTGTGACACCAATATAACTGTAGGTCACATTGTTATAGACTGTCCATTATATCATCTGCAAAGACAAGCTACTGGACTACCATGTGATATAAAGTGTGCGTTAAACAGTGCGGATTGTGACAAAATCATTATGTTTTTAAAGGAAACTAAATTATATAACCAAATATGAGTGGTTCGTTTCAGAACAATCATAAATTAAAATAAACTTTGTAAAAACTCTGTAAAAAAAACTTTGTAAAATAGTTTATATTTTATATCAAATTAATGTGTATCATTGTACCACCGCTAATAACCTTTTATGGTTGATGCGGGTTATTTCTAAAAAAAAATATATATAAAACAGCAGGCACAAGCCTGACTAAGTAAAATACAATACAATGAATTAAACAAAGTTAATGAATTAAATTGAAGCGAAGAAATATAATATACGCCACCTAGTGGTATTGACAGTTCGTTGGTTCCCAGTCTTAATCTTGAGGGAGACAGAAATTTCTCGTCACTTTTGGTTGGAACTTCGTGACTGGCATGTGGCAAATTTAGGTCAAGGTTTGGAGGTTACCAAGACCTCGTTATAGTTAAATTGTTGGAAATGTAAATTTCGAAATGTGGTTCACTAAATGTATTTAGGAGTGTTTAGAAGGAGTCAAGAAACTAAATATGGAACGTCGTCACATGGTCAATTATTATTTTTTTATCACTGTCATTTGGTTCTTTTCATGAGGATTTTTCAGTGCGTCACAAATGATAGAAAAAAAGGTAAGTCCGTGATAATATACATTTATAACATTTATTCTAACATGACATTTTAGTTAAATCTGACAGTTGTCAAATTTTATTTGCAATTCGGCGGAAAAACAAATCAATTGTCTTTATTGCATTTATAAAATGGTATTTTCTTTGATTTGTATAGTCTTATAAATTGTACAGATTATATTCGTAGATATATTATATAATTAGTAAATAATTTTTTTCTATTATATCGCCATCTATCGACAATTAGCATAATCACCGAACTAGAATAATTACCAAAGTAATCACCAACGTGCCTTTTTTTCTGTCATATACAATTTAATCTGTTAGAAAGAAATCGAAAAACTGTGACGCACTGAAAAATGCTCATGAGAAAAAGCATAGCAGCCATTTCTTTGTGATATATTTAATTTTTCCAATTAAATCTTATGTGTAAATTTATTCCGTGAATTTAGTATCTTTTAAACATTCCAATGACTATAATTAATATTCATTCAGAGAAAATCCTAACCATAATTTTTTTGTCATACAAAAGTCAAAATTTCTTTTGAATCATTTCAACATCATTAATAAATTATTTAAATAAATCATTATCTACTCTGTATTTAAACTCCAAATTCACGTGTCTGTATTTTGAAATTGTCACATATACTCTTGGCCATGTAGTTCAGTAATGAGAAATTTTTTTCTCCCTCAAAACTAAGACTCGGAACCAACGAACTGTCAATACCACTAGGTGGCGTATATTAAAGACCAACCAGTGATACCACAACATAATTAGGTGTGGCATCGTTGCAAGAAATTTTAAATATAAAATATAATAATTATAAATAGTTAGTTACGCGAAAATTAGAGAAATGAATTAAGAGATCAACGGAAAATAATTATAAAAATAATTAAAAATAATTTCGTAGCGTATCGTACCGTTACAATGACACTTTTACAGTGTCACATATTAAGTATAAGAAATCTAATCGAACAAAAACTATTGTAAATTTTTGAAATGAATTAAATGTAATCCTTAATGTCACTGATAATCTGCATAAGTATTAGTACAATCGTTCTCGTAATCTAAGTGTCTAGTCCGCCAAAACCGTTCTAGTAAACTTTGAAAAGTTTACTATGCCTCTATTATTACATAGTTCCATAAACTGAAACCCCAAGATATTTAAAGTATTCTACCTTTTTAAACTCGTATCGGCCAATATTTGACCTTGTCACATTAACTGTATTTTTCTTGAGCATGCTAAGTATTTTTATTTTGATTTAGCGCCAACCTCCTCTTGGATGCTTCCTTGCACAACTTCGCAAATTCTTCCTTTAAACTCTTTAGGTTTCTGGTAATCAATGCTGTGTCATCAGCTTATGTCAATGCTGGGTCATACGCCACAACTTGTGATGTCGATATTATAATTATTGCCCCATTTAAACAACAAGATTTAAAATTAGAGAAGACATTAATTGTTGAAACATAAAATAATATGTTAGCTGACATGAAACTAAATCAGAGACAGAAAAATTCAATCCCATGAACCCTCCAGTTAGAATAATTAAGATGAATGTTCATTCTATTTAGTTGTGTGGAATTGTCCAATAAATGCAGTGGTAATTCGTTGGGGTGCTTTTCCAGTAGCTTGAAATATTTATCATTGCATTTGACGATCATTTGCTTCACGGTCTCGATCTTCAAGTCCCTGTTAATTTCTGAATTTGGAATGAACCACGGTGGATTTGTGATGACGCGAAGAACCTTGGATTGAAATCGCTCTGGTATTGCTAGGTTGCTGTCTGCTACAGTTCCCCACAGTTCAATCCCATAATGTCCAAATGGGCCGGATGATTGCTTTATACACCAATATTTTGTTAGATAAAGAGAAAGTGAATTTTCGGCCGAGTTACCAGTAGTGACTCTTTGAAATTAATTCCTAATTGCTTCCTTTTTATCCAGATGTATGTTCTCCATGTTAGCCCCTTGTCAAGGTATAATGCAAGATATTTTATAGTATCATTTTTAGGAATGTACTTGTTATGCATTAGGATATTTATTGTTTCTTTGTGGCATTGAGTGAATACTACGTTAACTGATTTTGCATCGTTGATCTTTATCATCCTTTCCTTAGCCCATATTTCAATTAAATGATATTTTGTTGCAATATTTCAGCTGTCTGTATGGGATCTGGGTTTTACCAGAATTGCCGTGTCATCTGAAAATGTTGCGATTGTAGATCCTTCTCCAGTTGGAAAATCAGCTATAAAGATTGTGTAGAGAATTGGTCCCAAGACGCTCCCTTGCGGGGCCCCAGCATATATGTTGTGAATGTTAGACGCACCTTCGTCGTATCTTGCATAAAATAGCCTTCTTCTAGGTATGATTTTAGTATTGTGCATAGCGGCTGAGAGATTTCTTTCTTCAATTTGAATAACAATCCTGGATGCGAGACCTTGTCAAATGTTTGACTTACATCCAGAAAAGTTTTCCTGGATAAATGCATATAAGTTGTTATTTTTATATCTCTGGTTTTGTATTTTTTATGTCTTTTGGCCGATGTTCCATTTGAAGCTCCCCTTAAGGTAAATGTCTAGATCCGGCACTGTGTTGCATTGATATTGAAATATTGCTGAACGCTACGAATACAGTTCTGCGGCTAGTTTAATTAAGATTAAAATTGGCATAAATATTCACAAATCGTAAAATTCGTAATTTTTGTGCATACCAAAAAGGGTTCGTCCGATTTGTCCCTCGGAATCTGAGCAGCCGAAGGCCTTTCTGATATTGTATTACAACTGTTTAGCAGAGGTCCAGATTCCTGGCATTGTGTAAAGTGCTTACGGTATGTGGAATTTCTCATGGATCTGTGATTTATTGTTAGGGTATTTAACGGCTGGTAGTTTGGTAATATAGTTTAACAAAGAGTTATTGTTTTCGCCAGACAATCGATTACTAGAATAACTTTGGCAATTTGGCATTGTGGAAATTTTATTTTCGACCGTAATTTAAATTTCTATTGTTGGTTTTGATATATTATGCGAAAAAGGTACTTTCCGCAATTGTAGAATTATACGATTTTACTTTCCAAAAAATTATTGAAACGAATTTAGTAAATGAGCAAAAAAGATACCATGGAAAAAATTTTCGATTGCGTAAATAACAACAACTTTTCAAATAAAATGGCCTGGTAGATTGATAAAAATTAAATTTAGACTTCTGGTACCTTTTCCTAGATGAAGGAAAACATAATGTGATTGCACATTGTGGAATCCTTTCCGCTTTCTACATTTTTCGTCGTATCTATGCCTTGTAAATGGTAAAAGTAGGATTTTACTTTTCGAAAAATTATTGAAATCAATTTGGTAAATGAACAAAAAACATATATACAGGGTGTAACAAAAATGCAGGTCATAAATTAAATCACATATTACATCATATCACAATTAAAAATAGCTCGAATGAATCTAACTTACCTTACTATAAATGTGCACATAAAACAAGTTACAGCCCTTTGAAGTTACAAAATGAAAATCGATTTTTTCCAATATATCAAAAATTATTATAGATTTTTTATTGAAAAGGGCAAAAAAGGAATAATAGTGAAATTTGTACACCCCATAAACATTTTATGGGGGTTTTGTTCCTTAAAGCCCCCCCAAACTGTTGTGTACGTTCCAATTAAATTATTACTGCGGTAGAATTAGTTAAACACAATGTTTTAAAACTTTTTTGCCTCTTAGTATTTGATTGATAAGACAGTTTTTGTCGAGATGAGGCTTCTTTTTTAATATGTTTACATACAAATTTTATGGGGGTTTTGTTCCCTTAAACGCCCCAAATGTTTTTGTACGTTCCAATTAAATGATGATTGTGATACCATTAGTTAAACGCAATATTTTTGAAACTTTTTTGTTTCTTAGTATTTTTTCGATAAACGATTTTTTATCGCGATATTAATGTTTCAAGATATACCTAAAAAATGTAAATTCACAATAAATTTTCATATTATTCCGGTCTCTATAATCTTACTTACCATGTAAAAATTTGTGATGGATTTTACAAATGTTCAAAATATCTCCATAAAAACTGACTTATCGAAAAATTACAAAAAGACCAAAAAGTTTTAAAAATATTCGGTTTTCCTAATAGTACCACAATAATAATTTAATCGGAACGTACACAAATATTTGAGGGGGGGGGTTAAGTCAACAAAACCCCATACAATTTTAATGGGGTGCACAAATTTTACTTTTATTTTTTTATGATGTTCCTGCCATAATAGTGCCCCATGTCCCTGTATATTGTTGTACAATTTTTGATGGGAAAAATTTAGAAAATAAATTTATATCAGAGACCACGAAATTATAGATTTTCATCGTCCTGTATATCACCAAAAATTGTAATAGGATAATTTAGTTGGTAATCAGTGTTTTCGCGGAAAAGTGAAATCGTCAAGAAGGTGGTTTTTCTTAATGGGTTTTTGAACGGACTTAAACAATGGTGCGGTCAGATTAGACAATACCATTTTTTTCGCTTTGCAATGGACAGTAAGACATTTTACAAAAAAAATTGAAGAAGGTTAAGCTGTAAACAAATTTATTGAGTTTAGAATGTAAGGCCTTTTGTTTAGCAACAAAAGTAATTTGATGTCTCCGAGAATTTAACAAAATGGAAAGTTATATACAAATTAAATTGGTTCTTGAGAAATAAAAATATGGGTAGTGGGTAGAAAGGATGATTTGTGATTGGTGGAAAATGATGGATGGAAGGGATGCGATTGGTGTTAAGTGTGATTTTGATGAGAGAAAAAATAGGCACTGTGAAATGAATATCTGGAGACAGCAGTCCAGTTTTTGAAAAGTGAGAAGTCAGTGTAAAGTGGTGAAATTGGCCTTTGCGAGCAGAATCAAGTTGAAACGAAATCGTTGATCGGTTTGAGAAGATAATTTTCCTGTATCCGAGGAAGATTCCTGTTTCTGTCTAGAAAGAGTAGCCGATTGGTATCTATTTGCACAAGATATCGAGCCGAGAGAAAACTGAGCCGAGAATTCGAGCGAGTCCTGTTTGCTTGTTTGTAGTTTGGACGAGAGGGACCTTGCGCAACATCCTAAGAGTACGTGTGGGAGAATCGAGGACGACGCAATCCGGGAAAAGAAGTAGAGAAGAAACAAAAAGGTTAGTCAAATCATTTGTGAAACGGAGAGAGTTTGTTTATATTCACACCATATTTGCTTAATTTTTGTATTGAACAGTTCTATAACATAATTAGTCAGTCCAAATTTTAAAGAAGAAATAAATAATCAATTCAAAAAGAGAAAAGTAAATTTTATTAAATTTTGTAAGAATAAATAACGAATTATTAAAATAAATTTTTTTGTTGAACAATGGAGATATCAGAATTAAAGCTTAATATCGTAGATGAGAAATAGTGGCAACAAATTTAGATTTTAGCATATTTTTTAAATCCTATGTTTATGGTATATTGGATAAATTAATAATATTTTTTTTAACATTTATATGACATTGAGTGTGTTTAATTTCCCTGTTGTGTCCTGAATGGAGTAAGGAACTAGAGATACCAGAAGCCACAAACCAAAGGTAAAGCATTAAAAGTAAAATAGCCCTGAGAATAAAGTTTATTAGAAAATTTAATTTAAATTTGGTTTTGTTTTACATAAGCAGTAATTAAAATAATTGAGCAATTAATTAAATTAAGAATTTGCTCATCAATCACATAAAAAGAGAAAAATACGGAGCATAACAATATATACTAAGGATTTACACATTTTCCACTGTATTCCTTCACTCAACCGTTCTTTACAGCTCTTTCTGTTTCGCCAGCCCCCCTCCTGTAGATTTGTTTTGTCCATTGTTTCGTCCACTTCATCTCTGAATGATTTTTGGGGTCTGCCTCTCTTCCTTTTTCCTTTCGGGCTCCACTCTGTTATTCGGCTTACCCAACGATTTTGGTCTGCTATTCTGACATACCTGTACCAGGTTATTCTCTTCTGTTCGATGTAGTCTATTAGGTCTGAGTTCACTCCCATTCTTCTCTTACTCTCAATGTTATTTATTCTATCTCTCCTTGTTACTCTGCAGCTTCTCCTTAGGAATTCCATCCCTGTTGCTTTTATTTTGTTTTTGGTTTTCTTATTTATTGTACAATTTTCACACCCATAAGTGAGGATACTTCATGGTATTATATATTCTTCTTTATGTTTTTATGCTGACGTTCTTATCCCACAGTATCGAGTTTAATTTTCTTAAACAGTCTCTTGTTTGTCCTAGTCTATTTTTTATATCTTCCTCAGTTGTTTCTTTGTTGGATATTATAAAACCTAAATACTTATACTTATCTGTTCCTCTAATTTGTTTACCTTCGTCTGTTTCCTAGAATACAGAAATAAAACAACTGGAAAAGGAAACAAAAAACATACCTGGATCTGTCTTGGACCCGACGATATGGAATCTGGTATATGACCGGATTATCAATTGTGAATATGGAGAGGGTACAACTCCTTCGCATTCGCGGATGACGTCACTGTGCTGATAGTGACGCGGGACGAGCCAGATCTTAAGCTGGCTACAGACTATGCACGATTCGCGATTCATGATGCGCGATGCGTGATTCGTGGTAGTGCGTAGTAATTCGATATCAGCTCGCTACACACTATGCACGATTCGCGATTCGTAATGCGCGATGTCTGGCCTGATTCATCGCAGTTTCAAATTAGTTCACTGTAAGGAGTGTAAGCACCAGCATCAGATATAATTATTTTTAAATTGTATGTATTTATACATATTTCTGCACTGAAAATATGGAGAGTGACGATGATGTGGCAATAGCTAGTGCTATTTTTGTAATCATGGCGCAAAAGAAGAAGAAGAAGGTTGTAAACAAACGTAAAAAACGCAGATTGTGTCCCCTGTTCCAGTGTTCCCGTAGATCAAAGTTTGTTCGACTAGATACCGTTAAGCTATTAACAAATTTTCAGCTTGCTGTTAATCAACTTTTTTTTGGTACACGGGATCCAGGCCTATATACTTAACGCAAATTTTACATATTATGTAGTATATGATAATAATTAATAAATGGTGCTGAATTTTATGTACGTGCAAGAATGTTGTTTGTATAAAAAAACAGATAATAATCGTTCGATTTAGTACAGCGAATCTCTATTTCCAGATCCTAAAATAATGGGAACCCAAATTGACATTAATGATAAAAATTATTATTGTTTGTTCCTTAAAAATTAATATTGATCGTTTTTCGTGGATGATTTTCTAAGTTCAATTATTTATATTTAATTTGTTTAATAATTATTAAAATACTAATTAAAATACTACTGCACAATTGAATTACAATTGTTTTTAATTCCACTTAAAAAACCACAAGAACGCGGACTTAACACCACATTTTCATTGTAGACCAGGGCATTTAGCACTAAAAACACCCGAATAAATAAATTTTTAAATACAGCACCTAGAGACTTGCAGTTTTTTGCATTATGTTCAGGATGACGTCAGGAAAAAGTCTACTATTCAAAAATGGGTGGAAATGCATAATTGCACTGTAAAGTGCATAAACTGCATCCAAAATTACATAAATATAAAAATAATGTCAAAATCAGTATACTAAGGAAAAACATTTTTTATTTGAGGGGGGGGGTTGGGAGTCACTGAATACGATTACGCCATCAGAACTGATCCCCTGGTGCCCAAGGTCACGGCAAGAGACGTCATCTTCTGGAGTTTCGATGGTTTTCGGCATTAAATCGATGAAAACGGATTACTTGGGAGTTTTAGGGGTCGCTAAATAGGAAATACGAAATTGACCTACGGAATACCTGGTGCCCAGGGTCGCTACTAAGGCACGTCATCTTCAGGAGTTTCGAGGGATTTCGGCACTAAATTGATGTTATTGGACTACTCGGGGAGTTTTTGAAGTGGTTAAACACGAAGATGCCATCAGGCTAGACCTTAGGATCACCTGGTGCCCAAGGCTACTGTAAGGGACGTCATCTTCTGGAGTTTCGAGGGCTTTCGGTATCAAATTGATGCAAGCGGATTGATTACGGGTTTTTGAGATCGTTAAACACGAATATGCCATCAACACCGACTCCCTGTGCACCTGGAGCTCAAGCTCACTGCAAGGGGCGTCCTCTTCTGGAGTTTGAGAGATTTCGGCATTAAATTGATAAACATGGATTACTCGGGGGTTTTTTTGAGTCGTTAAACACGAATATGCCATCAGAACAGACCTCTCGACCACCTGGTGGCCAAGGTCATTGCAAGGGACGTCATCTTCTGGAGTTTCGAGGGCTCTCGGTATTAAATTGATGCAAACGGTTTACTTACGTGTTTTTGGGGTTGCTAAGCACGAATATGATATCAGAATTTGTAACCCTTATAGTAGGGTTATATTTTTTTTTTGTACTAAAATTTGATTGATGAAAGAAAGGGGTAGTGAGAAACGGCTTAACAAGTTAAAATTAGAATGAAGATAACAAATTAATTATGAGGATGAGGATGAGACGTAAAAGCTCAGGAAGTGGAGATCGGCTTATTTTCGTGCTGTTGTTTAGGGGAGAAAGAGATAGTGATAAAGGAAGAAACCAGAAAAATTAAAAAGTAATGAAATACTTAAAAGAAAAGAACTGACCTATGATCAATAAACCAAAGATGGGCGCCAGAAGTAAATGCCTTTTAGAGCCTTTACTTCGTTGATAGAACAGTGTGGGAGACTAGAAAAGAGAGAGAGAGAGAGAGAGAGAGATAGAGAGAGATATATAGAGAGAGAGATATAGAGAGAGAGATATATATATAGAGAGAGAGAGATATAGAGAGAGAGAGAGAGAGGGGGAAAGAGAGAGAGAGAAAGAGAGATAGAGAAATAAGGAGAAAGATATAAACAATCCAAATAACTTAATCCTGAAATAAAATATTATATGAACACATATAGTTGAGAGATATCAGGTGCAGGTGAAATGATACAAACCCAATAGGTATACCTTATTTTTATTGTGTAAAAAAAAATACCTAGATATATGTAAAGTAAGATTTTGGTAACTAATGTATATATATAATGTAAAATTTCTAGCTAAAAATATAAATAATGTATAATAATGTAAAACATTGGCTTGCAAGATGAATATATAATAGTAAAATTTAATTAATAATATAAATAATGAATATGAGTAATGTTAAAATTTTGGTTGCCAAGATATAAGCAGATAACGTAAAAGTTTCCGACTATTAAATGATTTCTATGAGTTTACGTTTCTTTCAGATACAAACAATAAAGAGACAGAAAAACAATAGTGAGTGCTAGTCAACAGAACCAGATGATATTCTTCATAATACCGTATTAATATACTTGTATATTATCTACCACAATACCTAAGTTATTATGTAATGAACCCTATAGAGACCAATGCTCTAGGTCTATAAGTACTTATGTTCCCTTACATGCATTGAGATTTAGATGAAAAATTGACAAAATATTATTTGTTGTGTAGACACAACCGATAGTAAAAGATATGATAAGGGAAGTTAAAAAATAATCTAATGCTTAACAACAAATGTAGAATAAATATATAATATATTGCGGAACACAATTCGGTCTATAAATGAGAACATTAATTAAGTACACTTATCTTTGTTCCAATCTAGATGAAATTCCTTCAGCTCTAATTCCAAGTGTTGGCTTATGGACGTGCCGGTTTATCAGACGGTAAGCGGCTCTATGAGTATACACATCTTAGGGAAGATTTACGTTCCAGATAATTAATAGGAATGTTATTCTTAGTGCATTTTCCATATAAGTTGTCTTTGTGGGATATTAAAAGCTTGGTTCTATTTTATAATTCTCTAGGTACGGCTAAAAAGAGAGGTTCTCATTAGGTATCTAGAAATTGTTTCCTGGATACAAGGTGAGACAGACCGGTTACAAAAGATAACCGAACATATTCTTCCACATAAATGGGAAGGTCATTTATCCAAAATGAAATTACATTATTACTTAAGTAATATATTTCTAAAAGTAGCTTTGCTAGATTTGACTTTTTAAGGTATAAAATTATTCATTTTGATATATGTGTTTCCTAAATTTCCAAAAGAAATTTTTAAAATAAAATCACTTACCAGACGTTCATTTTAGGTATATTATATCTTTACAGATATATTTAGCTTGCTTTGTAATTGCAATTCCAAAATAGATTTATTGAATATCTCCTATTCTTTTATGTATGACATCTGCCGTTTTTTCTCCAACACATATTTGTCTGTATTTGACTTTCTTAAGTCGTTGGTTAGCTAGCACTAATTCTGTTTTCATTTTCCTACCTCGATCGTAAGGTAACTTTTTGTTATTCGATGTTAATTATTACGGTTGTCGGGAGTGGCTACTCGTAAACGTAGCGGAACGCTACATTCCCCCTCCACTCGATATAATTTTCCTTCAGAAAATTATTCTGGCAAAAACCAAAACGAAGTTTATTCTTGGCAGGGTTAGTACTTTAATATGGGTCAGGAGTAGTAGCTCCTAACAGTTGTAGCTGTAGTTACAGTCACAACCACTCCACAAAGTTAAAGATAGGATTAGTACATCAACTAACTAATCTAATCTAACCTAAAACATTAATTTTGAATTTGGCTCAAAGTGGGTAAATATCCACATTATACCACATATTTACACAAGGGAAATAAAAGGCAACACTTCTCATGCTTCCGAGCATGGAAGAGTGCGGGCACAAAAGTATGACACACTTGTGTGGATCCAACACAAGAGTGCATCAAGGTAAGTTCCCAAGATTCCGGAACCGGTATGGTTTACGGAGATCGCGAGAAAGGAACTTTTCCTTCCTTAACGTAGACAAGGACTAGTCTGATGATCTGCATCCAGACTTTATTTACGAATGAACCGTATACTAGGTATCTTAAAGTTTACTAATAGTTATTCTTGCTGTACCATTACTTACATCAATTAAACTTATTACATCGTTCACATTAAAGGCTTAGATTACACGTAACCCCAAATTGTTATCAACGTGAACTAAAGGTACTAGAAAAAAATATTCCTGACTAAAACAAAGTATCCACCCAACTACATAAAGAACCATTAAATTTGGCCTTACTCACTATCGGACTCACTATCGATTTGGATATTAGCACCTAAGTTAATCCAAAGATGAACACAAAATTTATTGTTGACATATTCAACCGAGAGTAACCAGGATATTCTCCAACCTATTCAAAACATGGTATCAAAGATAACTTAAGGTAAGGAAATAGAGATGTAACATAACTCTCTTAGGTAAGATAAGATAAGATAAGATAAAGTGAAGTACGATACGCTAAGTTAAATATATTATATATCCAATGCAGATATAAACCAGGTAGTTAAGAATGCACAGCAAAACAAAAAATGGACAAACAAAACAGTTCCACAAATGGATAGCCAATATCGTATCCATCCAAATATGGTTCCGTCAGTATAATTCATAATCCATTCCCGAATTGACTTAATATAATCACAGGTAATAATCATTGAAAGGTAACCTAAAGATAACCTAACTTAATATCTGTATCCGATAAATCTATAGCCTAAGGCTACAGCTGATTTCAGTGTACGATATACCAAAACGTTTGATAATCAGTGTATTTTTATACTAACACATGTATAAGCATCAACACAAGTAAGTTCTTAACTACAATTTCTCAAAGGTAAAACTAAAATTTAAGAACCAAAATCAAACAATTTCATCTGAAACCGTATATTTATAGATCAGTTCCTAAAATCAATGACAGAAGAGGTCCGAACTGGACTACTATAGTGGACCAATGCGTAAGAAAACGAAAACCAAATATTAGAGTAGTCACTAAACAACAGCGAATGAATGTATTTTCCAAAATTATTGATATAACAACCATCAACGAAATTAATATTAAAGGTATTGGGTTATCGCCTTGTACAAGAAAAAAATCCATTGTATAACTTGATGAAGACTTAATCTATTAAGAACCGAAGATGGTCAACGACCATATTCGCCACATAGCGACTCCAGGTAAAAGTACATCCATCACAAAATATAGCATGGATTACGAAATCCGCTAACGATCTAGTCCGGAATTTAATCAACGAATTCGAACCCACGTATTATGCTTAGATACACCTATATACCCATATACAACAAAATTTACTAATAAAAGTGAAAAGACAATATTTAAAAGCAATTTACCTATAACAGTCTAATATTTTGAGAAGTGATAATAATGGAATACCCTGTATAATGCATTTATTACACCAGACAAATGTTATGACATTCCCTGTGCAAACGTTGAGTCCATAATATATGTGAACACTTAACTATCAAGGTAAAATCAAGAGCAGAGGTAAAAATAATAATTACCAAATAGCAAAAATAAGAGTTTTTTTAGGAAACTAGCAAGTTGCAGACTGCGATAAAAGGTTCCAAAATTAATGCAGAACGCAAGTTAATACCTAATCATCCTCTGAGGTCGAGGACTCAGAATCCATGACTGTTTTATCAGGTAGGAGATCTTTGACATGAAAACGACCAATTAGTTTATTGGACGAATTGTCTTTTAGTTCATAGACAAGATGCGATATGACTTTTAAAACCGTACATTGAATATACTTCTGACAAAATTTCGCCGCTATGGCATCATTTTTACTTGATTTCACAAAATTTCGTTTTAGGACTCGGTCTCCAGGATAAAAACGTAACGGTCTTTTCCTTAAATTATAATATTTCTGGGAACGTAAATAAGAAGATTTCAATCTCTTCCGAATATCGGCAAATATAGGGGGTAGGTTTTGGAGATCCTCTAGTCGATGAAGTTTCTCAGAAACTTGTGGTAAAGTAGTTGCATTATCGGAAATTAAACCAAAATAATCGCCTGAGAGAGGAACATTTCGACCAAAGTTAAGATACGCGGGAGAACATTTAGTGACCTCGTGAGTGGAAGTCCTTATGGCTTGGGCAACAGAATGAATGTATTGATCCCACGACCTATGGTCCTCAAATGTATAAGACCTTAAAGCGGTAACAATACTACGATTTACACGTTCTGAGTGGTTCGCTTGAGGGTGATATGCAGCATTATAGAAAATCTTCTGCACCCTATATTTGGACATAAGAGTCTTGAAAGCGTTCGAGATAAATTGGGGCCCATTGTCACAGGAGACAATTTGAGGAACACCAAATACTAAAAATACTTGTTCTTCCAAATACTTAATAATTGCTGGGACTGTGGCTTTCCGAAGAGGGCAAACCAAAGGAAATTTGGTGAAATAGTCCACTACTACGAGACAATAAGTATTTCCTGTATAGCTACGAGGGTATGGACCAATTAAATCGAGAGAAATCATCTGCCAAGGGAAATTAATATTTCTAAAAGAACCCATAAGACCAGCTTGTGGTAAGTTACTTGGTTTACAAGTAGCACAAACTATGCATTTAGAGATGTACCTTTTAATGGATTTGCGCATGCCAGGCCAATAATATAACTCAGCAATACGGTGGTAAGTTTTATAGAAACCAAAATGGCCAGCAGTAACTTCGTCATGACACATACGCAAAATATTTTCCCTGTTTGGCGTAGGTACAACTATTTTCCATTCGGTCATATTCGATAATACCTCAACAGGACTTAAAATGTGTTTGTACAGCACATTGTTCTCCACCTTAAAATCGGGATATCTTTGTGGGTCTTGAGTAACCTTATCGACCATATTTTGATACCACGCATCAGGAGTTAATGAAGATAGATCTAAAACATTAATATCAAAAACACGGGAAAGAGCATCAGCAACCACTACTCCGGCTGCCTTTCGATGGACAATCTTATACGAATAGGCAGTCAGTTTACATATCCATCGGGAAAGTCTCTGAGAAGGGTTTTTCATGCTGTGAAGCCATACCAAAGAACTATGGTCCGTAATTATCGTGAAATTACGACCCTCTAAATAATAACGAAAAGCTTCTAAACCCTGAATAATAGCTAAGAGTTCTTTCTCCGTAGTCGAATAGTTTTTCTGCGCCTTATTCAGTTTCTTACTTGTATAAGCTATTGGGTGTTCAGAGCCATCTTTCACCTGAAATAGCACGCCACCAGAAGCGGTGTTAGAACAATCGGTCATCAGATAAAAATGTTCGTTAAAATTAGGTGAGATCATGACTGGAGCGCTCGTTAGTGCATCTTTAACGCGCCTAAACGCTTCATCGGCCTCAGGAGTCCAAATAATCGTTTGGCCTTTTTTCCTATCCTTCTGAAGATCAGTAAGGGGTGATAGTAAGGTAGAATAAGACGGAACAAACCGACGATAATATCCACACATGCCTAAAATTCTGCGAACTTGGGTGGTAGTTTTTGGGATGGGAAAATCTCTTATAGCGGCGACCTTTTCAGGGTCTGTCCTAAGACCCTGGTTATCAACCATATAGCCTAAAAACTTCAAACTTGGTCGACAAAATTGACATTTATCAAGATTAACCGTTAAATTGGCCTCTTTTAACCGGACAAATAATTTATTCAAAATTTCGATATGAGTAGAAAAATCCGGGGTGACTACCAAGATATCATCAAGATAATAAAACACGTAGGGCTGTAACTGAGGACCTATTACTATATCCATGAGACGACACATGGTTTGGGGAGCAGATACTAACCCAAAAGGCATTGTTACAAATTGAAACAATCCTTTACCATTGACGGCAAAAGCGGTATATTTCCTACTTTCAGTACTAAGAGGTATTTGTAAAAAAGCTTTTGAAAGATCTATAGACGATATGAACTTCGAGTTTTGAAGTTTGCTCAAGATAATATCAATTCGAGGGATCGGGTAAGCATCCCGATTTACTGTGATGCTGTTTAACTTACGTCCATCAAAACAGACCCTAAATGATCCATTCTTTTTTTTTCGTGAGCCATAATGGACTACTATAGGAAGAGGTAGACGGTTCGATGATATTAAGTTTAAGCATTTCATCAATCTCTTGGTCTAAATCTTTTTGCCACGCTTGGGGTATCGGATATTGGTATTGCCTAAATGGTGTGGGATTATTCACTTCAATAGAATGGGAAAGCAAGGTAGTACGGCCTAACTTATCCGGAGAGGAGATAGAATTAAACTTGGAGAGAGTTTCTTGTAACTGATTTTGTTCCCCATTTGATAAACTAGAAAAATCTTGTACGGCATTCAAGCTCAAAACATTAAATGAAGATATAGACATAGAAAAATCAGAGCAGTTAAGTGTGCTATTAAAAACATTAAGAAAGTCCATTCCAAGGATAACTGAATTTTGCACTGGGGGGATAACATAAAAAGTAACATTTCTGCGGATATTCGCTACAGAGACTTCTGTTACGAATTTGCCCGTGATGGGTTGTACAGTGCCATCAGCAGTCGATACTTGAAGAGAAGAAATCGGGTTAACTTTGACTTTATCGTTGTCTATTAAACGAAGAGATAAAGAACCTAGTAACGATATGTTTGAACCACTGTCCAGAAGTGCTAAACAAGATTGACCTAATACTTCGATAGGGAGATACGGACGATTATCGTTTTGTTTCCTAACTAATAGAGAATTTAAATCTAAGGTTGTTTTATCAATCACTATGGTGTTGCCAGAAAATTGAGATATAGGTAGACAGGTATCTCCTTCCTTAATTTTTCTGGAAGAAGGTAAAGGTAACGGAATTAACGCAGAGTTAAGTTCTTGTTCGAGACCAGGAGATGGGAGATTTAATGAAGATACTGAGAAAGAAACACTATCATTATCTGATTCGACATTAAAGGGTGTCTGCTTCAGAAAACTTAATCTTGAGATAGGTTGTTGTTTGAAGTTGTTGTCTTTTTGGACGAAATACCTTTCCCTTTTCGACGGGTAGAAGGTACGGGAGGGCTTGACGTGTTGAGTCCTGTATTGTTTATGGAAGTTACGGAATTCCCTAATGGAAAGACTGTCAGAGGAGGGCTCAGGGTACAATCCTCTAAACGACCGTTTCCCTGACAATTCCTACAGTTGGGTTTAGTGGTATTTTCAAGGCCACACCCAAAACAAAAGGGACGCAATCTGGGGTTTGGGCATGCAGAGAAGGCATGTCCCTGAGTATAACAATTCCAACATACGATCGTGGAGGTAACGGTAGATACATTGTGTTTCGGTACTTTATTTTGCCATGATCGATTTCGTGAAAAGGAATTCTGACTAGAAGACGGGAAAGGACGAGACGAAACTACAGTTGAGGGTTGATTAGACCAAGAAAATGTTTCTTCTAACCGCTTACATTTTTCCGTAAGTTCGTCGATACTACGGATTTCTACAAGAGCTAGTTGAGAGTGATATGAGGGTAACAAAGATTTCATGATGATTCTTACCTTTTCGGATTCCGTGAGAGGAATGTCAAGACGACTACACAACCCAAGGATGTTGTTGATAAACATAGTAACGGGTTCATTCTGGAGTTGTTTCCGCTTTTTAATGTCATCCAAAAGATCATCTTGGTAGGAATATGGTAGGAAATCAGCTTTAAGTTTTTGCACCAGATCTTTCCAGCAAGAAAGGTTAGAGCGATTATTCATAAACCAAGTGAACGCAGGACCGGTAAACAACTCAGCGGAGGCTGCAAATAAGTCATCCTCTGGAATACATCTAGAGATTCGCAAACATTCAACTTTCTCTAAGAAAGCGACAACAGTATCACGATCACCTGTACCAGAAAAAGAAATACCCCATTTATGAACTTGGGCAGATTTAGAAAATGGGAAGGGTGACGCATTGTGTATGGGTGCATTTGGAGTGGAGGTAGCAGCTGGGTTTCCCCGAGCATCGAGGTCACCTTCAATATCCAAGATTTTGACTGCGACGGTTTTCTGGTATAATTCCTGTTCATCGGTATCACACTCTAAGCGACTTACTCGTTCAGATAAATGAGCTACTCTAGACGACAATCTAGCAAAGGTAGGATCCAGTATTGTACCCCTGAATATCCCGATTTTCTGGGTAAGGTCTTTCAGTGTGTCCTCAATCTCCTCCTTATGTTTGTCAAAGGGAATACAGGAGGAAGAAATTTGCCGAAAACTCCTATTTTCCTTCTCCTGTCGCAGAGCTCCACGCAATATTTTGCGTTTAGCCTCGACGGTAGGATATTCAGTAACATCAATACTTCGGATTTTAAGCTCGTAATCTAACTCTTTTACCAGTAAATGATCAACTTTAAAAGTGGACATTTTAAAAAAGAAACTTTCAGTATCAAGACAAAACACCCCAATGAAGTTTAGATAGATAAACTCAATAAAAAAAATTTTACAACTGGCACAAAGCCCGCAAATTTAATCGCATACAGTAATCTAAAATTGAGATAGAAATCAGAACCTAATAAACATATACCTATAACCCAAAATATATAATTGTGTGGATACAAGTGCCAGTACAGGATATCATAATAATTATAAGATACCAAAAAATATGTAACGTATAAAAATGTAAAAATTCAGTTTATTAAATATTAACGTCACCTTCAATAAACATTTATATATTACCTTTTAACTTATGTTCGTATACCACCCAACAATTCATGCTATATCCTCAATTCTAAAATAATTTCCCTTACACCTGTATACTCTCTCAAAAAAAAACAAAATGATACACTGCTACTATCAACTTTTTCTTTTTTTTTTTATTCCAAAACAACAAACAAACTGTAAGTGATAATTCGCAATAACCAAATTGAATAAGAGAATGTAGTGTAACTAACACTAAATCACCACCTAAATGAAAAACAACGCCCCACGTTGGGCGCCACTTTGTAACCCTTATAGTAGGGTTATATTTTTTTTTTGTACTAAAATTTGATTGATGAAAGAAAGGGGTAGTGAGAAACGGCTTAACAAGTTAAAATTAGAATGAAGATAACAAATTAATTATGAGGATGAGGATGAGACGTAAAAGCTCAGGAAGTGGAGATCGGCTTATTTTCGTGCTGTTGTTTAGGGGAGAAAGAGATAGTGATAAAGGAAGAAACCAGAAAAATTAAAAAGTAATGAAATACTTAAAAGAAAAGAACTGACCTATGATCAATAAACCAAAGATGGGCGCCAGAAGTAAATGCCTTTTAGAGCCTTTACTTCGTTGATAGAACAGTGTGGGAGACTAGAAAAGAGAGAGAGAGAGAGAGAGAGAGATAGAGAGAGATATATAGAGAGAGAGATATAGAGAGAGAGATATATATATAGAGAGAGAGAGATATAGAGAGAGAGAGAGAGAGAGGGGGAAAGAGAGAGAGAGAAAGAGAGATAGAGAAATAAGGAGAAAGATATAAACAATCCAAATAACTTAATCCTGAAATAAAATATTATATGAACACATATAGTTGAGAGATATCAGGTGCAGGTGAAATGATACAAACCCAATAGGTATACCTTATTTTTATTGTGTAAAAAAAAATACCTAGATATATGTAAAGTAAGATTTTGGTAACTAATGTATATATATAATGTAAAATTTCTAGCTAAAAATATAAATAATGTATAATAATGTAAAACATTGGCTTGCAAGATGAATATATAATAGTAAAATTTAATTAATAATATAAATAATGAATATGAGTAATGTTAAAATTTTGGTTGCCAAGATATAAGCAGATAACGTAAAAGTTTCCGACTATTAAATGATTTCTATGAGTTTACGTTTCTTTCAGATACAAACAATAAAGAGACAGAAAAACAATAGTGAGTGCTAGTCAACAGAACCAGATGATATTCTTCATAATACCGTATTAATATACTTGTATATTATCTACCACAATACCTAAGTTATTATGTAATGAACCCTATAGAGACCAATGCTCTAGGTCTATAAGTACTTATGTTCCCTTACATGCATTGAGATTTAGATGAAAAATTGACAAAATATTATTTGTTGTGTAGACACAACCGATAGTAAAAGATATGATAAGGGAAGTTAAAAAATAATCTAATGCTTAACAACAAATGTAGAATAAATATATAATATATTGCGGAACACAATTCGGTCTATAAATGAGAACATTAATTAAGTACACTTATCTTTGTTCCAATCTAGATGAAATTCCTTCAGCTCTAATTCCAAGTGTTGGCTTATGGACGTGCCGGTTTATCAGACGGTAAGCGGCTCTATGAGTATACACATCTTAGGGAAGATTTACGTTCCAGATAATTAATAGGAATGTTATTCTTAGTGCATTTTCCATATAAGTTGTCTTTGTGGGATATTAAAAGCTTGGTTCTATTTTATAATTCTCTAGGTACGGCTAAAAAGAGAGGTTCTCATTAGGTATCTAGAAATTTTTTCCTGGATACAAGGTGAGACAGACCGGTTACAAAAGATAACCGAACATATTCTTCCACATAAATGGGAAGGTCATTTATCCAAAATGAAATTACATTATTACTTAAGTAATATATTTCTAAAAGTAGCTTTGCTAGATTTGACTTTTTAAGGTATAAAATTATTCATTTTGATATATGTGTTTCCTAAATTTCCAAAAGAAATTTTTAAAATAAAATCACTTACCAGACGTTCATTTTAGGTATATTATATCTTTACAGATATATTTAGCTTGCTTTGTAATTGCAATTCCAAAATAGATTTATTGAATATCTCCTATTCTTTTATGTATGACATCTGCCGTTTTTTCTCCAACACATATTTGTCTGTATTTGACTTTCTTAAGTCGTTGGTTAGCTAGCACTAATTCTGTTTTCATTTTCCTACCTCGATCGTAAGGTAACTTTTTGTTATTCGATGTTAATTATTACGGTTGTCGGGAGTGGCTACTCGTAAACGTAGCGGAACGCTACAAATTGAACTCCGGAGTATCTGGTGACGAGGATCGCTACTAGAGCACGTCATCTTCTGGAGTTTCGAGGGTTTTCGGGATAAAATGGATGCAAATGGATTACTAGGGGAGTTTTTGAGGTCGCCTAACACGAATATGCCATTAGAACCAACCCACGGAAAACCTGATGCGCAGGGTCACTGCAAGGGACGTCATCTTCTGGAGTTTCGAGAAATTTCGGCATTAAATTGATGCAAGTGGAGTACTGAGGGCTTATTGAGGTCGCTAAATACGAATATGCCATCAGAACTGAATCCCGGAGAACCTGGTGCCCAAGATTATTGCTAGGGACGTCATCTTCGGGAGCATCGAGAGTATTCGGTACTAAATTAATGCAAACGGATTTCTCATAGGTTTTTGGGGTTGCTGAACGCGAATACGCCATCAGATCTCACCCTCGGAGCACCTGGTGCCTAATGTAGTCTTCTGTAGTTCCGAGGGTTTTCGGCATTCAATTGATGCAAACGGAGCATCAAAATCGATTCAACCCACGCAGCATCTGGTGCTTAAGGCAGGTCATCATCTGGAGTTGTGAGTGTTTTCGGTACTAAATTGATGAAAACAGATTACTCATGGGTCTCTCAGGTACCTGGACACTAAAACGCTACCAGAACAGACACAGAAGCACCTGGTGCCTAAAGCACGTTATATTTTGGAATTTCGAGAGTTTTCGGTACTAAATTGATAAAAAATTGATTACTTTTTGATTTTGGGGTTGTTGAACACGAATATGGCTTGCATGAGGAATTCTGGAGTATCTAGTGATTACGGTAACCACTAATAATGTCAACGCATAATAAAACTCATGTAAAAAATTAAATAGATCAACATAGTAGAGCTCGTATTCCGTAAACCCAAAAACCCATGAGCAATTTGTTTACATCAATTTACCTGGGCACCAGGTATTCCGAAGTTCAATTATGATGACATATTCGTGTTTAGCGACCCCAAAAACCCGTAAGTAATCCGTTTGCATCTATTTAATACCGAAATCCCTCGAAGCTCCAGAAGATGACGTCCCTTGCAGTGATCTTGGGCACCAGGTGATCCGGTGGTGTATTCTGATGGCACATTCGTATCTAACACCACAAAAACCCCCTGAGTAATCCATTTTTATCAAATGAATGCCAAAATCCCTTAAAACTCCAGAAGAGGATGTTCCTTGCAGTTACCTTGGGCTCCAGGTGCACAGGGAGTTGGTTCTGATGGCATTGTCGTGTTTAGCGACCTCGATAACCCTCCAGTAATCCATTTGCATCAATTAAATGCCGAAAACCCTCGAATCCCCAGAAGATGACGTGCCCTAGTAGCGACCCTGGGCACCAGGTACTCCGGTGTTCAGTTCTGATATCATATTCGTATTTACCGACACCAAAAAACCCGTGAGTAATCAGTTTACATCAATTTAATGCCGAAAACACTCGAAACTCCAGAAGATTACGTGCCTTAGCAGCGATCCTGGGCACCAGGTACTCCGGAATTTAATTCTGATTGCATATTCGTGTTTAGCGACCCCATAAACCCGTAAGTAATCCGTTTGCATTAATTTAATACCGAAAGCCCTCGAAAGTCCAGAAGATGACGCCTCTTGCAGTGACCTTGGGCACCAGGTGATCCAGAGATCACTTCTGATGGTATATTCGTGTTTAGCCACCTCAAAAACCCCCCGAATAGTCCAGTTGCATCAATTTAGTGCCGGTATCCCTCGAAACTCCAAAAGATGACGTGCCTTAGTAGCGACCCTGGGCACCAGGTACTCCGTAGGTAAATTCTAATGCCATATTAGTACTTAGTGACCCCTAAAATCCGTAAGTAATCCGTTTGCATCGATTTAATGTCGAAAACCATCAAAACTCCAGAAGATGACGTCTCTTACCGTGAGCTTGGGCACCAGGTGATCTGGGGATCAGTTCTGATGGCGTAATCATATTCAGAGACCGAAAAAACCCCCCAAATAATAAACTTTGTTCCTTAGTATACTGATTTTGACATTATTTTTATATTTATGCAATTTTTAATGCATTTTATGCACTTTACAGTGCAATTATGCATTTCCACCCATTTTTGAATAGTAGACTTTTTTCCTGACGTCATCCTGAACATAATACAAAAAACTGTAAGTCTCTATGTGCTGTATTTAAAAATTTATTTATTTTGTGCTAAATGCCCTGGTCTATTGCGACAATGCGGGGACATATGAGATGAAATAACAATTACAGTTTAGTTATCTATATTTTATTGTGCACATTCATATATTCTTGTACAAAAACGTATGTTATTTATTGCTAACTATAAAAATATTTGTAAAAAATAATAATTTAATAAAAAATAATAATAATTCCATGAATCAATGGTTCTTGTTGATGCGCAGCCTTTGACATTTGTTAATTTACCGCTCCCAAGAGCGAATTACTATGCACTCACGAATCATGCTGTTTACGAATCGATTTTCAACGCACAAGACCTACACACTATTCGTGCACTAACGTGCACTGACCGCGAATCGCGCATCGCGCATCACGAATCGCGAATCACTCAACGAACTAGCCGCTACACACTATGCGTGCACTGCCCACGAATCGCGAATCGCGCATCACGAATCGCGAATCTTGCATAGTCTGTAGCCAGCTTTAAATACAGTGTACGGAACGCCGGCAGCGTCGCGAACAAATGAATGACACAATAAGGACTGAAACTCGCAGCATAAAAACCGAAGCTGTTATTATGAGAGGGAAAAGGAAGAGTCACAGTGTAAAACTACAATGTGCAAAGACGTGTCTAACACCCAAGAAACACATATGCAAAGATGGTTTTTATAATAAACGAATTAATTGCTATTTTTAGTGTGTGACAATATAACAAAGAAAAAAGAAATAAACAGAAAAATTCACAGAATGTATGAAAACAAATCCGTCCATGGTGAAATGAACTGAACATAAAAACTTTCTAAGCGGTATTAAGATATAACGTTGTATTTTTTAATCAGGTTTTGTCATTCATAATCAATTCAGTCAAGTAATTCAATAATAAAATATTAAGTTTTTGACATTATTTTTTATCTTAACTTCTTAAAGTCATAGGTCTGTAACCAAATAATGAGAATTTTGACGAGATAATGAACGAGTTATGTAAATGTGTTTCACAAAAACCAGAAGCTTTGTGCAAGTTAAATAAGTAATGCCAGTAAAAAAAGGGCTGAGAGCCGCCCAGCGGCAACTTGATGTTTATGAGCGCTACATAGTCAATGTTATAAGGCCTCTCCTGTATAAAAACATTTGTGATACCGTTTCTTTGCGGATTCCTGTGCAAAACCGCCCCCTTTAAACAAATCTGAAAGGCGCCGGACGAAATTTTTGGGTATAAATTGTTTAAACAATTTTCTTAAACAAATTCAAAATGTCACGGTTTTTGTCCCAGAAAAGATATTTTAGGTTTTTGGGTCATTCTAAATAAAATAATGCCTTTTGAGTTTAAACATTCAGTTTCAAGATTGTGATAAGTAACCGGAATCAATTTTTCAATTTAGGCCGTTGTTTTATAATTGATAATTATGTGGCACTATATGATTGGCGTATTTAATTGGAACATTTGCAGTAGTTATTTGAGTCTTCTTCTTCTCCATATGCCTTTGTCGCGGAGTAAGGCTGTTAGGGTCCATTTCATAAGTTCGAACCTCCTCCGGCTTAGTAGAGTCCTTGTTGTCGGACCTGCAAATATTTCTAGTGTCCATGATCTGTTTTTATGCAAATTAAGCGAGAAATACATGTTTACCTGTGTGTACAGAGTGTTTCTGACACGAGAACGTAGTAAAGTAGGTGAGTGTGTGATCCCGTCGGGAAATATCACAGACCTGGAGCTGCTGCGTGCTCGGGTGTATGATCCACGCAGTGGAAATGTCACTAGAGCTGCAGAGAAAGTCAACGAAAAGGGGTAAATAGTTCGGATGCGTGACTTGCTATCGCAAGAATGCCACTAGAGCGTATTTGCAGAAATATTGCAACGATAAAAAGTACAAAAAGTAAAATACCGTGTGATTTCTTGACCTATGGAAGGAATGCACACAGGTAGAGATAATATATGCACAAACAGCACAGATAAAATGGGAAATAGGTTAATCGATTCTTTGACTGACGGAAAGAATCCACAAAGACCGTATTTTCAAAGCAGAATAAAAAGCAATATCAACTATAACATAAATAAAATGGCAAAAATAGTTCTAAGTGTATGCCCTACAAGAACAATATCACTGAACAGTATTTTTCGAAATAAACAGAAATATCAAAGAAAAAAGAATGTGTGTGTACTTTGTACGCACGTAAGAAGTTATAATTCTACTACATATTATGTGATTTTTAAGACAATACCAAAAATTTTAAAAAAATAAAAGAATAAAACGCACACCAACACATTGAAAAATGCCACAAAGAAAAAATTATTTCTGAACGATAAGAATTGTTGGCAAAAATTTTAAATACGCATTTTCTGAAAAAAAAAATATATAACAAATATACTTACAATCATAAAATGCATAAAAAAATAAAAAAATAAAAACTTGCATCGGGAATCGAACCCGTGAATTTCGGGACGCTTTGATTCGTAATCGAAGCCTAGACTCACTCGTCCAATTCCACATTATTTGTCATGTGGAAAAATAGGGTAACTGAACGTTTTACTGTTTGACAGATGTTTTGAATATAATTAAATTATGTAGTTTAAATTTTGTGGAAGAAAATATTAAAATATAACAAAACAGTAAGAAAACAATATATTAGATGAAGATTGGTAGAAGTTTTGTTGGTAATCAAATTAAGTATGTAAATCAAAGCATTACATACCTACTAGATAAATAAATCTACGCCAAAAAATCATAATTTAAAAATAAAAATCGGACCTAATTTGGGATTTCTTTCTAAAATCCCCATTCTTGAGAAAATAAATGTACAGTAGAGCGTCGATTATCCGAACGTCGATCAACCGAACGACCGCTTATTCGAACTATCGACTCCCGCGTCCCGCACTCGAATACCGAGCAAGCGTTAGTAATTGACGCTTAAAATATCTTCAATCTTCTTCAATATTGTATCCAAAAATAATTATGTTGTTGCAAAGACTGCACTTTCTTGTTTAGTTGCTAGTTGTCATTATCAAGGTATAAATAAATATGTAGGTATATAAATATGGCTTTTATTCACTTGTGGATAAATATGTATGACTATAAATATGTATCAATATATTGTAGTTCGATTATCCGAACAAATCGGTTTTCCGAACACCTATGTCCCCCAATTAGTTCGGATAATCGACGCTCTACTGTATTTCAACCTAATCCAAATGTATAATTGCAATATGATTATAATAAAAATTACTTACCAAATTAGAATGAGTTTTCCTTGTCCAAAATAGTCCAAAAGTCCAAAAATATAGGTATATGAAAACTATTTAAAAAGGCAGTATATTTATTAACTAAATTTTGTTTGTTGTTTCTTTTTACACAAATTTTAAAACGCAACAACCATAAATAATCAAACTACAGCTGTACCACAGCCGCCATATTGAATAATTTTTGACATGTCATTTGAACATCCAATCAGAACAAAGTTATAATGCGCATGCGCCGGGATCATAGGTTTTAACCTATAAAAATTCACCCTCATATCGCCGGTAAAGAAGTATAACTTCAATAAATGCAACTATAAAATGGCAAATAAATGGGGTAGGTTCTACGTTTCTAGCGCGTGGTCTGCGAGTAGAGATTCCGCTGGAAACAGTACACAAAACAAGTAAATATTGTATACTACACACACAAATAGCAATAGATAAGAAAAATAAGTCAAATTCCAGGTGGGTAAACAAGTACCAAACCTAGGAGTCTTAGATTACAAGGTACAACTAGAACTGGCCGATGACAGAAAATCCACCTCCTCTTATTGCAGATTTTATTTTGGTCTGCAGGCTTATGACGTAGGAGAATGGACTTTCCGATCATTCGGCCAATCGCATTTTTTAAATCGCCCAAAAGTTGAAAAATTACATTTTTTCAATCAATGGACGATTGGCGAGATGTGTTCGGCACGCTGGTTGGTCAGAGTCTGGCCGCGTCCGATTTCACCTTGTCCGTTGCCGGCGTTGGATATCATCATAGAAATTTAATTTTTTTTGTGGCATTTTTGAATAACTCAATCGATGTTATTCAAAACCATTGGCGTAAATTTTGAAGCCATGAGTGTCTTCTTCTTCCGGGTCACCGTTTGCTCTCTATTTTACTCTGTATTATCAGTTGGAGTATACGATGTTTATCATGTCTAATAGTATGACCGAAGTATTCAATTGTCCTTTTCTTAATACATAAGTGTAAAAGAGATTTTTTTTGTTTTCTCATTCAGCGCATTACCTCTACGTTGATGGTGTGGGTAGTCCAGGATATTTTGAGGATACGTTGGTAACTCACATTTCGAATGCCTCTAGATTTTTCATTAGTGTGTCCATTATTGTCCAGGCCTCTGCGCCATACAGGAAGACTGGAAATGTATAGCATTTTAGCATCCCTATTGTATTGGGAGAGATATGTCGCAATGGGATAATGTATTTTTGTTAGCATGTTGCTCTGGCCTTTTTAACTCTAGATCGTCTATTGTTTGATCCCATTTCGAGTTGACGACTGTTCCAAGATATACACATGAGTCAGCCTGTTGAGTTAATTTGAATAATTAAGTAAATTATTAAAAAACTATGTTAATATTAAATTACAAAATTTTATTAAATGGCAAGTATTTGTTAAGAATTTTTCGCATGTGTATAATGAAATGCGACAGAGACGCGCATAAATAATAATTAAAAAACATCAGTCCTAATTAAAATAATTACTCATTAGAATCTTGAAACTGAATGTTAAAACTTAAATTTAGGCAATTAAGGCAAACAAGAAATTCATAAAACAATAATACGACCCGTTGTGATGCATGGAAGCGAAACTTGGACGATAACAAAGGCGAACGAAAAGGGACTCTTCTTCTTTGAGTGCCTCTCCTATCGGAGATTGGATATCATTAGGGCGATTCTAATTTTATTTACTGCTGTTTTGAACAATTCGTTAGTGGTACAGCCAAACCACTCTCTCAAATTTCTCATCCAGGACATTCTTCTACGGCCTGGATTTCTTCGTCCTTGGATTTTTCCTTGCATTATGTTTTGTAGGAATGTGTACTTTTGTCCCCTCATCAGGTGGCCTAAGTATTCAAGTTTTCTCTTTTTTATATTCAGTAGAACTTCTGGCTTGTTATTTATTCTGCGTATTACTTCTTCATTTGTAATTTTATCCACCCAACTTATTCTTAGTATACGGCGGTAGCACCACATCTCAAAGCTTTCAAGATTTTTAATATTCCTCTGTTTAAGAGTCCATGACTCAACACCGTAGAGCAAAGAACTGAATACATAGCATTTTAACATTCTAGTTCGTAGATGAATACTAATATCACGATTACAAAATAATTTTTTCATTTTTATAAAAGTAGACCTGGCAATTTCAATACGTCTTTTTATCTCGTGATTTTGGTCACCTGTTTCATTGATAAGGGTTCCCAAGTATTTGTATTCGTTTACTTTTTTAAGTTGGGTACCGTTTATTGTGATACTAGTGTCATTTATTGGATTCTTACTGAAGGTCATATATTTGGTTTTTTTGACGTTCATCCTTATGCCGTAGTTATTACATACCTCATTCATACTTTCAACTAGATTTTGTAGATCTTCCGCTGTTCTTGCCATTATCACAGTATCGTCAGCATATCGAATGTTGTTGATAACTTCTCCATTGACTATTATCCCTTCGTTTGCATATCAGAGAGCGTCTTGGCATATTTGTTCGCTGTAGATATTAAACAAGAGCGGTGACAATATACAACCCTGTCGTACCCCTCTACGTATTTCTATTTCGTCGGATGTTTGTTCTTCTATTTTTATATTAGCTCGCTGATTCCAGTACAGATTTAATATTATTTGTATGTCTCTGGTGTCAATGTTCTTACTCTCCAGGATTTCTTTGAGTTTACTGTGGCGTACTTTGTCAAAGGCCTTTTCAAAGTCTATAAAGCAGGCGTGTACCTCTTGGTTAACATCTAGGCATCTCTGTGTTAGAACGTTCAGGGCAAAGAGAGCATCCCTTGTACCTAATCCTTTTCTGAATCCCATCTGTGTATCGTTAATATCGATGTCTAGTTTTTGATAGATTCGGTTGTGGATGACTCTAAGAAATATTTTAAGCAGGTGACTCATCAAGGAGATTGTTCGATGATCTGAACATTGCACTGCCTTAGTTTTCTTCGGTATGGTGACAAACGTAGACAGCAACCATTCTTGTGGTATTATACCAGTACTGGAAAAGGGACTACGTACTGGGAAAGAAAAATCCTAAGGAAGATCTTTGGGCGTATACTTGATGAAGCAGCAGAACAATATAGGATAAGAACTAACAAAGTGCTCGAAGAACTTTACCCAGACGCCAACATAATAAACGAAATAAAATCCAGAAATTCCAATGCGTTGCATTGGAATAACAAAGTTCTAATTGCCTCAGGTGCCATTTTTAGTTACGACTGTTTAAAGTTTCTATATTATTACTCTGGACTAATTAGCAAAATACAAGGAAAAGTTATTTATATGTATTAATAATATAGGTATGCAAAGTCCGCAGATAGTGTGCTACTTTTTTTATAAACGAAATGGCGCCCGAAAATCGTGTTTTTTTTAATTTTTGCTCTATAACTCCAAAGATTTTAACTTTACACCAAAAACACCCAAATAAAAATTCACCACAATTAAATGATGCATAGAGACTTGTTTTTCTCGATTCATTTCGACGAAAACTTTCCCCGGAAAAAGCGGGTTTTTCCAACAAAATCTTTAATTTTCAACTAAAATTTTAGATAAGTATTTGTCCATCAATAATTAAATAACTTAGCAATGTAAAAGCCCTTTTTATATAGATTATAATTCCAGAAGTCGATGGAAATTGAATAAACAGTTTAGGAACAATTGAATTGTTAATTAAAAATTTACGGTCGCTATAATAACGACAATAATTATAATGCATAAGAATGACTATGATTTTTTTATAAAAAGACACTATACCTATCTAATGTACTTTACATAATTAAAATTGGACTATTTAAGCGGCCTCAGGAATATCTTAAAATTATAAACAATTTTTTGGCTTATAAGCAAATAGAATATCTCGGTAAATATTAAACTAAGTTAAATTGTGAAAACGGTATTCGAAAAACAATGGCAGAACGCTTCTTTTAAAAGAAAAACGTTTAATTATGATGAGTGGTTCCTGAGATACAACCGGTCAAATTTGACCGGAATTTATGGCAAAGATATAAACAATAGGATCATAATTTTCAAAGCATCACCTTTTTATTTTTATCCTCTTTCTCCTCACCAATTTTCATATCTTTAAAATGCTCATAACATATATTATTATAATAAAAACTATCGATAATACGTGTGAAAATTGCCAAAAATAGCAAAATTCCAATCAAAAATAATTAGGTTGGAGAAAATGTAACTCTCAAAGATCAAAATCGGTATACGTTAAAAAAATGCATTTTCTCGGCTTCTCATGAAGCAATTTCCTTCATTCTTTTTTTTGTTCCCCAATAACTCGAGTAGAGCCATCGAACTAACTCATTATTAAATGTCAAACTTGCTTTTGTTTTGTTACAATAGATTATTTATTTAAAATAACAGAAAACTACATATTTTTTCCAGTTGTAGGTTTTTTTTAGATAAACTTACTACAAGTGTACCTTTTAAAGTTAAAAACATAAATATTCTCATTTGAAAGCTGTATAATTATTTAAACAATTTTTATTTAAACAAATTAAAATTTTGTGTTATAATAAATAAATTAATTTATTATAACAAAACAAAAGCAAGTTTGACATTTAATATTGCGTTAGTTCGATGGCTCTACTCGAGTTACTTGGGAACAAAAAAAGAATGAAGGAAATTTCTCCATGGGAAGCCGAGAAAATGCATTTTTTTAACGTATACCGATTTTAAACTTTGAGGGTTACATTTTCTCCAACCTAATTTTTGATTGGAATTTTGCTATTTTTGCCAATTTTCACACGTATTATCGATAGTTTTTATTATAATAATATATGTTATGAGTATTTTAAGGATTTGAAAATTGGTGTGGAAAAAGAGGACAAAAATAAAAAGGTGACGGTTTAAAAATTATGATCCTATTGTTTACATCTTTGCCGTAAATTCCGGTCAACTTTGACCGTTTGTTTCTCAGGAACTACTCATCATAATTAAACGTTTTTTTCTTTTAAAAGAAGCGTCCTGTCGCTGTTTTCGAATACCATTTTTATAATTTAATTTAGTTTAATATTTCCCGAGATATTTTATTTGTTAATAAGCCAAAAAATTCTTTATATCTTTAAAATATTTCTGAGGCCGCTTAAATAGTCCAATTTCAATTCTGTAAGGTACATTAGATAGGTATAGTGTCTTTTTATGAAAAAATCATAGTTATTCTTATGCATCATAATTATTGTCGTTATTATAGCGACCGTAAATTTTTAATTAACAATTCAATTGTTACTAAACTGTTCATTCAATTTCCATCGGCTTCTGGAATTATAATCTATATAAAAAGGGCTTTTACATTACTAAGTTATTTAATTATTGATTGACAAATACTTATCTAAAATTTTAGTTGAGGATTAAAGATTTTGTTGGAAAAACCCGCTTTTTCCGGGGAAAGCCTTCATCGAAGTAAATCGAAAAAAACACGTCTCTATGCAGAATTTAATTGCGGTGAATTTTTATTTGAGTGTTTTTGGTGTAAAGTTAAAATCTTTGGAGTTATATAGCAAAAATTGAAAAAAACACGATTTTCGGGCGCCATTTTGTTTATAAAAAAGTAGCACACTATCTGCGGACTTTGCATACCTATATTATTAATACATACAATAATATGATTCGATTCCAGCAATAAAACTGCTGGTAAATAACTTTTCCCAAAAATGGCCTATTCTCCGATAATCAGCACAGACTATATGTACTTATTTTACTATTATCTCACCTTTATGTTTTAACGATGTAAATTCTTAAAAAAAATACATTTAAATTAATATGAAGCAAAAGAATTCTTCAATAGTTTAAACAAAGGAGTTCTGATTTGAGAAATGATTTAAACTTATATAATAAAGTTCTGTCAATCACATATAGGGGAGACTCGGCTAATTGTGCGCGTCGGGTAATTGTGCGCATCAATGTTTCTAATCTCCTATTTAATATAATTGCAAAAACTATATTGTCGAGCCATCCAGTAGCAACTGCCATATCTATCCAACACAAACGAACGTCGGGAGATACTTTACCATTTGGAAGTTATCGTTTACATGTTTTCGCTTGGTATGATATGGTTTGTGTGCCTGAGAAAATAAGCCATAACTTTTTTTCTTGGCAGAAATATAGTTTAAATATTACTTATATCCTTTATTTATTTACCATTGTAAACACTCTTATAGTTAGTTTTGCTCGATTCTTTTTTGTTTTTATCAAGTTTTGTGTTATGTGGTGTAAGTAAACAGAAAGTAAACTGTGCCATGATGATTAGTTGGACGATCTCGTGTCAGATCAAAATGACTTATGTGTATTGCGGTGATGGTAGCAAAAAAGACGAGGTATGGTGCAAGTGTTTGATATATTGTCAATGGTCTCATGCCATGTGTATACGACAGGATAGTTCAGAAGGATATATTTGTGACTTCTGCAATAGTTAGATTTTTTTAAAATATCTGTAACTGATTTCTTATCGTTTTCCGTATATTTGTTTGTCCCTTTAATATTTATGTTCAATAAGCTACATTTTCGAAGGTCATTTTTAAGTTCTATTATTGCGCACAGTTATCCAACGTATGCGCATTATTAGCCAAATTGGTCGGGAAATTGTGCGCATTACACTAATTGGAAATTTCACCTCTCACTCTTCTACTGTTCGACCATTCATTAAATGAGGTCCCTACCAATATACCTAAGCCTTTGAAGTATATCTTCAAAAAATTTGGAAACTGAAATGTTTCAAGTTTGTGAAATATCCTGAATTAGCCTTAGGTGCGCACCAATAGCCAACTCTCCCCTACCCTTGTTTAACAATTAGTATATAATAAAATAAGCACAAGTTATTTAATAAAGTCTTATTGTTAACTTATAAATACCTTTAGTCCTTGCAGATAGGACTTTGTGTAGTTAAGTTGACTGTTTTTATTTCAGTTGATTTATTAACATTTAAAATTCTCTCAGATAGAACCTTGTAGCTTACGTATTTCAGCCACCTGCTAATAAATGTCGATGCCGGTATTATAAGGTGAAGAACATGAAATAGAACCAAGTTACATCAAATTCTCAGTTTAGGCAAAAATTGCAGATAGAACCTTGTTATTCTGACGACACGAATGGACACCTCAGAAGACATTCTGACCAAAGAACAGTAAGACTGGTGTGGGAGGAAGTCCCAACTGGAAGGAGACCACGC